>NC_090940.1:579371916-579688100 GCF_040938575.1 Ambystoma mexicanum
TTGCCCCTTCTTTTTTTTTGTGTAAGTGTCTTTTGAAAGTTTGCAATAGGAATTGACCATACTGCCCAACTTGGAATGATAGTCTTCTGTCAGAAATGCTTCTAAATCGAAATTCAAGGTTTTTGTAATTTGCTCGGCATAGTAAGTCAAGCGATTATTTTTTCTGATTTCATTATATACGTGAAGTTAGTAGTGAGCATAGAAACATTTTAAAAAGGGCCAATTAATAATTTTAGTTCAATACATTTTAATAGATCCATTTGCACACAACCATTTTTTAAAAAGGTAGAAAACACACCCGTCACAATATTTGTGATTTTTCTCTGCTGCCACTGCTGTCAACAGCTGCTGGATTGGATCTTGCAAATCCACACTTCACACCACCTGGATATTCGTAGTGCCCAATGAAAAGTTTGCACGCAGCTGTTGTGAACACTGCCTGTAAAGTGTGAGTATACACCTCTCTAGATTGTGGGCCCCATTCATCAAAGATTTCCCGGATTCAAAAATGCAAAAATGACTATGCGCTGACTTTGCCCGGACTTTCCACTGGAAAAATACACTTTGCACGTTTCCATGAATCAGGGTTTGTGTCGGCAGTGCAGTCACTTTTCAGCATTGCAAAATCACTATGAACCGGGCAAATATTGGTTCCATGTGTTAATATCCCCGCAAAAATATGGTGAGTCAAAAATATTGCCATATATTAGCAACAATATCGACCCATGGACCCTATGGGGGACACCCCCCAACCCTCAAATTATTTTAAAATGTGCTGGGGACACCCCGGCATCCCCCGCTCCCACAGATTATCCCCCCTAAAATATTGCCTATGGTGAGACAAACGGCTATATGTAAGGCAATATTTTTGGTGGGGATAGTTTGTAGGGATAACCAACTATTCCATGAATCGGGCCCTGTGTCCTTAACATGTAACATGTAAGCCCTGTGGCCCTAACATGTAAGCGAGACAGTTACATTTTCTTGGAAGTCTCAAACAGTTCTATTTCATTAGTATTAATTAATGTTCCCCATTTGTTAATAATAGAATAGCCTTAATATTGAATAAACTGTACAAGCGTGCTTCAGTATCGGGGTTATCGTCACCCTGATAAAGATGAACTTCCTCCCTCACACCTAGGTGAACACTCTCTTCCGCGACCCACCCTACCTGAGACTGGGTGTCCTGTGTCCCCCAGTTTCCTCCCCAGATTGCTTGTAGATCGCTCGCTGCCAATTGCTTTCCTGACCCTCTCCCCTATTGTTAGTGCCCCACTAGCTTGTTTCTCTGCTTCCCTAACAATGTTTTTTACTTGCATTTATTATCATTATTTTTTTAAATATACATATTTTTTTTATTTGCATTTTTAAAGCACGCACACAGCCTGGGATAATTGAGGCGCTGTTACAGGAATATGTCTCTTAGGCCCCTGTTCTGGCGCAGTGAAGGTGCTCAACAGCACGATTCACTGCACCAAAAGAGGACACCCAGCCTCCACTAGTATTCTCAAGTGGGCCTTGGCATCCTCGTAGAGCATGACAGTGCACTGTGTGGATTGCGACTGTTTTTAGTTATAACGGGCGCAATCCAATCTCGTCTGCATTTTTGTAAAATAACAACATATTCGTTATTTTACAAAAATGCTGCCGGGAACACAGGTGTTTATGACCACGTTCCTATACACCAAAGTGAGCAACTTCAACATTGCAGGATGTTGGAGCTGCTTACTAGCGCACATACACGGTACCCTTTTGGTGGTGTTATACTAGAGGAGAGCCACAAGAAGCCTTGTTTGGTGTAAATGACAGTGTTCATATACACCCGTGCGGTTTACATGAACACTTTCATTTAAAGCGAGCAGCTTCAACGTTGCATCCTGCTTGCTTTGGTGTAAATTAAAGTGTTCATTTACACCGCACGGGTGTATATGAACACTTTCATTTACACCAAACAAGGATTCTTGGGGCTCTCCTCCAGTTTAACGCCACCAAAAGGGTACCGTATATGTGCGCTACTTTAGCGCACATATTAAACTGGCAGAGTGCCACACGAATAGCCTTCCAAAAAGCCAGTATACGAATGTGGCGGTTGCTAGGTTGGTTTCCAACCCATCCTAGCAACCGCCACATGTATTCCCAAAGTGCCTCATTCTTTCCGAATTCAGAAGAATGCGCCACCTTCAGAATAGGTCTTAAGTACCGAAAAGGTTGTTAACCCTTTTAATGTCCTTTTCGGTACTTAACACCTGGATGAGAATAGGGGCCTCGGTTGCATATTTATAACGCATTTAATACCCAGAGGCTTTATTGTAAAGCACCACATTGCGCCCCAAAGCTAGGTCCGCAGTCAATAAATACAATCATAATAATATTAAGTATAATGATAATGATGTGATATTTTTTGTTTGAAACTCAGATACATAGATATCCACCATTTCTTTCTTCTGAAACTCATAAAATCGGTGAGGTCATAGGACTACAAATCTAAAACGATATCTACATCAAGAGATTCATTGTTGATAAACCCAGGTAGACTCTGTTCATCACTCTTCCATCATTGTTTTTCTCATCGTGACCCTATGATATGTTCAATATAGATTGTATAATGGTTACGATGTAGTTGCATCGCCAGTATATATCTCAATGATTTTTTTCGCCAAACATGTTTCAACAAAAACACTCATCGAAAAATATAGAGGTGTGGGGGTTTAAGGGGATGTAAGGTGTAGGGGGGGTGGAGAATAGGGAGAACATAATAGGGAAGGCGGCTTGGGGGAACACCCAGCCCCCCTCAAATATTCAATAAAATAAATCAATGAGTTTTTTCATTAAAACATTTCCGGCATAAATCTCATCCAAAAAAATCACTGGGGATGGAAGAACATGCTGCCGTGTACTGAGCATGATTGTTGCATTGGTTAAAGTCAATATTTTGATATTTCTAACTACGTTGCATCTGTTTATGTCTCTGTCGTTTGTGAACAAGCACTTATGTGTTTTCATGTGTTTTCTATTTTAGATATGATGCACCCCGATGGGTAACTAATCCCTTCATTTATATTTTCTGATTTCCATTTTTCCAAAGTTTCCTAAGCATTGTCTGTTTGTATCCACATGCCTCCAAACCTATTATTTTAAGCAAATTCAAGAATTCAACATAGCTGTGCCCTAGATTCCCAAATAGTCATTGGTTGATGAAGGGTTCCCTTTAAAACGAACCCCACTGATGAAAAAGTAAAATGCTTCTAAGTTGCACTATCACCCAACCATTAAGGTTTCTTTGGTAAACGCATGACAGATAGCTCACTGAGTTGGCTGCCTGCGACTGTGCTCCGTGCCGATGCTCCTGCCACACATTCAAGCCCCAGAAAAACCAACTCGTCTGTGATTTATTAATAGTAAGCCATTAATATGGATTATATTAACACCGGTGCTATGATGAAGGGGAGACATCACTTCATGAGTACATACACTGTTATCCGTTTTGCTTACTTTTGATCGTTGTCCACCCAGAGCCTTTGTGTATTGTGTCATTCCGAGCAAAGTTCTTAAGAGAGAACTTGAATACATTGCTGGGGACAGAACCACTTTAGCAATGGGTGTTTTCTTTTTGCAATGCCTCTCACAGAGGTTTTCAAGTGTGTGTGTGTGGAGCTGTGTGTATTAAGAGCTTCAGAACTGGAATGCAGTCGCATGCTTCCCATGTCAGGGAGGGCATCACAGACTGCCTCTTCCAACTCCAATCATGTGTTAGGCATGTGACGAATGCAATGTGAGTGGCAGAGGATGTGCTCGTGCTGAGAGCATAGAAAACGGCTTCGGGAATGAATACTGTCAAAAAGGTTGCTTGGTCCTGTAACACCAGGGATAGCGCAGCAAGGAGAGCGCTCGCTGTGACACATAGTGCAGAGCCTGCCGACGCAGGTTCGAATCCCAGCAGCGCCAAACTAAGCCTTACCTGCTATATACATGGTACATGTATTATTTTACACTTTCTCAATCACCATAATGTTTTGATTTGATATACAAAGATGAAGTTCTTATTGGTCAAGGGCTCACTGTGCAGTACTCACCTTATTGTGTACATGAAAGGAATACTGGTGTGTTGGCTTAAGTTCCAAAATGGCTGGCCAACAGAACAGAGGACGTGGCATACCTGATACTTACTAAGCCATACAAATGAAAACCAACAGCACGATATAACAAAAAACCCAATTGGTACCATTAGAATCTACATAGCTATCAAGCTGGAAAGATAGCTCAGTGAGTTAATTCAGTTACCCCAGACATTTGTGTTCAGCTTGTAGAATGCCGTTTCAAATCCCCGAAGGGTATGCTCAGCACTTTGCTCTTCTTGTGATGATGGAGTACCTTTTAATTAGCTAACAAGCGCACATCATCAAAGCGCCTTGAAGCATCGCAAGAGCCTGACACACATTGTTATATCACGCATACACATGTGGAGCCAGAAAGAGCCATTCACTTTCCAAATACAGTATTACAGCTTTTCGATCTGTAAACTATCATCCAAGCAAATCTGCAAGAGTGCAACAGACACTAGTGAAACATGTGCCTCTTTTTAGAGTTTGTCAGAGGGGTATAATTTGAGCTGGATGAGGTTGAGTACACCTGCACTCATTGAAAGAAAAAGCTCACACGCTTGGGGGGACACAAACACATATGTAAAAACAGCAGAGCCTCACATGTGTATGCCTTTGTATGTAGGGTGAACAATGCTTGCATTGTGAGCTGCAATGTCATTTCATGGAAATGGGTGTTACATAGCGTTTCTTCTGCCATTATGATGGCTTCCAGGTGCTAGGTTAGGGAAGCGAGGATGGTGGGAGTAGAGAGAGTGGCAGGATGCAATCCTGCTCTATTGCATACTAATGAGATTCACCCTACTAGCAGGGGAATGTGAGGGAATGCAGCTTTGTGTAATGATAGAGGAAGTGACTGTGGTTATGGGAGCAGCCTAGACACTAATAGGTGTGCCTTAGTTGGCTGTTACATGTAGTGTCCATCTCTATAGGGCATTCCCCATCCTTAATGGGGATCATACAACTCGTGATGCAAACAGAGAAAAGTAGACTTCCCCCTTGCTCTAGCAATATCTGTTAGTTCAGGTCAAACTTCACAGCCAAAACGCACACAACACTCCATTGTACATCCAATACCAATAATATATATATATCTATATCTATATATATGTATATATATAGATATAGATATATATATATATTTTACAAAATCGAAAGCCATTCTCTAAAATCTCTCATAGTACACTTAATTCAACGCTAAGAAACCGAACTCGGTAGTAGGCGTGTTAAAAAAACAAACAATTAAATAAATAAATACAAAAATAATTCAAGAGGTAAATATTCCAAGGGTGAGCATGCTATGACTGTTCCTGTGTGCTATCCAGCACGCCGAAGCCTAGTTCTCAGGGGTTAGCATGCTATGACTGATTCTGTGTGCTATTCAGCACGCCAAAGCCTAGTTCTCAGGGTTTAGCATGCTATGACTGATTCTGTATGTTATCCAGCACGCCAAAGTCCTAGTTCCCAAGGGTGAGCATGCTAAGACTGATTCTGTGCTATTTCCTAGGGGTGAGCATGCTATGACTGATTCTGTGTGCTATCCAGCAGGCCAAAGTCCTAGTTCCCAGGGGTGAGCATGCTATGACTGATTCTGTGTGCTATCCAGCACACCAAAGGCCTAGTTCCCGGGGGTGAGCATGCTCTGACTGATTCGGTGTGCTATCCAGCACACCAAAGGCCTAGTTCCCAGGGGCTGAGCATGCTCTGACTGATTCTGTGTGCTGTCCAGCATGCCAAAGGCCTAGTTCCCGGGGGCGAGCATGCTCTGACTGATTCTGTGTGCTATCCAGCACACCAAAGGCCTAGTTCCCTGGGGCTGAGCATGCTCTGACTGATTCTGTGTGCTGTCCAGCATGCCAAAGGCCTAGTTCCCGGGGGCGAGCATGCTCTGACTGATTCTGTGTGCTATTCAGCACGCCAAAGCCTAGTTCTCAGGGTGTAGCATGCTATGACTGATTCTGTATGTTATCCAGCACGCCAAAGTCCTAGTTCCCAAGGGTGAGCATGCTAAGACTGATTCTGTGCTATTTCCTAGGGGTGAGCATTCTATGACTGATTCTGTGTGCTATCCAGCAGGCCAAAGTCCTAGTTCCCAGGGGTGAGCATGCTATGACTGATTCTGTGTGCTATCCAGCACACCAAAGGCCTAGTTCTCGGGGTTGAGCATGCTCTGACTGATTCTGTGTGCTATCCAGCACACCAAAGGCCTAATTCCAATGGGGCTGAGCATGCGCTGACTGATTCTGTGTGCTGTCCAGCATGCCAAAGGCCTAGTTCCCGGGGGCGAGCATGCTCTGACTGATTCTGTGTACTATCCAGCAAGCCAAAGGCCTAGTTCCCAAGGGTGAGCATGCTATGACTGATTCTTTGTGCTATCCAGCACGCCAAAGGCCCAGTTCCCAGGGGGTCAGCTTGCCCTGACTGATTCTGTGTGCTATCCAGCACACCAAAGGCCTAGCACCCAGGGGTGAGCATGCTCTGACTGATTCTGTGTGCTATCCAGCACGCCAAAGTCCTAGTTCCCAGGGGTGAGCATGCTATGACTGATTCTGTGCTATTTCCTAGGGGTGAGCATTCTATGACTGATTCTGTGTGCTATCCAGCAGGCCAAAGTCCTAGTTCCCAGGGGTGAGCATGCTATGACTGATTCTGTGTGCTATCCAGCACACCAAAGGCCTAGTTCTCGGGGTTGAGCATGCTCTGACTGATTCTGTGTGCTATCCAGCACACCAAAGGCCTAGTTCCCCGGGGCTGAGCATGCTCTGACTGATTCTGTGTGCTGTCCAGCATGCCAAAGGCCTAGTTCCCGGGGGCGAGCATGCTCTGACTGATTCTGTGTACTATCCAGCAAGCCAAAGGCCTAGTTCCCAAGGGTGAGCATGCTATGACTGATTCTTTGTGCTATCCAGCACGCCAAAGGCCCAGTTCCCAGGGGGTCAGCTTGCCCTGACTGATTCTGTGTGCTATCCAGCACACCAAAGGCCTAGCACCCAGGGGTGAGCATGCTCTGACTGATTCTGTATGCTATCCAGCACGCCAAAGTCCTAGTTCCCAGGGGTGAGCATGCTATGACTGATTCTGTGTGCTATCCAGCACGCCAAAGGCCTAGTTCCCAGGGGTGAGCATGCTATGACTGATTATGTGTGCTATCCAGCAAACCAACATCCTAGTTCCCAGGGTTGAGCATGCTATGACTAATTCTGTGTACTATCCAGCACGCCAAAGGCCTAGTTCCTGGGGGTGAGCATGCTATGTCTGATTCTGTGTGCTATCCAGCACACCACTGTCCTTGTTCCCGGGGGTGAGCATGCTATGACTGATTCTGTGTGCTATCTAGCACGCCAAAGTCCTAGGTCCCAGGGGTGAGCATGCTATGCCTGATTCTATGTGCTATCCAGCATGCCAAAGTCCTAGTTCTCACGGGTGAACATACTATGACTGATTTTGTGTGCTATCCAGCACTCCAAAGGCCTAGTTCCCGGTGGTGAGCATGCTATGACTGATTATGTGTGCTATCCAGCATGCCAAAGTCCTAGATCCCAGGGGTGAGCATGCAATGACTGATTCTGTGTGCTATCCAGCATGCCAAAGTCCTAGTTCCCAGGGGTGAGCATGCTATGAATGATTCTGTGTGCTATCCAGCATGCCAAAGTCCTAGTTCTCACGGGTGAGCATACTATGACTGATTTTGTGTGCTATCCAGCACTCCAAAGGCCTAGTTCCATGTGGTGAGCATGCTATGACTGATTCTGGGTGCAATTCATCATGCTAAATGCTTAGTTCCCGGGGTGAGTATGATATGACTGATTATGTGTGCTATCCAGCATGCCAAAGTCCTAGTTCCCAGGGGTGAGCATGCTATGCCTGATTCTATGTGCTATCCAACACGCCAAAATCCTAGTTCACAGGGGTGAGCATGCTATGCCTGATTCTATGTGCTATCCAACACGCCAAAATCCTAGTTCCCAGGGGTGAGCATGCTATGCCTGATTATATGTGCTATCCAACACGCCAAAATCCTAGGTCCCATGGGTGAGCATGCTATGGCTGATTCTGTGTGCTGTCCAGCACGCCAAATGCCTAGTTCCCTGAGGTGAGCATGCTATGGCTGATTCTGAGTGATGTTCAGCACGCCAAAGTCCTACTTCCCAGGGTTAGCATGGTTTGACTGATTCTGTGTGGTCTATCCAGCACGCCAAATGCCTAGTTCCTGGGGGTGAGCATGCTATGTCTGATTTTGTGTGCTATCCAGCACGCCAACGTCCTTCTTCCGTGGGGTGAGCATGCTATGACTTATTGTGTGTGCTATCCAGCATGCCAAAGTCCTAGTTCCCAGGGATGAGCATGCTAAAACTGATTATGTGTGCTATCCAGCATGCCGAAGGCCTAGTTCCCAGGTGTGAGCATGCTATGACTGATTATGTGTGCTATCCAGCAAACCAAATGCCTAGTTCCCAGGGGTGAGCATGCTATGACTGATCCTGGGTGCTATCCAGCATGCCAAAGTCCTAGTTCCCAGGGGTGAGCATGCAATGACTGATTCTGTGTGCTATCCAGCACGCCAAAGTCCTAGTTCTCACGAGTGAGCATACTATGACTGATTTTGTGTGCTATTCAGCACTCCAAAGGCCTAGTACCCGGTGGTGAGCATGCTATGTCTGATTTTGTGTGCTATTCAGCACTCCAAAGGCCTAGTACCCGGTGGTGAGCATGCTATGGCTGATTCTGTGTGCTGTCCAGCACGCCAAATGCCTAGTTCCCTGAGGTGAGCATGCTATGGCTGATTCTGAGTGATGTTCAGCACGCCAAAGTCCTACTTCCCAGGGTTAGCATGGTTTGACTGATTCTGTGTGGTCTATCCAGCACGCCAAATGCCTAGTTCCTGGGGGTGAGCATGCTATGTCTGATTTTGTGTGCTATCCAGCACGCCAACGTCCTTCTTCCGTGGGGTGAGCATGCTATGACTTATTGTGTGTGCTATCCAGCATGCCAAAGTCCTAGTTCCCAGGGATGAGCATGCTAAAACTGATTATGTGTGCTATCCAGCATGCCGAAGGCCTAGTTCCCAGGTGTGAGCATGCTATGACTGATTATGTGTGCTATCCAGCAAACCAAATGCCTAGTTCCCAGGGGTGAGCATGCTATGACTGATCCTGGGTGCTATCCAGCATGCCAAAGTCCTAGTTCCCAGGGGTGAGCATGCAATGACTGATTCTGTGTGCTATCCAGCACGCCAAAGTCCTAGTTCTCACGAGTGAGCATACTATGACTGATTTTGTGTGCTATTCAGCACTCCAAAGGCCTAGTACCCGGTGGTGAGCATGCTATGGCTGATTCTGTGTGCTATCCAGCAAGCCACAGGCCTAGTACCCGGTGGTGAGCATGCTATGGCTGATTCTGTGTGCTATCCAGCAAGCCACAGGCCTCGTTCCCAGGGGTGAGCATGTGCTATGGCTGATTCTGTGTGCTATCCAGCACGCACCGGCCAAGTTCTTTAAAATCATTAGTGTATCAGTTATTGATGTTAAATAATGTGCATGTTTAAGAATGTTCTTCAACCAGAGAACGAGTTTGTCTATGGCTGTTCCATTTGTCAACATGGCCTGATGCTCTTTGTCTGCATGCAAGGCACTTTCTACTAACGCCCAGAAAGAATTCTTCTTGTTTTGAACTGTTTTGCACATGATAGTTTTGCACAATTGTCTAATAGATGTAATGACTTTTTAGAGAATGGCTTTAGATTGTGTAAGCTAGCTAGCTTTGTATTGATGGCGCAGGTCTAATGGAGCGTTGTGTGATGTAAGGTTCTGAAGTCTGAGACCTGGAGTAACAGATACTGCTAGAGGAAGGGGTTGTCAGTTTCTCTCTTGCTTGTTATTGTTGCATGTGGCGTAAACGGAGGAGGGGCCATGAAGATGACGTAGCCTGAGTTAGCAATCCAAACCCATTACTGGGAGGCAGTTCATTGGGAGCATAAAGGGTTCAGTGCACTCTGCATTTTTCCAGATTTCCCTGCGATTATGGCCAATTGCTCGTTCTAGGTGATTTCTTCAAATTATTTTCATCAAAGTAGAAATCATCATTTATTTATTTTTTTCTACTGGAACATTTTGCTGCACATATATGCGGGAGGAGCCCGACCTCCCCCCATCCCCGCAGCCGCGCCCCTTGACCCCGCTGCATTAATTATTCACCTAAACTCATCAACCCCATATATTTGCGGCAAAATCCATAGTAAACAAGTCTGTGAATTCTACCGTGATGAAATCTACTGCGGCAAACGCTCCCGATCGCCAATTTCTCTATATTGTTAATACTTTTTGTATGAATCCTGTTGTTGCAGATCTGTGCTCTTGCAGGTACAGCTGAATAGTGGGCTTGTCATTTGTGTTGGTTCTCCTTTTCAATGAGGGAGGCTATCTTGTGTGAATGTATGGTTACGTTAGGCAATCTTTTCCAAAAGAACACTATTGCTAACAAAGGTATTGTTTATAGCAGAAAAGAGCAAGGATAGGGGAATCTTGTTAACAGTTGTGTAAAGAAACTATATAGAACTGTAGCGATGACAACCCTTCTCAGTGATAACAGCATTCACAGCGAGAGGCCAAATTGAGCCCCCGGTGTTGCAGCAGTTAAGCAATAGCCAGCGCAGTTGTCATTACCACCCAGTAATGCCTGTTAATCTCTGTGTTGCATATACTCGTCTTCGCTTTCTTGCAGAGCATTCGGAAACTGCACTCTTAGGAAGTGTCGCGCAAATTATAAATAGATGAACTATTTCAGGCACTTACTTCCAAACAGCTGCTGCCTCAATTGTTTTCTCTGTTCCCTATTGTTTCAGTGTCTGCATGCTGCACACCCTATGCAACTCTTTGCTCTTGGAGGAGCCTGCTGCATGCTTATGAGTAATCTGAATATCCGCAGGCTACATTTCGCCTGTATGGTCATTCTCGGGCTCTTTATTCCAACAATGCTCTTTTGGACCAGGTCCCCCTGTTTTGAAAGATGGAGAATTGGCGGTCGGGCTTTCTCTGTGGCTGCTGCTATTTAATGGAATAAGCTCCCCTGCCTCCTGTGGGCTATTCTGAATCATCTGTTGTTCAGCCAGTCTTTAAAAACCCATTCTTTTTAATGATTTTTTCTGCATTTTCTTTCTTTTTTGTCTTTCTTGTCTCAGTTTCTCTTGTGCCATGATGCCTTTATGCTGTATGTTCCACTGTAACATAACATAACACAACAGAAGGTGGAGTGACAGCACTTCAGACATGTACAGGGGTGCGTAGCAATAGATTTCCCCATGGGTCAGGCACATTATCTAGGCTTATATGTGATCATACCAACCACAATTACAGAGTGGTACATTTCATCATGGACACCAGACTCAAAAACAAAGATTTTTGAATGATTTTTAAAAATGTTTGGAGGGTTCCCTCAACCCCCATTTTTAAAGCTTTTAACGCCACCCCCACCCCATCCCGACCCATTTTAAACCTTACTTCACTACCCTTTATTTATTAATTAATGTTTGCACTGTTTTTCAGTGTTATTGCCCGCTCTGAAATGTACCACTCTGTTTTGTTTGCAATGAAATGACTGGATACCGTTATCTTGAAGTGATGCATTGTTATGATCATGGACAGCACAAAAGACTTTAAGGACCATTGATCTGTTTTGGTTATTTTCAGGCCCAATGTGTTTCGACAGGTCAAGGATTTGCCCCCTCAGAATGTTGGCTGAGAGTGGTGTAGATTCCATTGCAATAGACCTGGGCCGAATGAATTAATGTTAGCACCAGGGCCGTCCTTTTAAGAACCTATAGAAAAGGAAGGTGCTCTATGATTATAGGAAATGGGCCATCACTGCGACACTAAAATGTGGACTGATCTTTTACTGCGCTGTTGGCATTTTAGGGAATGCCGACTCCCATTACTGCGCCCAGGTACAGCAGCAGTTGCGGGGTGTCCCCCGCTCTCCTTGGGAGCGGGAATCGGGAGTTGCTGGGGATTGGGTAGAAAAAAAAAGAATGAAAATATGACCCAGCCGTGTCAGCACTGCCCCATATAAGTGGGATGAACTGACGCCGCAGGGGTACAGGACAGTCGGCACTGCAAACAGAAGTGCACCGCAGTACAGGTAAGTCGGGTGGGGGTTGGAGTATTGCGGGGCATGTGGATAAAGTGATCCATCTGACCACTGCGCCACACCGTAATTGGCATCAACATTTTCCTCGGCACAGTTACAGGCTGCGCAGTGATCACTTAGATCCTTATTATACAGGGGTAAAAAAAGACTCCTTTTGGGAAGGCATTCTCTCAAGGGACAAAGGATAGAGCATAATCAGTGAAGACCCTGGTTTGCAAATATGAGGCATTGCTGCGGGAGAACCGCACATAGTGGCAAAGGCCTGGAGAAGGAAACTGGACGTGGTCAAACTTCCCCAGTGACGATTACTGGCATCCAGATGTGGATGTGAAGCAGGTGATGCATGAATCTGTGATGACCCAGGAGACGTTCAAATAGTTTGAGGTGTAGCTGTGTATGCGGAAATGGCGAAACATATCTTCATAGGATTTGTGAATCAGTGCTAATAGGGACTTTTATGAATTAAAATGGCTGGGCAATAGAACTGGACCTTAGAGCACTCTATTACTAATCAAACCTGGCAACGATATGTTGGATGTTTTTACCCATGCATACAAGCCCTACCATAAAACTGTGCAGTACTGGCATGGAAAACATCATGATGGCCAGAACTCCCCAGAGAGTGCACAGGGAAAACATGAAGAAAAGGCTGCCACCCATGTTTGCCTATGTTGTGAGCACAGGAGGGCACTGCCTAAAACCACCATTGGGCTACACACACAGTAGCCTGAAACCATTGGGAATGGCAATGCTGATTGCAAAAAAAAGCAACTCAGAACTGTGGGGAATTATTTTCTTAATCCCAAAAATGGTTGCATTACCAGTACTCACCACTATCAGAAAGTGGCGTTTTAAAACCACCAGACTTTTGTGTAAAACTGAACAAATGAAACAAAACCAGACCAAGGAAAGACTTGCTAAGAGGTGGATACAATGTAAAACTATATTCTGAAATGACTTGAAGGAAGTAATTATTTAATGTATATGTAAAAAATTGTAAGTGATTTAAACTGGGAACAAAAAGTGACAATTAGCTGAAACCTGGCTTAATGAAACTGGATTCTGCCTGACAACTACCCCCGACAGGAGTTGAAACCTGCTCAGCCACTCTTCCCCTGGCCAAAAGGAGTTGTCACCTCTCTGATTAGATTAGGGGTGGAGCAGCTGGGGACTACAGGGAGTTGAACAAAGGCCTGTCCTGGACTCAGGCAAATGTTATATTGGGGGCGTCGTGAAATAGCTTCCTCTTGGGAGAAACTGGGGGGCAGCTGTGCCTCTGTGAACAAGCTGGCGTGGGGGAAGTGAATAAACTAGTTATTCCACTCTGTGATGGGGGAAGCCACACCCCTTTTTGACCAGGGCATCATTTTAAAAAGATAGAAAATTCATAGTGCGGACTTGTCAGAATTATATAAGTAATATCATTATTTTTGTGATTTTACTGTGAACATTTTGAGAGGCGTTAGGACCCTGTGGTGTGTTCTGGGGGGTTGCTAGTGGAAAATAGGGTCTCACTCCAAATGTATGCATGTTAAAAATCTGACACTTTATCATCTGTAACCCATATCCCTGGTGCACATTTGTGTAAAATCTGGAAAGGTTTAGAGGTCGTTATCTGGATGAAAAGGGGAGAATTCTGTCATCAGTGGACACGACATCGTACAGAGACAGGGATCGGATGGTTTGGTGCTACAGAAATTATGTTAACTATATATGTTAACGTCCGTATCTCTGGAACCGTTTGGAACGAGTTGGAACGAGATTTAACTTTCCTCTGAAAGCTTAGAATCTAAGCTTTCCAACAAGCCTAGAACCGACTTACTACTCCTTATACTTTTTCCGCAATCACGATTTACGCACTCGCAAAATTTACCGCGATTTGCGATTTTGGCTCAATTTCTCCACTTGTCAAAATAGCAGCTCCATTCTTTCTTTTGTTAAAATCCGTTTGCAACTTGGTAATAACTCATAGAGCATTGCTAAAGTGAGCCTGAACTAATACCAACACGCATCTCCCAATCACCCTGAATCTCTAGAGGGAATTAAAAGCAATTTTAGTACCTTTTGACTTCCTTGCAAACCACATTAAAGTAATTTGCCTGTGTTTAAAACTCATCCCTGTTTTCCCTAAGCTTGCTGGGAGAACTGGAACTGTGTATTGCATTATAAAGTGAGATTTGTTGGGATTCTTGAAGACTGTGTGCATCTCCTTCCATTTCTTACGTTGCATAGGGGAGGGGGGTGAATTGACAGAGAAAAAGTGAGTATCTTATCTTTTGCTAAAATCATATCAAGTATTTCTGTATTGCATTTTATTCCTCATTGCTTTTCCCTTGAAATCATAAAAGTATTTTTGCTACTTTATCCATCCTATACTAACTCCTCATTGATTGTAAAGAAGTGTGCTAGTGCCAGATTACCCATTGTTGATCAACATCATATGTCTAAGTGTACTATCAGATATTCGTTTATTATAAAGTGTGATCTATATATATTGTTTAAATTCTCAAATAAACCTTTTAATTTGCAAAACAAACCTACTTCTTGGCTCAGTGGGGTCAGGGGGATTCTAAGAGGGGGTGTTATACAAGGGTGGTCATCCAGAGTACTGAACTAAACATAAAAATACATTAATAAGGGTTTTCCTCAGCATCCCAGACTAGGCATTGACTTGGCTGTAGTGTTGATTGAATATCGCTTACAGATATGAAAGAATAAAGTTTCACTTGACGGGAGCCCTCATAGAGAAAGTAAGTGAACCAATTCTAAGCTTTACCTATCACATCCACACTGTACGTCAATCAACTTAAGAGCAAGGTTTGATCAACCCGGCCATAATCTGCATATAAGTGACACATATGCTCCCAGATACCCCAGGGTTAGGTGTGCTATATAAGTGAACAAATAAATAAATAAATAAATACATAAACAGGAGGGGCCTTGCTTGATGCCATTGGGTACATCTTCCTAACATTCATTTTGGTGGTTTCAGTGCCTAGGAGTGGGACAAAAACAAACTGGTATTAATCTCTTAAGTGCTGAGGACGAGTATGCTCGTCCTATTTGCATAGACATGCATATTAACCCAGAACTTACGGTCATGGGGTAGAAGGGAGACATAGAACTGGGCTACAATGACTGATTCCAGGAACTTGGTCCACAAAGGTGGCCTGTCATGGGTCTAAACTGGGTTAGAACAACAGGACCGTCCAAGTGCTTTTTTAATCAGTGATGAAAGAGCAGCGTCTGTGACGTCACAGGTGACCTTATCTCAGCTCAAAGATGCATTCAAATGTATTTTATTGTGCCATCACAGAGATTCCTAGTTTAACCACTGTGACATTGCAGGTGCTGACACTAGAGGTCGTTTTGAATGCCATAAGCATTCTGCAACAATTGGTACTGTTGAAGACTTGGGGTCTCATCATGAGTTGGGCGGTATTACCATCGGGCACCACCCGGGCAAATAGCGCTACCACCAACTAGTCTGGCAGCATTACTGAAGGATCACAGGTTTGGTGGTAGTGGTAACTCCCTATTCCACATTGGGGCATTTTCAGCACAATTACCAGGTGTTAATACCACTGGCGGTAATTGCGTAATGGGAATTATTTTGGCATATTTACCCCATGCTGCCAGACTCGTAATTGGGCCTGCCCTTAAATGCAGTGGTAATAATGTTACTGCCTCATTTAAGGGCTACCACCCAACTCGTAATGAGGCTCTTGGACAGGGTGTGTGGTGGGATAGTACGGTTAACGTCTATGGCCACAATAAGGGCATGCTGACTAATGCAAGCCCTCAAGAATACAATCAATGTCTAAAAGAAAATCCTCACAGAACTGTTGTGACAAAACTGGTCCAGAAGATGCTTGGGGAGATGCTTGAAGATACAGAATATTTCCTACACACAACACATGTCACTTTCAAATCAGCCTGGACACTTATACTCTCTCTTAGTGGCTGCCCATGAGAGCTGGCCCCTGCTAGGAGCACAACATGTCATGAGGTGGATTACCTCAGATGAACTCTACATGGCATGTTAAATGTCCAGGATGCTTGAGCGGCATGGGATAGCATAAAACAGCCAATTAAAAAATTGCATGCACGAGCAAGTTGTCGCTATGATGGAGGTAAAACCTTGGTATATCTCACCACCAAGTAGACTGTCATTGGTGAAATGAGGAGCTGTGCTGTCAGTTAGTGAAACCAGGGTCTGCAACAGCACTGGATGGCAGGAGTAAACATGAGAGCTAAATATGGAATATGTGCCTCATTAAAGTTTTAATTTACTTTTAACTTAAACCTCAATCACTTTTAAAACAGAAACTCTAAGCTCGAACCTCCAAGTTATATTATGCAATACTACAGTCTATACTATGTACTCTACTCAATACTGAACTTCACATTGCACACTAAAAACCACATCTGTAGACATAGGCTGCAGGCATGACCAAGCACCCATGCACCATAGAATGCAGCTACGGCTATGCTCTTCCGGTCTAGCAGCACATATAAGCGTCCACACTGAAACACAAGACTTACCTCAACACCCCTGCCACTAGTATATGGCGACTACCAATGAAAAGAAATTTGGTATAACTGGCCACACATCAAATCTCTCAAAAATAGCTCTCTATCGCATCCTCCAACACCACCCTCACATGTGCCTAGACCATTCAGGCTGCTTAGTCAAGCCTAGCCAGCCACTCCAGTCCTAGACTGGCTATAATGCACACACACATCTCCTAAACCAAACTTCTAGAACTTTCCTTGACATTTTGACTACGGTCACTGAGGGTGTTCCTACCTGGAATAAGCACATTGAGGCAATACAAATGGGGAAAGAGCGCAATATAAATAACCAAATACAATATAACACAATACAATACATTACAACAACATGTTTTAGCTCTCTGCTGCATTGGGCAAATTCAAATACACTTCACCTGTGTTTTCTCCGTATTCATTAATTAATTTTGAAGTATGGCCCACTTGCACCGATAAACTACTGCTAGAATTCTTAGTTTATTCTGCTTGAAAAGTAACATAAAACAATCAATCTTCGGATATTTCAATAGGTACAACTGAAATCTCATTTTTGACAAATAAATGTTCTACCCACATACAACTTTCATTTTCAATTGAATTCTGATTTAGTTACAATAAAAACAATTTCAACCCCGGTTATCATACAAAAAAGTTTTTAACAAAAACATTTTTTGTTTTCAATTTTTAACTTCATGTCTCCTAATTATCCTCAAACAGTACCCTACACGTGTTTCACACTAGGTTCTCATTAATTATCACACACCTAATAGGGAGATTTTTGAGGTTTTGTCATAAATAACATTCCAAATGTTCTATATTTCCATCATATTTCCATTAATGTGAAACAATACAACAATAAACTGATTTGTATGTGAAAAAAGTAAAACAGAAAAAATTAAAATGTTTTGTTATTTTCATTCTCCATATCATTTGTATATACGTGAATTTCAAATGCACCAAGTAGGGAGCATCAACCAATTAATGTACAATGATTTCCCTATCCAATACATTTACAGGGTAATTCATAGAATTTCGAACAAAAGTGGCACATGCGGCTGGCGCACAGTGTGCGCGTGCGAATGTCTGCGCCAGCCGCGTGCACTAAAATCGATATCCGCGCACAGCGTATTCATGGATTTCAGCCTCCAAAACCAGCCGTGGCGCAGAGTGGCGCAGCGACCCTGCAGCTGCGCCAGTTACACCCCCAAGAACGCCCTTGTGCAAGGAAAAGCCGTCAACATTCACAATTCATCGCAAAGGGCTGCGCTAACCCTGGACCAGTATACAGGGCTGCCAAACAGCAAACGGCGAGCGGGGAACGTGTATTACTGGGGTGCGCGGGAAGTTCCACACGCGATTTCAGCAGGGTACGTGTATTTCTGGGGTGCGGGGAAGTTCAACACACGATTACAGCAGGGCACGTGTATTACAGGGGTGCGCGGGAAGTTACAAACGCGATTTCAGCAGGGTACCTGTATTTCTGGGGTGCAGGGAATTTCAACACGCGATTACAGCAGGGTACGTGTATTACAGGGGTGCGCGGGAAGTTCCATATGCAATTCCAGCAGGGTATGTGTATTACTGGGGTGCAGGAAGTTTTACACGTGATTACAGCAGGGTACCAGTATAACTGGGGTGGGCGGAAAGTTCCACACGCAAATACAGCAGGGTACGTGTATTTCTGGGGTGCGGGGAACTTTTACACGCGATTTCAGCAGGGCACGTGTATTACAGGGGTGCGCTGGAAGTCACACACGCAATTTCAGCAGAGTCCCTGTATTTCTGGGGTGCGGGGAAGTTTCACACACAATAGGCCCTGTGCGAGTGGGGTACGTGTATTTCAGGGGTGCAGGGGAGTCCTACATGTGAACTGGCAGTGTGGGTCCTCCCAGGTGTTCCGACTACACCCTCCACGGCCCCTGCAGGCAGACCACACCACAGGGGACTACCCTGCGCCCCTGGTCATGTCCCGCAGGCAGCCCATCCACCATGGGCATGCCCCCCACCCAAGCCACATGTCACCTTGCACTGGTGATCACCAACGCATTACCCTCTTGCACTCCCACCACACAGCAGTGCAGGGCACCTGCCAGCAGGCACACACTCATCTCCCCCAGCACCCCCACCCCCCAGCAGTATGGGGCACCTGCCAGCAGGCCCCCACTCTTGTTCCATCCATGTCCCCTTGCACCCCCACCTACCAGCAGTGCAGGGCACCTGCCAGCAGGCCCCCCACTCATGTCCCCTTGCACACCCACCCCCCAGCAGTGCAGGGCACCTGCCAGCAGGCCCCCACTCATATACCACTAATGTACCCTTGCAGCACCACCCCCCAGCAGTGCAGGGCACCTGCCAGCAGGCTCCCACTTATGTCCCACTCATGTCCCCCTGCACCCCCACCCCCCAGCAGTGCGGTGCACCTGCCAGCAGGCCCCCACTCATGTCCCACTCATGTCCCCCTGCACCCCTACCCCCCAGCAGTGCGGGGCACCTGCCAGAAGGCCCTCACTCATGTCCCCTTGCACCCACACCACCAGCAGTGCGGGGCACCTGCCAGCAGGTCCCCACTCATGTCCCCTTGCACACCCACCCCCCAGCAGTGTGGGGCACCTGCTAGCAGGCCCCCACTCATGTCCCCCAGCACCTCCACGCCCCAGCAGTGCAGGTCACCTGCCAGCAGGCCCTGACACATGTCCCCCAGCCAACACGTCATCACAATCTAGATCCCTGGCTCTCCACATGCCAAAGACCCACCCAAGTATTGCACCCACCCACATAGAATTTCCAATTACATGACACAACCACAATGGCAAGTACGTAAATGAAGACATGTCCCTCACACACACACAATGGGTGCAAGTGAATCTCAAAACCCATATCATGACATGCATGAAACCAATGAGATAATACCACACATCGAAGTTTGAAGAAAAAAATGTATTGAAAGCAACATGAATGGAATTAAAATCAAACAAACGACAATGGAAATTTTAAAAGAAAAGCTGCATGTCTGTAAAATAATGAAAAACAACAAATCATAATCCAAAGGAAAGGTGTCCAAAGTCACAGTTCAAAAAATGAAATCCAAGGGAAAAAGAAAAGTGAAAACCATTGCTCCATGGGGAAATCCAAACAAAAAAGTAGAATCCAACAGTCAACTATACACAGATGAACAATCCAGGGTCCATGATGCCAACTGAAGAAATGAAACCTATCAAAAACTCCTACCTAATTAAAAAACTATATACAAAAATGTGGTCCATTTTCCAAAAGGTCCAAAATAAAGAAAAAAACAAAGGAAACCTAATACTAACGAAATAACTATTTACAAGGGCAGCAGGCAAGTCCAACGGCTCACATGTTGATGTTCCGGGCCAGGGCATCATCGAGCTCCTGCTCGATGTCCCGGAGGCGGTCCTCTTCCATGGCCCCCTAGGGTTCGCAGGGACGATGACATCTGGAACTCCAGGTCCCTGCGAATGGCCTCGAGGCACTCGGCCCCCCTCAGGGCCCTACGCATGGAGTTCTCTGCCCTGACCATCGTGAGCCATGCCTCTTCCGCCCGCTGCAGCTCCGCATCTATCGCATGGCCCAACCGCTGCCACACAGAAGACACTTCCCGTCCAGGGTCCTCCTGCCCTCCGGCCGATGCCTGCCCCTCCGATGTTGATGGCCCCGAGCCATCATTGCTTCCACCTACAGCCTGCTCCTGCTGCTGCTGTCCATGTGCCCTGTCCGATGGTGCCTGCACATCCTCCATCTGCTGGTCTCCAATTGTGGTGTCCACCCCTGCTGGACCACTGACTCCCGACTGTGGCAGGGATTTGAGCTCCACCAAGCTGGCTGTGTTGGTCAGGCCAGGTCCACAGGGGGCCCTGGTGGAATCTGGGCCGGAAGACGATGTGGAGAACGACCGGCCCATAGCCTCCACAGAGGAGGAGAGGTCCGCCAGAGTGCGCGTCACATGTAGGAACCCTCCGACCAGGGCCCCTCCCAGCAGTGCCACGTCACAACGCTGCTCTTCGTGATGGCGTGCATTCTCCGCCCAGGAAGAACACACGTCATCACAAATGACACGCGTGCGCAACGCGACACCCACCAGGACGTATCCCATACGGTCGCGGGACCCCTCGTCCGAAGGTAGTGGAGAGGCAAGTGATATGGCACTCTCCTCTACCTGCGGACGGGCCTGGGACGGGGCCTCCCAGCTGGTGCATGATGGTGCAGTCACATGGTCAAGGACAGCGACATGCACAGGCCCCTCCGCGGTGACCTGTGCTGCCTCCTGACACTGGCCCTGGACTGCACCACTTGCACCAGTGGTACTACCCCCACCAGGCCCCATGTGCGGCTCAGTAGCGGGCTCCTCCTCCTCTGTGGAGACCACCAACCTGGATGTCTCCACACCGTCTTCCGCCATTGTAAGCCCCTGTGGGGGCTCACCCGGCCGTTCCGCCACAGCCGTTGAGGCAGATGCAGCACCAGCCCCCTCGCTCCCGGATGATTGTAATTCCTGGGAGGGTGGCTGGGCCTTGCGTCGCCGCCCAGTGGAGGCATCCTGCCGCTTGGATCCACAGCGCCGTCTCCACCCTCTTCTTCACTTGACGCTGCGTAGAGGGAGACATAGAACACAAGCATCAGGGTACAGTACAAAATAGCCTAGACAGGAAGCAATAACACATGAGTGGCACTGTCAAATGTCACTTCCATCCTGTCATTTCACAACACATGGGTGAATGTACGCAACACACATGCAGAAACAGTGCATGCGCCTGCAATCAACATCAACATCCATGTAGAAGGGCCCCTGTAAACCAAGATGTTGCCTTCAAAGTCACATGCATCCATGGCGTTTCAAACTCACGCACACACTTCGCAGGCACACACACACACATGTGTACCATACATGTACATGACATCAGCACCCATTCCTCACCCCCCCATCCATGTCCAGGAACAGAGACAGCCATGTATTCATGTGTGCATTCCACATAGAGCTCCCCATGTTGCTTCAAAACACATGCACCAACCATGTGGCTCACACATAACTGGTCTCACATGCATGACCATGATGTCCCTGCACACACACATATCCATACATGGCCTATGTCACACATACAGGCAAGCATCAGACTACCATCACACTGCAACATGCACTGTCTCACACAGCAATGCTTGGCCACTTACCGCTCAACTCCAGACGGGTCTACCTCTGAAGGATCTGGGCGTGGAGCGCTGGGCCTACGCATTCCAGGACCCTCATCTGGATGAGACTCAGGCGTGCCCGGCCCCCCTCCGCGAGGCGCCGGGCCTTGTGGAGGGTCCTGGACCTGAAGTCCTCCCAGCGCTTCTTGATGTGCTTGATGTCGTGGGTTGCCACCCCCTCCGCGTTGATGGCAACCACTACGTCATCCCAGATCCTCTCCCGTCCTTCCTTGTTGGAGCGTGATGTTCCAAAGATGGCATCATAATGCCCCAGGACATGCTCCACCAGGACACCAACTTCGGTGGCAGTGAAGCTGGTGGCCCTCTGCCTCTCTGGCTGGGGGTTGCCAGTGGTGCCAGATGGTGTAGTGCCCGACATGGCAACCCCAGAGGCAGGAGAGGGTGGGCAACTGGGTCCTGGGGCTGGGCTGTGGAGCGATGGAATCCCAGTCGGGAGTCTTCTGTTCCAGCAGGGGTGTCCCCTGCAGATGGCTGACGTGCAGGCACCAAATAGCAGGGCACGTGGGCAGCAGGCAGACAGGCAGCAGCAGGTGGCTGGTGGGAGCGTGCTCGGGGCTCTGGGGGGCAGTAATTCGGCCTTCTGGGCAGGAGCGTGGTCTTCCGTGTATGTACGCGTGGCCAGCTTGATACGGAGTGATTTGGCACGGGAAATTCTTGCACGTCAGCGTGTAATTCGAGGAAAGGACCTTAGCGCGTAAGCGCGTAAGCACACGTATGCGATATCATTGGACCAAAGGCCCTTAGTGTGTAGGCGCCATCTGTGACGTATTGTGCATGGGCGTTGCCCTTTGCGTGTAAAACTTGCCGCGCACCCCTGAAATTCACGTACTCCCTCGACCAGGGCCCTTTCGCCTGTGAAACACGGTAATACACGTACCCTGCTGAAATCGCGGGTGAAACTTCACGTGAACCCCAGGAATACACGTACCCCGCTCACTCGCAGAGGGCCAATATTCCTGTGGTCGCGTGAAGTTTCACACGCGATAGGCCATGTGCGAGTGGGGTACATGTATTTCAGGGGTTCGCGTGAAGTTTCACCCGCGATAGGCCATGTGCGAGTGGGGTACGTGCATTACTGGTGTTCGCGGGAAGTTTCACCCGCGATAGGCCCTGTGCGAGTGGGGTATGTGTATTTCAGGGGTTCGCGTGAAGTTTCACCCGCGATAGGCCATGTGCGAGTGGAGTACGTGCATTACTGGTGTTCACAGAAGTTTCACCCGCGATAGGCCCTGTGCGAGTGGGGTACATGTATTTCAGGGGTTCGCGTGAAGTTTCACCCTCGATAGGCCCTGTGCAAGTGGGTAAGTGTATTTCAGGGGTTCTTGGTAAGTTTCACATGCGATTTAGCTGTCAGAGCGGGGTACGTGAATTTCGGGGGTGCACGGGGAGTCCTACACGTGAATTGGCAGTGTGGGTCCTCCCAGGTGTTCCCTCTACACCCTCCACGGCCCCTGCAGGCAGACCACACCACAGGGGACCACCACGCACACCTGGTCATGTCCCACAGGCAGCCCATCCACCATGGCCATGCACCCCAGACAAGCCACCTGTCCGCTTGCACCACTGATCAACAACTCATGTCCCCCTGCACCCCCACCCCCCAGCATTGTGGGGCACCTGCCAGCAGGCCCCCACTCATGTCCCACTCATGTCCCCTTGCACCCCCACCCCCCAGCATTGTGGGGCACCTGCCAGTAGGCCCCCACTCATGTCCCACTCATGTCCCCTTGTACCCCACCCCCCAGCATTGTGGGGCACCTGCCAGCAGGCCACCACTCATGTCCCACTCATGTCCCTTTTCACCGCCACCCCCCGCATTGTGGGGCACCTGCCAGCAGGCCCCCACTCATGTCCCCTTGCACCCCCACCCCCAGCATTGTGGGGCACCTGCCAGCAGGCCCCCACTCATGTCCCACTCATGTCCCCTTGCACCCCCACACCCCAGCATTGTGGAGCACCTGCCAGCAGGCCCCCACTCATGTCCCACTCATGTCTCCTTGCACCCCCACCACCCAGCATTGTGGGGCACCTGCCAGCAGGCCCCCACTCATGTCCCACTCATGTCCCCCAACACCCCCACCCCTCAGAATTGTGGGGCACCTGCCAACAGGCCCCCACTCATGTCCCATTGCACCCCCACCCCCCAGCATTGTGGGGCACCTGCCAGCAGGCCCCCACTCATGCCCCACTCATGTCCCCTTGCACCCTCACCCCCCAGCATTGTGGGGCACCTGCCAGCAGGCCCCCACTCATGTCCCACTCATGTCTCCTTGCATCCCCACCACCCAGCATTGTGGGGCACCTGCCAGCAGGCCCCCACTCATGTCCCACTCATGTCCCCCAGCACCCCCACCCCCCAGCATTGTGGGGCACCTGCCAGCAGGCCCCCACTCATGTCCCACTCATGTCTCCCAGCACCCCCACCCCCAGCATTGTGGGGCACCTGCCAGCAGGCCCACACACATGTCCCCTTGCATCCCCACCCCCCAGCATTGTGAGGCACCTGCCAGCAGGCCCCCACTTGTGTCCCACTCATGTCCCCTTGCACCCCCAGCATTGTGGGGCACCTGCCAGCAGGCCCCCACTCATGCCCCACTCATGTCCCCTTGAACCCCCAACACCCAGCATTGTGGGGCACCTGCCAGGAGGCCCCAACTCATGTCCCACTCAAGTCCCCTTGCACCCCCACCCCCCAGCATTGTGGGGCACCTGCCAGAAGGCCCCCACTCATGTCCCACTCATGTCCCCTTGCACCCCCACCCCCCAGCATTGTGGGGCACCTGCCAGCAGGCCCCCACTAATGTCCCACTCATGTCCCCTTGCACCCCCACCCCCAGCATCCCCAGCATTGTGGGGCACCTGCCAGCAGGCCCCCACTCATGTCCCCCAGCCAATACGTCATCGCAATCTAGATTCCTGGCCCTCATGGCCAGCCTCCACATGCCAAAGACACACCCAAGTCTTGCATCCACCCACATAGAAATGGCAATTTCATGATACAACCCCAATGGCAATTATGTAAATGAACACATGTCCGTCACACACACACAATGGGTGCAAGTGAATGTCAAAACCCATATCATGACACGCATGAAACCAATGAGATAATATCACACATCAAAGTATGAACCAACAAATGTATTAAAAGCAACATGAATGGAATAAAAAACAAACAAACGACAAAGGGAATTAAAAACGAAAAGCTGCATGTCCGTAAAATAATGAAAAAGAACAAATCATAATCCAAAGGGAAGGTGTCCAAAGTCACAGTTCAATAAATCAAATCCAAGGGAAAAACAAAAGTGAAAACCATTGCTCCATGGGGAAATAAAATAATAAAAAACATGGATCCAATAGTGAACTATATACATAAGAACAATCCAGGGTCCATGATCCCAACCGAAGAAATGAAACCTGTCAAAAATACTACCTAATGAAAAACTATATACATAAAGGTGGTGCATTGTCCAAGCGTAACCAAAAGAAAAAAACAAAGGAAACCTAACACTATCTAACTATTTACAAGGGCAGCAGGCAAGTCCAACGGCTCACATGTTGATGTTCCGGGCCAGGGCATCATCGAACTCCTGCTCGATGTCCCGGAGACGGTCCTCTTCCATGGCCCTGAGGGTTCGCACGGACGATGACATCTGGAACTCCAGGTCCCTGCGAATGGCCTCGAGGCACTCGTCCCGCCTTAGGGCCCTACACATGGAGTTCTCCGCCCTGACCATAGTGAGCCGTGCCTCTTTCACCCGATGCCGCTCCGCATCAATAGCATGACCCAACCGCTGTCACACGGAAGACCCTTTCCGTCCAGGGTCCTCCTGCCCTCCGGCCGATGCCTGCCCCTCCGATGATGAAGGCCCCGAGACATCATGGCTCCCACCTTGTTGCTGCTGCTGCTGTGCCGCTGCCTGTGCCCTGGCTCCTGCTGCCTGCACATCCTCCTCCAGCTGGGGTGCAGTTGTTGAGGGGCCCACCCCTGCTGGACGTCCGACTCCCGACTGTGGCAGAGATGTGTCCTCCACCAGCCTGGCTGCAGGGTCAGAGGCATCTCCACAGGGCACCCAGGTGACACATGGGTGGGAAGATGGCACGGAGGATGACTGGTGCATAGGGGGTTCAGTTGAGGAGGGGGTCGTAACAAGGTCCACAAAACGGAGGAATCCGGCCATGGTGAGCTGTCCCAGTGGCTCAACGCGGTCAACGAGCCATGCGAGAAGACGTGCAGTCTCCTCATGAAAAGACTGCAGGTCAGTTCGCATGGCACGTTGATGCAACGCCACGCCACCCAGGACAGGCTCAACCCGGTGCCGGATAGCCACATCCACAGGGAGAGGAAGGCCAGTTGGTGTAAGCCAATCCCCTCCCTGAGAAGTGGTCTGGACGTAGGTATCCCTGCATGTGCAAGATGATGCAGTGACAGGATCGGGGACAGGATTACACATAGGCACCTCCGCAGCGGCTTGTGCTGCCTCCTGTCCCTGCCCCGGCACTGCACCACTAGCACCAGTGGAATCCCCACCTCCAGACCCCGTCTCTGTCCCTTGCACAGCCTCCTCCTCCACCAAACCTCTCACCAACCTGGATGACTCCGTGCTATCTTCCTCCGTCGGGCCCTGTGGGGTCTCAGCTGCCCCTTCGGCTGCCGAGGAGTCCAACTCCAACCTCTGCCTCTTGGACCTCCCCTCGGCAGCTGCGACCTGGGACGCGGCACCTGACTCCTCACTCCCCGACGAGATGACAACCTGGGAGCGGAGCCGGGCCTTGCGTCTTCGGCTGGCGTTGCGATCCCTGCCGCTGTGCTCCACAGCACCTTTTCCACCCTCTTCATCAGACGCTGCAGACAGGGAGAGATAGGAGACAGGCATCAGGGCACTGTACAATGGACTCATACACACATGACAGTTGAACATGAGTGGCATTGTCAAACTTCAGACATGGCATCACAATCCCAAACACATATGTCATTGCAACTCACACACATGAGCTATTCCACAGCCATATTGCAACAGCCAGCACCATCCATACACTTACAAACAGCATGAGCAGCCAAAGGTGAGCCAGACATCACATGAAACACAGGGAGTGCACTAGACATGCACACACGCCACCATAATTACATGCATGTGTACACCTCCGCCAACTGTCGCAGTGATGGGATGGGCATCCATGTCACATCAGGCAATCAGTCTTCTACATATCAGTCTCACATGCATCCATGTTGCATCTCTGTTGCACCATCTCAAATACACACACATGCACATGTACACGGTGCAGATACATGCAGGTGGAACCAACATCCATGTGTGACACCACAACCATGCCAATTTACATACACAGTAATCCAAACATATGTGCTCACACATCTGCATTTGGCCTGCATGCTTACCCACACATACACCATCCATGTGTCTCACACATGAAAGGACTTGCATGTGTCAGCCTCACAGCCCTGTACATACACATCCATACATGGCCCTACAAAACCACATGTACAACCTGCACACTACTGGCACACCACCACACGCACAGCATCAAATCAGTATGCATGAACACTTACCACTCGACTCCAGACGGGTCTGCCTCTCAAGGACATGGACGTGGAGCGCTGGGCGTATGCGTTCCAGGAGCCTCATCTGATGTTCCGACAGGTGGCCCCGGCGCCCCTCAGCATCCGCTGCCTTCAAGAGGCGCCGGTCCTTGTTGAGGGTCCTGGACCTGAAGTCCTCCCAGCGCTTCTTGACATGTTGGAAGTAGCGGACTGCCACCCCCTCCGCGTTGATGGCAGTCACGATGTCTGTCCAGATCCAAGTCCGTCCTTCTTTGTCGGCAGCCGACCTTCCGAAGAGGGCATCATACTGCCCCAGGACTTGCTCCACCAGGACACCAACTTCGGTGTCAGTGAAGCTGGTGGCCCTCTGCCTCCCTGGCTGGGGGTTGCCAGTGGTGCCAGATGGTGTAGTGCCCGACATGGCAACCCCAGAGGCAGGTGTGGGTGGGAAACTGGGTCATGGGGCTGGGCTGTAGAGCAATGGAATAGCAGTCGGGAGTCTTCTGTTCCAGCAGGGGTGGTCACAGCAACAGCGCCCCGGGCTGAGGTGCAGGCAGCAAATGGCAGGGCACATGGGCAGCAGGCAATCAGGCAGCAGCAGATGGCAGTTGGGAGCGTGCTTGGAAGGTCTGGGGGGCAGTAATTCGGCCTTCTGGGCAGGAGCGTGGTCTTCCGTGTGTGAACGCATGGCCATCTTGATATGGAGTGACTCGGAACATGAAAATCTAGCACGTCAGCGTGTATTTCGAGGAAAGGCCCTTAGCGCGTAAGCACGTCAGCACGCGTACGCGATTTCATTGGACCAAAGGCCCTTAGCGCGTAAGCGCGTCTGTGACATACGCGCGCGGTTGTTTCCATGAACACGGGTGCATCTTACACGTCCAAGAACTGCACGTCCGAGTGTCAGCTCGTGTAATTGGAGGTTAGGGCCTTAGCACGTATACGCAGAAGTGACATTGAACGTGTGGGCCGGTTCAAAAGGCACGTGTAGGACGTCATTTCCTTGTACGTGCTTTTCGTTGAGAGCGAGTGGGTGAATTCTGTACTTCTTGTTGGTTCACACGCGATTTACTTCACAGCGTTTCTAGTTCCTACTCCCTGTTACCTCTGACAGCTTTTTTCTGATTTTCTGTTGGGCCTGTTTCCTCAAACAGCGTTCACTTATTCTTTTGTCCTGTCTCCTCAGACAGTGTACAATTCTTCTTTTGGCGGGGGTGTTGCCAACGCGCACATGCACGTATTTTTCACGCTCATTTTCCAGGCAGACAGTGAGTCGCGCACGTATTTACCAACTGTGCTTGCCCTATGTGTCGTGAACCCCTTCACAGGTCATTGTAGGCTGCGTGTATCACACTGTAGAAATCAAGACCCGGACCAGGTTTGGGTTGCTGAAATTATACTTTATTCTTGTGGTTTTTAAACTTAGGAAAATATAGTCCATGAACTCCTTGAGAGTTACTCCACTCTTAGGCAGCCTTCCAGGGACGTGACTTAAACCCTCCTAAGTCTCCTTGGTGTCCGGATAGGCCCACCAGTTGTTCCTTCTCTCCTCGTCCTCTTTGTATGACTAGGAAAATCAACAACAAACACTGGATTAGTTCCCGCGCTTTTATGTGATGTGAGTGACTTGCTTCCCCCCCAATGGAAACCTCCCCTGTCAATCTGGCTTCCCATTGGCTGGTATTGCCATGTCCCGCCTCCTTTAAAGGATGGTGTGGTTTCCCAAAGTGCCTGATTCTGCTGCTTGCCAGGAGAGTCCCGCTCCCAGGCAACTCCATCCCGTGAGTCCCTCCACCCTTTGGAAGTCTCTCCCTCTCGCCATGTGGGTTCGTGTACGCGGCCGCTCCAGAGCGGACCGCCCCGCCGAGCAAGCGCCTCTTCCTCCTTTCCCTTCCTGGCGGGGAGAGACGCTCGGCGGGCCGTGTGGGCCGGCTCTCTGTGACCACTCGTGCTCCCCGCGGGCTCGCCGCCACTAACCCGGATCCCGGGCTGCAAGCCGCGGCGTCACCCTTGGTGGGTTCAGGTAAGGCTGGGTGGGAGGGGGCCGCGCCTTTCGTATCGCGGCCCGTTGCCGCGATCCTGTAGAGTCCCGGGGAGGACGGGTGGGATGAGGCTGCGCTTTCGGTGTCGCGGCCCGTTGCCGCGATCCCGCGGAGTCCCGCTACCCCTCTCGGCACCCCCTCCACTCCGGGTCCCATCTCACATCTCCCCATCACAAACCCTGGCCGATTGGGCAAGGGAGCATTCCGGGACAGATAGTCAGCCACCAGCTGGAAACCCGCAGGTCTGTGTAAGGTAAGGAAATCGAACGGTTGTAGAGACAGGAACCATCTAAGCACCCACTGGTTGGTATCCTTATGTCTTGCGAGCCACTGTAAGGGGGCATGGTCGGTATATAATGTAAAGCAGCGACCCAAGAGATAATACCTGAGGGTCTCTACCGCCCATTTGATGGCCAAACACTCCTTCTCAATAGTGGAATAGGCCTCCTCGTGAGGTACGAGCTTCCTGCTCACGAAACAGACGGGTTGAAGTTCGCCCTCTTGTTCCTGTGAAAGTACTGCTCCCAGCCCCTGATTCGACGCGTCCGTCTGAAGAACAAATTGGCTATGGAAGTCGGGGCACCGAAGTACTGGATTTGAGGTGATCCTCTGCTTTAGGACATCGATAGCTTCCAAAGCAGCGGTGTTCATGGTCAAATCGGGAGACCCTTTGTTCCTCAAAGCGTCACTTAGTGGAGCTGCCACCGAGGAGAAATCTGGGATAAATCTACGGTAGTAGCCTATGAAACCCAAAAAGGCACGGATCTGTTTCTTCGTGGATGGAGTAGGAATCTCGTGAATGGCCTGGATTTTTGAGAATTGTGGTCGTATCGTGCCTCCGCCTACCAAGTGTCCCAGATATTTCGTCTCGTGTGTCCCTATTATTGTTTTCTTTGGATTAATGTGTAGGCCTGCCTTAAACAACTCAGACACCACCTGTTCCAAGTGGTGTACATGGTCTGTCCAGGTCGTGCTATACACGACGATGTCGTCTAAGTAAGCCGCAGCATAACTCTCATGGGGACATAGTATGACATCCATCAGTCTCTGGAAGGTGGCTGGTGCACCGTGTAGCCCGAATGGCAAAACCTTGAATTGATATAGACCTTGGGGAGTTGTAAAGGCAGTCTTTTCCCGGTCCGTGGATTTCAAGGGAATCTGCCAATAACCCTTAGTTAGGTCAAGCGTACTTAGGAAGTTGGCGGATCCTAGCCTTTCCAACAGCTCGTCCATTCGTGGCATAGGATATGCTCCAATAATTGGAAATCGTATTTAATTGTCGGTAGTCCATATAAAATCTAATTGTACCATCGGGCTTCGGTACCAACACTATTGGGGATGACCATGGGCTGGTTGATGGTTCAATTATATCCATACGGAGCATCTCTTCTACTTCGTTTCGGATAACCAGCCTTCATGCTTCTGGAATACGATAGGGCCTTAGTCTAACAATCCGTCCGGGATCGGTTTTGATCTCATGTTCGATTAAATCGGTCCTCCCTGGTAAGGCCGAGAACGCTTCTCCAAAGGGTGACAGTCGGGTCAAAAGTTCTGACTTCTTGGAAGGAGTCAAGATGGTTCCCCATTGCACGTCTTCTAGCTTGCCCTGTTCACGATTCACATTTTGTTCTGAGGTATCCTCACCGGTATCCATTGTGGCTACCAATACAGGCGCGTTCCATGCTTTTAGCAGGTTCACATGGTATACCTTGTCTGGGGTGGCACGATCGGGTTGGTGGATCCGATACGTCCCAGGGCTGAGTACCTCCTTTACTTCATAAGGACCTCTTCATCTGGCCAATAGCTTGTTAGTACTGGTTGGTAGTAGGATTAGTACTTGGTCTCCTATTCGGAAGGTTCTCACCCGACTTACTTTTTTATAGTTTTTCTCCTGGTTTGTCTGTGCGTGACCCAGATTTGTCTCGGCCATCGAGCGGAGTGCTGTCAGATGTTCCTTCAACTCTTCGGTGTACTCTGTTAAAGAGATCTCATCCGAAGTCTCCCATTCTTCTTTTACAAGATCCAAGATGGTTCGGGGTTGTCTTCCGAAAAGGAGCTCGAATGGAGAAAAACCAGTAGACGACTGTGGGGTGTCGCGTAATACCATCAAGACCAAGGGCAATATGCAGTCCCAGTTCTTCCCATCAGACCCGGTCACTCTCCGTATCATTTTCTTGATCGTCTTGTTGTACCTTTCGACAAGGCCATCAGTCTGAAGATGGTATACCAAGGTGTGTAACTGATGTATTTGCAGTCTTTCGCATACCTGCCGAAGTAAGGTGGACATAAAATTGGTCCCTTGGTCGGTGATAACTTCCGAGGGTAACCCCACTCTTGCGAAGAAGGGAATGAGCTGGTCGCATAGTTGTCGGGCTGATGTTCCCTTCAAGGGAAATGCCTCTGGATACCACGTAGCATAGTCATGACTAGTAGATACTTGTATCCACGGGATGCAGGTTCTATTGGTCCAACGATGTCCATGCCTATCCGCTGTAAAAAAGGAACGTTAATAAGGGGCATCTTCTGCAAAGGGGCTTTTGCTGGTAAGACGCCACTTGTTAGCTGGCAAGTGGGACACGCCTTACAGAACTGGGATACTTCACCGTATGTGCCTGGCCAGTAGAACCATCTCAGTATGTTCTGCTGCGTTTTCAGGTAGGCCATATGTCCGCCACAGGGGTGGTTGTGTGCCAGTTGCATTATGACCATTCTATGGGGTTTTGGTAATACCAATTGTTCCTTTATAGTCCCATCGTCCGCCTTATATTTTCGGTACAATAGTCCGTGACGGAACAGAAAGCCAGGTCCTTTTGTTACGTCTGGATCCTTCTCATTGGCCGCTCTCTCACGGGCTACCCGAAGGGTGGGATCAGTTAGGGTTTCCCCCTCAGGGAGTCCTCATGATCCTCGGGTTGCCAGTTAATAGGTCGGGTCATGTAACTGGCTTGGCACCACTCTAGTCTATTCCGTCTTTTATGTCCGGGAGGGTTTCTAGAGTCACCTATGTTCGTGGTTCTGTTACTCTTCGCTCTTTCTTCATCTAGTGTTTTACCAAAGTGGGGCAGGTCTGTTCCCAGGACCACTGGGGTGGGTAGAGTAGGAAGGAAGGCAGCCTTTAATTGAGTGGTTTCATGATTCACCTCTATCTGTACCTCTCTCATCGGGTATGTTTTAATGTCCCCATGTATACACTTTATCGGTATAGAAATGTTAGGTGAATTAGGGTTACTACTCACGGTGGGAGATATGGCTGTTTGTCGACTTCCGCTATCCAGCAGTGCCCGGGTCGGTCGTCCATCCACCCTTATATCCACGATGTATGGACCAGGGCTACATACTTCCGGATGTGGCTTCATGTAGCCAATTTCCATAGGCTCTGTGGTCTTCCTTCTGGGGCAAAACCGGGCAATGTGACCCCATTCAGCACACTCAAAGCACTGGGGTTGTCGAACTCCCGTGATTATGGGTGACTGTTTCTCCTCGTATCCAGTTTTCCTTTCTTCTGGTTTCCTGGAAACCTCCTCCGGTTGCCTCCATATGGTGTGTGCCACTTTTGGGCCCTTTTGTATCTGATGTTCAAAGCTCGGCGACGACATCCTTCCTGGTATACTTGTTGAGGGGAAGCGACTATACCCGGCTTTTTGGTAAGCCGACGCAATGTCCATGGCTTCCGCCAATGTAGGCCTGTGGTATTGCCTAACCCATCTTTGCATTGGGCTCGGCAAGGCTTCTATGAACTGTTCCTGGATTATTTTATCTAGGAGGGGTTGGTTGGCTGGTGTGGGGGTTTGTATCCACTTCTCTGTCAGATCTTTGATGCGGTAATATAACTGCCTGGGACTCTCTCCGTTTCTTAACTTGGTGTCCCTTAGCTGAAGGTGATAGGCCTCCTCATCCAGGCCTAGACGGTCCAGTACAGCTGCTTTAATTTCCCCATATGGAGTGTTACCATTGGGGTTCACAGCCTGATATGCACCCTGCATTACCCCAGATAACAAGGGATCAACATACTGTCCCCAGCGTTCAGGCGGCCATTGCGCATTTATTGCAATCCTCTCAAAACTTGTGAAGAAAAAGGCTGGATCCTCTCCCTCCTTATACTTCTGGAGCAGGGTGGACGGCACTATGGGTTGGTTCCTCGTGCTGGTCACTGCATCTTTGAGCCTGATAATGTTCTCATGTATTTTGTCCTGGGCCGTGGTCTGTAGGGTGCCCTGTAATTGGATGGCTTGCTGGAATGCCTGGCGGTCAGCCAATGCCTGTTGCGTTTGCAGCTGTATTAATTGCTGCAACTGCTGTTGGCCATCCATCAGGGTTTTGATTAGGGTCTCCATCGCGTTGTCGCAAATCCCACCTTCGTCGCCAATGTAGAAATCAAGACCCGGACCAGGTTTGGGTTGCTGAAATTATACTTTATTCTTGTGGTTTTTAAACTAAGGAAAATATAGTCCATGAACTCCTTGAGAGTTACTCCACTCTTAGGCAGCCTTCCAGGGACATGACTTAAACCCTCCTAAGTCTCCTTGGTGTCCGGATAGGCCCACCAGTTGTTCCTTCTCTCCTCGTCCTCTTCGTATGACTAGGAAAATCAACAACAAACGCTGGATTAGTTCCCGGGCTTTTATGTGATGTGAGTGACTTGCTTCTCCCCCAATGGAAACCTCCCCTGTCAATCTGGCTTCCCATTGGCTGGTATCGCCATGTCCCGCCTCCTTTAAAGGCTGCCGTGGTTTCCCAAAGTGCCTGATTCTGCTGCTTGCTAGGAGAGTCCCGCTCCCAGGCAACTCCATCCCGTGAGTCCCTCCCCCCTTTGGAAGTCTCTCCCTCTCGCCATGTGGGTTCGTGTACGCGGCCGCTCCAGAGCGGACCGCCCCGCCGAGCAAGCCGTCTCTCCCTCCTTTCCCTTCCTGGCGGGGAGAGACGCTCGGCGGGCCGTGTGGGCCGGCTCTCTGTGACCACTCGTGCTCCCCGCGGGCTCGCCGCCACTAATCCAGCTCCCGTGCTGCAAGCCGCGGCGTCACCCTTGGCGGGTTAAGGTAACGCTGGGTGGGAGGGGGCCGCGCCTTTCGTATCGCGGCCTGTTGCCGCAATCCTGTAGAGTCCCGGGGAGGACGGGTGGGATGGGGCTGCGCTTCCGGTCTCGCGGCCCATTGCCGTGATCCCGCGGAGTCCCGCTACCGCTCCCAGCACCCCCTCCACTCCGGGTCCCACCTCACACACGCGTACATTCATTTTTGTGTTTCTGGGTGCCACAGCGTAGTGCGGGTTCAATTTTCCACGCACGTGGTCTACGAGGGGTTGCGTGCACGTTATATTCTGTTTTTGGGGTGCCAGTGCGTGACCCGTCATCTTTCCCCAGGGGTCACATACAGTCTTGCTAGAGCACTAGGGTACGAATTCCATCTAGTAGCCTACCCCTTTGACCCCCAATTGCCCAGGACAATAGTTTACTGCTCCTCCCATACGCACAACAACATCAGTGCCATGGTTGGGAGGCGACCAAGAGGTAAGGATGGCAAAGGTGGCTGAGCCTCAAGAGGTGGCCGTGGTGGGCGTGGTAGGGGACGTGGCTGGGATTTGCACGCTGCCCCTAGCCCCCCATGTGTGGAGGACCAGTCAGGGACACACATGCCCCCCCATAGTTGAGGAAAACGTGGCTGACACCATCTCTGATCAGCCCTTGTTGGACCGGCCCATTGTGGCACCTGACCTGGCAGAGGGTGACTCCCAGGCTGACTTCCAGGTCACCAAGTCTAGGCCATGTGTGGTGGTGCAAGTTGGTGTCACCAGGCCACATGGAAAAGGGGCAGCTATGTCATCTGCTGCCCCGAATAGGCAGGGTGGGGAGGCTGCAAGGGCAGCTGCAGCTCCATCCACCTCAGCTCTGACTCTCCCAGCCAGGGCAGTGTTGGTGCCAGTCCATCTTGCTAACGTTCCCCCTGACTATGTAACACTTCAGCCAATGCCTGCACCAAGTCCCATGCTCAGTGTGCATTCCCACACTCCAACTACCCAGTCCACCGGTGCTCCTGCCCTTAGTGGCCAGAGTGGCGTAGGCCACTCAGGATCCCCACCACCTTCCAAAAAAAAGAGGAAGAGTGCTCGTCCACTACAGGCTGATACCCCAGACATGGATACGCAGTCCGGCACGCAAAGGAAGCCTTGCTTCAATGAAGCCGAACGTGATGCACTTGTGCAGTATGTGTCCGCACACGACAGCGGAATGTTGATCACTTCAGGGTGCAAAACCACACCTGCCCAACGTCAGGCACACTGGCACACTGTCGCGGACATCATAAGTACCCTTGGATCAGTGAGGCACACAGCTGGTGAGTGCTACAAGCGCTGGAATTACCTTAAGCGCAGGGCAAAGAAAAAGCTGGCCTCAAGTCATGCCGCTACTCTGGTGACTGGAGGTGGGTCTCCACAAGAGGACATTGAATTCACTGTACATGAGTCTGTAGCTGGGACCTACATCACAGAGGAACAGATCAAAGGTGTGGGAGATCTGCTAGATTACGAGGCATTGTCCGGTGAGTGCACATGCATGTGTGTATGATCCATGTGTAGGTTGTGTGTGTGAGGGGTTTTGATTGAGTGCCAGGTGAGGGTGTGTGTGCCTGAGTGGTTTGGATCACCCATGGGCTTCATCCAAAACATTCTGCGCCCATGGATTTGGGTATTGCAGTATCCCTTGTGCCCACAGTAGACTTTGTGTGCAACATCACACCAGTTGCCATTGAAGTGGTATCTTGCAACAACATTGTTCCGTATTTCTCATTGTTCATTCAGGCTGATTGTTTCGATCCCCCCACTTTCGCTACGCATATCTCAGCCCTATTGTCACACGATATGTGACATGCCTATGGTACATGCCATCTGTGTGATGGCATGTGTCATGTATGTGGATTGGACATGCTACTCACAGGCCAATGTGTGATGGCTCTGCTAGCCAGCATGCAGTTAATGTGTTGCTCTTCCATCTTGGTGTCATCAGTGTCTGACATTTTCCTCCCCTTCAAACTCAGTGACAGTGCATGTATGGGAGGGTTATAGTCATGTGGGACATGTGTCAATCAAGTACTGGTTCTGTACCTCGTGAGGCCTAATTGTGTGCCATGGTGCTAATGCCTGTTTCCATTTTTTGTCTTTCATGGTTCTGCAGGGGATAACGCACTTGATGCTGTTGAGGGTGAGGAGATGGTGCAGACCCAGGAGGGATTTTAGGCACGACCGGGCACCAGCCGGTCCGCCTTTGGTGGTTACGGATGCAGGGCCACACTCCGCAACATCTGATCCTGTTCCTGGGCCAGCAGATCAGAGGGGGAATGCAGTCCTGCAGCCTCAGGCAGTGCTGACACAGCAAGGCACAGTTTGCCTTGCCCCAGACAGGTGTGGTGCCCGCCAACGCGGCGGCCGTACGCCACCAGGCAATACCGCATGGGAGAAATCCATATACGGTATGGCAAACCAACAGGCAGCAGCATCTGAGATGATGGCTCAAGCTATGGAGAGGGTGGCCACTTCCATTGTCCACCCAGAGAGGCAGATGGAGCAACTACAGCAAGCAACAGACTCCATTTGCCAATCACTCAGGGAGGACATGTTGGCGTCCAACAGGGACAGACGGGTGGCCCTGGACACTCTGCGGGAAGCCATTTCTTTAGAGTCCCAGGGCCAGAGGGAAGCCCTGAGGGTAGAAGTCCGTCACCTCAGGCAGACTCTTGTGGAGCTTGTGGAGCTTGAGGCTTCCACTGTCACGAGGACAGAACAGCTGCTGGAGCGTGTCACATGTATGCTTTCGGCAGGGAACTCGGGAGGAGGTCCGGGCATCACGTCAAGTGGTGCATGGGGATCTCGGCACCATAGTCCTCCAGAACGAGATCTTCCACACCCGCATGCTTGCTACCATGGAGGACCAGACTAGGACTTTGCGTGAGCTGCCTCCCATAGCACCACCACCTCCTGTGGCTGCAGCAGTACAGGGTGATGAGAGCGACCACAGCGATTCTGAATCTCTCACGATAGCGTAGCCGTGCAGGCCATGAGCCCATGGAGGTGTTTTTTTTTCCGCAACATCCACACAGGTGGCTGTTGGTGTGCACCTTGTCCTCGGACCTCCTGGGTGGCCTCCCCCACTCCCCCTGGCTCCCACATGGCCATTTTTTATTTTTTATTTTTGGATTTTGGTTTTTGATTTTTGATTTTTGAGTTTTTGTTACAGTGTGTTGCCTTGTGTGGCTCCCGTGGGCATCCACTGTATTCCGGCTGGGCACATGCAGGCTTGTCCTGAGTTTGGGTTAGATGCTTGGGTTCGTGAGACACACACCCCTCCTGCTTCCCGTTACCATGGGCTTGCAAAGGGTGTGCCCAAGTGACAGTAACTTACACAGTGACGTTGGACTCCCATGACATGTGTGGGCAGTCTGTAGTCAATACTGTGTATACATTCCTAGTGCATATTGTTGTAGTATTGTACACTGCATGGTGTATTGATGTGTGCTTGTGAATCCATGTCTCCCTCCTAATTTGCAGGTTCATTCCACATGTCTTCACAAGGCCGTCTACTTTGGAGATGGAGTTCATGTTGTAAGCAGTGCACTTCCAGATTTGCATGGCACCAACACTGTACAGTTGGTGGTGGTCGATGTGCTAGCATCACCAGGTTGTAAGTCTACGTATCCTTTAACTTAGTACTGTCATGTGAATGCTATGTTTGGGGTGGCTAGCTGCATTGTATTGTGGTAAATCTTTGGTCATGTGTGTTGTCAGTTCTACATTAATGGGAGCATATTGTGTGTGGGCATTTTCCAATCGGGACACTGTACTTTGTGACACTTGTGTCATGTTTTGGAGATTCCTTTGTTTGCTCTCACATAGCATGACATGTCATAGTGTGTTGGGGGCGGTGCTGGGGAGGTGTTGGGTGACATGGCACTGTTGTCATGTTGATCTTGCAAGGGGGTAATGATTTTAGCAGCATAGAAGTGTGTAGTTTTATGACACAGCATTGGTGGTGTTTGTGTAGGTAGGGATGCACACAATGGAACACCACCATGTGAACAATCTCAGGCTGGTATGGTTGTGACAGTTGACTGTCAGTTGACTCATCATCATTGATAGTCAGCTGGTATGTGCCAGGGCTGTGTGCACTCCACAGGGGTGTGATTTTAGGTGACGTAATTAGCCACCAGCTGCGTACGGGCTACCTCACCCCGTGCCCTTTCTCCTCCCATGCGCAGCGGGCGTGCATATGGTTGGGGATGTGGGGGCACCACCATGTCCACCGGCAGGTCCCTGCGTGTTGCAACGTTGTGCAGGACACATGCTGCCACTATGATCCTGAACACTACTGGGGGAGCGTACAACAGCTGCCCGCCAGAACGGTCAAGGGAGCGAAAGCGTTACTTTAGCACTCCGAATGTGCGCTCCACTATGCCCCGGGTTGCAATATGGGCTGTGTTGTATCTTACCTCGGGTGGCGTGGTGGGGTTCCGAATTGGCGTCATCATGTGGGTGCTCAGAGGGTAGGCACTGTCCCCGGGGGAGGTGGTGATGGGTATCATTAGTGGGGTTGTGACATTACTCAGTATCTGACATGCATGCATGTGCTGTGGCATTTATACTCACCAATCAGCCATTTATCGCCATGCCGACCAGCTTCTAGGTCCCGGTTTAGGGTTGACATTCTGTAAATGAAACTGTCGTGGGTGGACCCTGGATAGTTGGCATACTGAAGTGATGATTCCCTTGGAATCACATACTACCTGGACATTGATGGAATGCCAGTGCTTGCGGTTTCTATAGATGTGCTCAGATGCCCTGGGGGGACGTAGAGCACACGGGTGCAGTCAATGGCACCTAGCAGCAAAATCCTGGATGACAGCCTGCCTTTCTGCAGGTTTTCTGGGCAGGTACATGTGCCTGCGTACTGATGGGTGTGCTGTCATGATGGCCAAGACCTGGTATAGGCAGCGTGACTGCGTGGCCTGTGACACCCCCCCACTATGGCACTTGTCCGCTGAAATGATCCAGTGGCCAAGAAGTGCAGTACATTAAGGACCTTCACCAGGGGGCTGAGTGCTTGGGAGCAGAGGGTGGGTGAAGTGAGGTCATCCTCCCACTCACTGACCAGGTTGAGTATTATGTGAGGTGGAAACCTGTACCTCCCATAGACGTGGTCATCAGGCATCCCAAAAAGGCTGGTTCTGCGTGTAAAAATTCTGGCGCTGGCTATCCTCCTCCTCCTCCTGCGGTATCCCATAGCCACTGCTGCTGGGAACGGTATATTCATCCCAGGGTCTGAGCTTGTTTGTTGTTTGCGCGCACTTTTATGCTGCGCGGGTCGACGTACGCCTGCTTCCTGCTTGCGTACGTGTTTCAGGATTGTCGCGTCTTTTTTTGCATGTGGGCGTTGTGCGCATTTGCCTCCTGTACTTCCACGGCCACCACAGTGATACACGTAGCCCGCTCGCCCAGACCCAATCGCGTGTGAAACTTCCCGCGAGCTCCTGAAGTACACGTACCCCGCTCGCCCAGGCCCAATCGCATGTGAAACTTCCCGCGAGCCCCCGAAATACACGCTATTTTTGACACAGCGGGTGTCCGTGTTTGTTGGTACCCCTTTGCACGTCATTTGTCCTAGAGGGCCACAGTATGGGGCATTCATCGGAGCTGTATATACGGCTTTTTGTTAGCGCACATTTTTTTAATGCGCAGGCAGGCGACCGCCTGCCTTCATGTGGCGCGGACATGTGTTGATGTACATAGTTGACTTTTGGTTTGTGTCGTGGGATTGCCATTTCACTGCTGGGGGGTGGGAGTGCATGGGGACTTGAGTGTGGGCCTGCTGGCAGGTGCCCCGCACTTCTGGGGGGTGGGGGTGCAAGGGGAAATGAGTGGGGGCCTGCTGGCAGGTGCCCCGCACTGCTGGGGGGTAGGGGTGCAGGGGGACATGAGTGGGACATGAGTGGGGGCCTGCTGGCAGGTGCACCACACTTCTGGGGGGTGGGGGTGCAAGGGGACATGAGTGGGACATGAGTGTGGGCCTGCTGGCAGGTGCCCCGCACTGCTGGGGGGTGGGGGTGCAAGGGGACATGAGTGGGGGCCTGCTGGCAGGTGCCCCGCACTGCTGGGGTGTGGGGGTGCAGGGGGACATGAGTGGGGGCCTGCTGGCAGGTGCCCCGCACTGCTGGGGGGTGGGTGTGCAGGGGGACATGAGTGGGACATGAGTGGAGGCCTGCTGGCAGGTGCACCGCACTGCTGGGGGGTCGGCGTGCAAGGAAACATGAGTGGGACATGAGTGTGGGCCTGCTGGCAGGTGCCCCGCACTGCTGGGGGGTGGGGCGCAAGGGGACATGAGTGGGGGGCTGCTGGCAGGCGCCCCGCACTGCTCGGGGGTGGGTGTGCAAGGGGACATGAGTGGGGGCCTGCTGGCAGGTGCCCCGCACTGGTGGGGGGTGGGGGTGCAGGGGGACAGGAGTGGGACATGAGTGGGGGCCTGCTGGCAGGAGCCCGCACTGCTGGGGGGTGGGGGTGCAAGGGGACATGAGTGGGACATGAGCATGGGCCTGCTGGCAGGTGCCCCGCACTGCTTGGGGGTGGGGGTGCAAGGGGACATGAGTGGGGGCCTGCTGGCAGGTGCCCCACACTGCTGGGGGGTGGGGGTGCAAGGGGACATGAGTGGGGGCCTGCTGGCAAGTGCCCCGCACTGCTGGGGGGTGGGTGTGCAAGGGGACATGAGTGGGGGCCTGCTGGAAGGTGCCCCGTACTGCTGGGGGGTGGGTGTGCAAGGGGACATGAGTGGGACATGAGTGGGGGCCTACTGGCAGGTACCCCGCACTGCTGGGTGGTGGTGGTGCAAGGGGATATGAGTGGGGGCCTGCTGGCAGGCGCCCTGCACTGCTGTGGGGTGGGTGTGCAAGGGGACATGAGTGGGGGCCTACTGGCAGGTGCCCCGCACTGCTGGGGGGTGGGGGTGCAGGGGGTCATGAGTGGGACATGAGCATGGGCCTGCTGCAGGTGCCCCGCACTGCTGGGGGTTGGGGGTGCAAGGGGACATGAGTGGGGGCCTGCTGGCAGGTGCCCCGCACTGCTGGGGGGTGGGTGTGCAAGGGGACATGAGTGGGGGCCTGCTGTCAGGTGCCCCGCATTGCTGGGGGGTGGGGGTGCAGGGGGTCATGAGTGGGACATGAGCATGGGCCTGCTGCAGGTGCCCCGCACTGCTGGGGGTTGGGGGTGCAAGGGGACATGAGTGGGGGCCTGCTGGCAGGTGCCCCGCACTGCTGGGGGGTGGGTGTGCAAGGGGACATGAGTGGGGGCCTGCTGTCAGGTGCCCCGCACTGCTGGGGGGTGGGTGTGCAAGGGGACATGAGTGGGACATGAGTGGGGGCCTGCTGGCAGGTACCCCGCACTGCCGGGTGGTGGGGGTACAAGGGGACATGAGTGGGGGCCTGCTGGCAGGCGCCCTGCACTGCTGTGGGGTGGGGGTGCAGGGGGTCATGCCTTGTGATCAGTAGTATTAGTGGTGCAAGCTGACATGTGGCTTGCCTGGGGGGCATGCCCATGGTGGATGGGCTGCCTGTGGAACATGAAGTCCCCTGTGGTGTGGGCTGCCTGCAGGGGCCGTGGAGGGTGTAGAGGGAACACCTGGGAGGACCCACACTGCCAATTCACGTGTAGGACTCCCCTGCACCCCAGATATACAAGTACCCCACTCGCATAGGGCTTGTGTGTGATAATTCCCGCGCACCCCCGAAATACACGTACCCCGTTCGACCAAGGCCAAACGCGTGTGAAACTTCCTGCGCACACCAGATTTACACATACCCAGCCCAATCGCGTGTGAAACTTCACGCGAACCCCAGGAATACATGCACCCCACTCGCACAGGGCCTATCGCGTTTGAAACTTCCCATGAACCCCTGGAATACACGTATCCCGCTCCCCCAGGCACGATCGCGTGTGGAACTTCACGCGCACCCCTGAAATACACGTACCCCTCTCCCCATGCCCGATTGCGTGTGAAACTTCACACGCACACACGAAATACACGCACAAGCTAATTTTTCACACAGCGGGAGTCGCTGTTTGTCGCGTACCCCTTTGCACGTCATTTGTCCTAGGGGGCCACAGTATGGGACATTCATCAGAGCTGTTTATTTGTGCTTTTTGTTAGCGCACATTTTGGCGCACATTTTTTTCCAGCGCAGGGACGCTACAACCTGCTTTCGTGTGGCGGACGGGTTTGGGTCCGTGTGCGTCTTTGCCCATGCGCTGGTTTGCCCTATTCGATTCTATGAATACGTGTTGTAGGCGAGCATGTGGGCGTTCCACGCACTTGCCTCCTGTACTTCCCCTGTGACGCCCACATTTTCACGAGTTGTTCCCCATTCCGAGTGTCCTTCCCCATGTTCTGCCTACTTTTGTTATGTGCGCCGCGCTATGTGCGCTTTCGCTGTGGCCTTAGCGCACGCCGTTAGATGACCTGTGTGCCGGCATGCGCTGTGCACTTTTTCAGCGCACATCCCTGATTTTACTCGCGCACGGACTTAGATGAATATTGCGATGGTTTCCCTGCGATATTCGCACTTGCACTGCGATTTTCGCCCTTTCACTGCGAATCGCACGTTTAATTAATTCCATGAATCGGCCTGTAAAATTATAGGTAATAATTTATTACTGAAATCTCACAATTACGTTTTTGAAGATTTCGTAGTTTGTTAGATAAGTATTTTACTAGGACTTTTCTCTAATGTTTCTATATGTATGATTTTGTTGATTTGCCTTTTGGTAGGATATGAAGTACACTCCTATGAAATGCAAATTGATATGTTTCAATCAATTTTAAAACTACAAGTTGTATCATTATATATTCAGGAAGAGAAAGCAAATAATAATTATATGATTCCTCTTCAAGTATTTCTCAAAGCTTGCTTCCTTATGGCTAAATATATTTCTTCTTTCAATGTGTTTCTTTTTGCTTTTTTCACAACTTGTTAATTAGTAACAATGAATGAATTACAATTTACTTCTGCAGTCTCTTTCTGTTCAGTTTTCAGTATTTTTCAAGCCTTGCAAACTATTATTTACTTATTTAGAAAAATCTTGTTGTTATAAGGTTATTGAAGAACGTGAAGTGATCCCTGCATTTTTCAGCGTTTCCATGTGGTTGGGAGCCATTTTGGAGATCTTATATTTCGATGGCTTCAGAAAAAAAGAAAGAGTACTGATAATGCCTTATAATGTATGTCTTTCCTATGCACCATCTTGGAATGGTTAGTGTGATCATATTTGTCAATGGAAATGCTTTCATTAATGCATAATGCTGTTAATTTGCCAAATATTTTTAAAGCTTATGGGACTCTATATCAAATGTTATTGAAAGAACATGAAGTGTTCCCTGTACATTTCAGTGTTTCCACGTGGTTGGGAGCCATTTTGGAGATCTTATATTTCGGTGGCTTCAGAAAAAAAGAAAGAGGACTGATATTGCCTTATAATGTATGTCTTTCCTATGCGCCATCTTGGAATGGTTAGTGTGATCATATGTGTCAATGGAAATGCTTTCATTAATGCATAATGGTGTTAATTTGCCAAATACTTTTAAAGCTTATGGGACTCTATATCAAATGTGTTATTCCATTCATTGTGTTTCCATGTACACCTACTTTGTATCAATACACAATGATCGTAATCTTTTTGTTTGAAAACATTCCCTATATCAGGGTACTGCACATTGTCACTTTTATGCATCTTCAACCTAACGTTTATCATATATTGTGTCCAATTAAATCACATTAATTGACTGATGCTTCCTGGGTGCAATTGCAATCAGTATACCCACATTTCCTTTTCTTAATAACTCAAAATTCATAAAAATGAACAAAGCTCATGGCCTGAGTTAAGACCAGACAAAGTACTACTAAAAAAGAAAATGGATGTAACTTCTTGTTGTCTTAATACCTTTTCAAAGTGTCCTCCTTTCTTTGTTTGTTTAACTCTGAACATTTCACAGAATCGAAGAGCTCTAATATTCTCTTAATTAATTTCAGTTACCCAAAGGGCAGCCAGTGATTGTCTTGTGTTATTGATAGATATTGAACTTAAGTGTTCATAAATGCACATCTTTAAAGGTCTAGTCGTACTGCCTGTATACACCTTATGGAACAACATGTATTGGCATACACCACGAAAGTACATTTACAGTTCATCAATTGTACAGTTTTAATAGTTCTGTTGTGAATGTCTTGAAATATTACGTGTTAACACATTTTCAAAAATGACACATGACACATTTGAAAAAAAAACATTCAAGGTTTGTATCAACCAAGATTTTTGTACTACACTTGGTACTTTCTTTTCATAGACTTGGTTTGGTGCTATCAAGTTTCCAATTGTTTTTGCTTTAGTAAATATTGTAATTGTTTTTTCATCTATCTGTGGACGAAGCACTTTGTCAAATAAAAGAGTCTTCCACTGTTGATTTGAAAATTTTCATATTTGACCATTTTTAGAATTTAATTTACTGATGAGCCTACATTTTTTATTAACATTCTGGTTGGTTTAATTTTGAGGCGTTAAAAGATCCTTGCTTGTCAATTTATGTATTTTTATTTCTGCTTTCCTAATGTCAATTTTCTTATAACCTCTATACAGAAATGTTTTCAAATTGTTTCCATTGTAAAAAAAAAATCAGGATTCAATTGAAAATGTAATTTATACGTGGAGAGAAAATATATTTTTCCATCAATAATTATGTTTCAGTTCTATCTATTGAATTTTGTGAAGAATTGTTTTTATGTTAATTTCCATGCAGAAGAAACTAAGAATTCTATCAATAGTGGATCAGTGCAAGTGGGCAATTCTTGAAACTAATTAATACATATTGAGAAAACACTTCCAGGTGAAGTGTTTTTCAATTTGCCCAATGATCACAGAACAATTTTTTGTTTGTTTTAATTAGCAAGATTATTTTTCATTTAAATCATAGCAAGCACCTGTGTTTTCCAATATGTATATGCTGTTTGCACTATGCGCTTTAATTTTCTCAAATTCCCAGAGAAATACCCTGTATCTTACAGTGCTGCAGGGCATACATTGTTGCAAAGAAAGCATGCATGAGTTTGGGAATTGTACTGCAAAAGGAGACATCAGTGAACTACTGAGAAGGAGAAAGTGAAGTCCACCTGGCTCTGACACCAACCTGCCATTGCTACCACAACCTTCAGGGACTGTGGGGTAAATTATATGCAAACTTATGGCAAATCCAAACGGGACCACATGGAGGTTACGATTTACCATTCTAAGAGGTCAGACATGGCCTACTTCAGTGGTGGACTTAAGTTCCATATGTTTTTTTCATTTTATATCCTTTTGTACACACTCTTATGGTTATTTATTTGTGATCAGACAATGGAGTGCCTTTTTCCATTTGCTTTTGTGTTGTTTTGTGGTAGTACATTTTATTTTGTCATGTAATAAACAATTAGTTTTCACTCTTTGCGAAATTTGGCAAGGCATGCTATGTTGCTTGGCTCACTGGGAGGACAAGGCCAGTGTCACACTGTCTTAGTGAGTGGTGGCCAGGTGTATGGGCAATGTAGGGCCTACGTCATGTGGGATACTAAGCAGTATAAGTAGTCTGTGTTTGTCTCTACTTCTATAGCTCTTCAAGGCTGGCATTTTCTTTTGAGAGTTGAGTTTCATTACATTTCCATTTCATCACAACCTTAAAATATGTTGTGAAATAAAGTGCAGTGTGTATTCAAAAATAAATTATTTGAAAAAAGAGGCATTTCATCGTGTTCCAAGAGCAACAAATGAAAGTCCTGGTGAAAGAAAACATACGCTTGACCGCAGGACGTTGGTCTTCTCTTGGTGCCGCACTAGGACGTCAGGTTAACTATCCAAGCGTATCAGTGGTTGAGCCAAACATGTCCTAAAAAGCAAATATGCTGTTTGCAAATTCCAAATCCCTGAACTGTTTGCCTTAAACCAATCCCTCTGGTGCAGAGTGCTGCGGCAGACCCAGACCGCACTAGTGTACGTTTGTGTCATCCATTGCATTGAAGTCATCTGAGCCAGCATCCAAAGGCGTGCAGACATGTTCAAAGTGTCCCTTTCTGCTTGCTCCAAATCCTCATCATCTGGAACAGTATATGTGTGGCAAAAGACATCCTGGATCATCTTCAGCCCTGTTGGAATTCATGCATGTTTCACTTTCAGTCTTGTCTTCTCTCTCTCTCATGGATACCCCTGATGAACTAAACGCACATTCAGAGTTGATGGTGGCAGCAGGTCACAATGCGCATTTGATTGACAGCCTGCTAACTGCTGGCCTCTGAAGCAGAGGCTCTCCATGTACAGCCTATAGCTCATTATCTCCTAGACACTGCTGCCACTTTTGCTTTGATATCCTTGTTATAGATCTTAGTCCTCTTTTCTTTGAAGTGTGTCCTAATTTTGCTTATCTCTTTCAACTAGAGTGATGTGAGTCCTACTGTGCTTGGGACGCTCCTGAAAAGACGACAGATACCTTTGACACTGGCTGCAGCACGCACTGCTATCAGGTGGAGACAACACATGGGGTAGTGATTTCCACTAGCTTAGGATTGTGGGGGCCGTGCTTGGGGTGTTGGAGGTGGAACTGGTCATGTTCTGTGTGTAGAGTGCATGTCTCCAGTTCTTTCCTGGACATTTGCAAGGGGAACCTCACCCTCCGTTATGCCATAACTTTCCCCAGTATCCAGGTCTTGTAGTTTGCCATAAGACCCCCTAAAGAGCAAGAAATGAAGGTACTACATATGTGTCGAATTGGCTAAAAATGATGGCAGAGTCAACTCTTCAAAGGTTTGTGTTGATCATGGAATGTGTTTCTAAGCACAGTTATATGGTGTTGACATGACAATTAACTACACAATTCTCTTCTTCCACAGTTTCTTGCCTAGGCTCAAAATGTAGCCTTTGAACACAGGGGCCAGAGGGATTACATCACACAGTCCTCTAGTATGAGGTTTAATCAGTTCACAAGACAGGGCAGATGGTAGTAATTGCAATCTTCCACTGCACGCATAACGTTGCAACTATTGCCACTGACAACAAAAGCAGCAGTCAATCAAACGATGTTTCCTGCAGTGAATACCTTATCTATGGCAGACATTGATAGTGTTGCTTGCTGGCAATTGTTTCATGGTGTGACATTCGAGGTTGTGGTGATAAAATGGATCTGCGTGATTTTTCCATCACGGAAAAGTCAGTGACAGAAAAGTTTGCATGAGAAATGTACGCACCTCAAAAGGATCGTACATTTCCCATGCAAACATACACTGCAAACCACTACATGCCCACACGCCCACCCACACCCACACCCACGACACACCCTCACCCACACCCTCAACACACGGCCACCCACACCCCCAACATAACCAAACCCTACTTACCTTTTCTTCACGCTGTGTCCATGCGCCACCAGTTCCCGTTCACTTCCGTAATTGGGAACCGTTGCTGCTGGGTCCTTTTCTATTTTTTTTAAATTTTTTTTTACTGGCAGCTGCTGGGGTTTCCTCCGCAACCCCCGCTCACTGTATTATAAGGTATAGTGAGCGGGGTGTTGCGGGGGACACCCCCGCAGCCCCTGTTTTTTTTCTTTCCTTTGACGGGTGTGCAGCGGTGGTGTCCCCTTCAACCCCCGCTCACTATACTGTATAGTATGGTCAGCGGGGTGTTGCGGGGGGCTTTTTATTTTACCTACCTAAAATGCATGCCACCAAAGGTTTGAACTTTTGGTGTTTGAACCTTTGATGGAATGCATTTTTCGGACTTTTGGTAAAGTGAGACCATTTTTTGGTCCTTTCGCACAGTTCCGATAAAATACCTATGACTCCACAGTCCTACACTGCCATAATGTGTGCCCTGCTTCCCAAGGCATGCGTGCTATTTACAGAGTGTGCAAATTGAAATGTGTGCTTATCAATATAAATATAAAACTCCTAGGGGTGTGTGATGTGGCTTTTTTACAGTGTCAGAGCCACACTCCGCAACATCTGATCCTGTTCCTGGGCCAGCAGATCAGAGGGGGAATGCAGTCCTGCAGCCTCAGGCAGTGCTGACACAGCAAGGCACAGTTTGCCTTGCCCCAGACAGGTGTGGTGCCCGCCAACGCGGTGGCCGTACGCCACCAGGCAATACCGCATGGGAGAAATCCATATACGGTATGGCAAACCAACAGGCAGCAGCATCTGAGATGATGGCTCAAGCTATGGAGAGGGTGGCCACTTCCATTGTCCACCCAGAGAGGCAGATGGAGCAACTACAGCAGGCAACAGACTCCATTTGCCAATCACTCAGGGAGGACATGTTGGCGTCCAACAGGGACAGACGGGTGGCCCTGGACACTCTGCGGGAAGCCATTTCTTTAGAGTCCCAGGGCCAGAGGGAAGCCCTGAGGGTAGAAGTCCGTCACCTCAGGCAGACTCTTGTGGAGCTTGTGGAGCTTGAGGCTTCCACTGTCACGAGGACAGAACAGCTGCTGGAGCGTGTCACATGTATGCTTTCGGCAGGGAACTCGGGAGGAGGTCCGGGCATCACGTCAAGTGGTGCATGGGGATCTCGGCACCATAGTCCTCCAGAACGAGATCTTCCACACCCGCATGCTTGCTACCATGGAGGACCAGACTAGGGCTTTGCGTGAGCTGCCTCCCATAGCACCACCACCTCCTGTGGCTGCAGCAGTACAGGGTGATGAGAGCGACCACAGCGATTCTGAATCTCTCATGATAGCGTAGCCGTGCAGGCCATGAGCCCATGGAGGTGTTTTTTTTTCCGCAACATCCACACAGGTGGCTGTTGGTGTGCACCTTGTCCTCGGACCTCCTGGGTGGCCTCCCCCACTCCCCCTGGCTCCCACATGGCCATTTTTTATTTTTTATTTTTGGATTTTGGTTTTTGATTTTTGATTTTTGAGTTTTTGTTACAGTGTGTTGCCTTGTGTGGCTCCCGTGGGCATCCACTGTATTCCGGCTGGGCACATGCAGGCTTGTCCTGAGTTTGGGTTAGATGCTTGGGTTCGTGAGACACACACCCCTCCTGCTTCCCGTTACCATGGGCTTGCAAAGGGTGTGCCCAAGTGACAGTAACTTACACAGTGACGTTGGACTCCCATGACATGTGTGGGCAGTCTGTAGTCAGTACTGTGTATACATTCCTAGTGCATATTGATATAGTATTGTACACTGCATGGTGTATTGATGTGTGCTTGTGAATCCATGTCTCCCTCCTAATTTGCAGGTTCATTCCACATGTCTTCACAAGGCCGTCTACTTTGGAGATGGAGTTCATGTTGTAAGCAGTGCACTTCCAGATTTGCATGGCACCAACACTGTACAGTTGGGGGTGGTCGATGTGCTAGCATCACCAGGTTGTAAGTCTACGTATCCTTTAACTTAGTACTGTCATGTGAATGCTATGTTTGGGGTGGCTAGCTGCATTGTATTGTGGTAAATCTTTGGTCATGTGTGTTGTCAGTTCTACATTAATGGGAGCATATTGTGTGTGGGCATTTTCCAATCGGGACACTGTACTTTGTGACACTTGTGTCATGTTTTGGAGATTCCTTTGTTTGCTCTCACATAGCATGACATGTCATAGTGTGTTGGGGGCGGTGCTGGGGAGGTGTTGGGTGACATGGCACTGTTGTCATGTTGATCTTGCAAGGGGGTAATGATTTTAGCAGCATAGAAGTGTGTAGTTTGATGACACAGCATTGGTGGTGTTTGTGTAGGTAGGGATGCACACAATGGAACACCACCATGTGAACAATCTCAGGCTGGTATGGTTGTGACAGTTGACTGTCAGTTGACTCATCATCATTGATAGTCAGCTGGTATGTGCCAGGGCTGTGTGCACTCCACAGGGGTGTGATTTTAGGTGACGTAATTAGCCACCAGCTGCGTACGGGCTACCTCACCCCGTGCCCTTTCTCCTCCCATGCGCAGCGGGCATGCATATGGTTGGGGATGTGGGGGCACCACCATGTCCACCGGCAGGTCCCTGCGTGTTGCAACGTTGTGCAGGACACATGCTGCCACTATGATCCTGAACACTACTGGGGGAGCGTACAACAGCTGCCCGCCAGAACGGTCAAGGGAGCGAAAGCGTTACTTTAGCACTCCGAATGTGCGCTCCACTATGCCCCGGGTTGCAATATGGGCTGTGTTGTATCTTACCTCGGGTGGCGTGTTGGGGTTCCGAATTGGCGTCATCATGTGGGTGCTCAGAGGGTAGGCACTGTCCCCGGGGGAGGTGGTGATGGGTATCATTAGTGGGGTTGTGACATTACTCAGTATCTGACATGCATGCATGTGCTGTGGCATTTATACTCACCAATCAGCCATTTATCGCCATGCCGACCAGCTTCTAGGTCCCGGTTTAGGGTTGACATTCTGTAAATGAAACTGTCGTGGGTGGACCCTGGATAGTTGGCATACTGAAGTGATGATTCCCTTGGAATCACATACTACCTGGACATTGATGGAATGCCAGTGCTTGCGGTTTCTATATATGTGCTCAGATGCCCTGGGGGGACGTAGAGCACACGGGTGCAGTCAATGGCACCTAGCAGCAAAATCCTGGATGACAGCCTGCCTTTCTGCAGGTTTTCTGGGCAGGTACATGTGCCTGCGTACTGATGGGTGTGCTGTCATGATGGCCAAGACCTGGTATAGGCAGCGTGACTGTGTGGCCTGTGACACCCCCCCACTATGGCACTTGTCCGCTGAAATGATCCAGTGGCCAAGAAGTGCAGTACATTAAGGACCTTCACCAGGGGGCTGAGTGCTTGGGAGCAGAGGGTGGGTGAAGTGAGGTCATCCTCCCGCTCACTGACCAGGTTGAGTATTATGTGAGGTGGAAACCTGTACCTCCCATAGACGTGGTCATCAGGCATCCCAAAAAGGCTGGTTCTGGGTGTAAAAATTCTGGCCCTGGCTATCCTCCTCCTCCTCCTGCGGTATCCCATAGCCACTGCTGCTGGGAACGGTATATTCATCCCAGTGTCTGAGCTCGTTTGTTGTTTGCGCGCACTTTTATGCTGCGCGGGTCGACGTACGCCTGCTTCCTGCTTGCGTACGTGTTTCAGGATTGGCGCGTCTTTTTTTGCATGTGGGCGTTGTGCGCATTTGCCTCCTGTACTTCCACGGCCACCACAGTGATACACGTAGCCCGCTCGCCCAGACCCAATCGCGTGTGAAACTTCCCGCGAGCTCCTGAAGTACACGTACCCCGCTCGCCCAGGCCCAATCGCATGTGAAACTTCCCGCGAGCCCCCGAAATACACGCTATTTTTGACACAGCGGGTGTCCGTGTTTGTTGGTACCCCTTTGCACGTCATTTGTCCTAGAGGGCCACAGTATGGGGCATTCATCGGAGCTGTATATACGGCTTTTTGTTAGCGCACATTTTTTTAATGCGCAGGCAGGCGACCGCCTGCCTTCATGTGGCGCGGACATGTGTTGATGTACATAGTTGACTTTTGGTTTGTGTCGTGGGATCGCCATTTCACTGCTGGGGGGTGGGAGTGCATGGGGACTTGAGTGTGGGCCTGCTGGCAGGTGCCCCGCACTTCTGGGGGGTGGGGGTGCAAGGGGAAATGAGTGGGGGCCTGCTGGCAGGTGCCCCGCACTGCTGGGGGGTGGGGGTGCAGGGGGACATGAGTGGGACATGAGTGGGGGCCTGCTGGCAGGTGCACCACACTTCTGGGGGGTGGGGGTGCAAGGGGACATGAGTGGGACATGAGTGTGGGCCTGCTGGCAGGTGCCCCGCACTGCTGGGGGGTGGGGGTGCAAGGGGACATGAGTGGGGGCCTGCTGGCAGGTGCCCCGCACTGCTGGGGTGTGGGGGTGCAGGGGGACATGAGTGGGGGCCTGCTGGCAGGTGCCCCGCACTGCTGGGGGGTGGGTGTGCAGGGGGACATGAGTGGGACATGAGTGGAGGCCTGCTGGCAGGTGCACCGCACTGCTGGGGGGTCGGCGTGCAAGGAAACATGAGTGGGACATGAGTGTGGGCCTGCTGGCAGGTGCCCCGCACTGCTGGGGGTGGGGCGCAAGGGGACATGAGTGGGGGCCTGCTGGCAGGCGCCCCACACTGCTGGGGGGTGGGTGTGCAAGGGGACATGAGTGGGGGCCTGCTGGCAGGTGCCCCGCACTGGTGGGGGGTGGGGGTGCAGGGGGACAGGAGTGGGACATGAGTGGGGGCCTGCTGGCAGGAGCCCGCACTGCTGGGGGGTGGGGGTGCAAGGGGACATGAGTGGGACATGAGCATGGGCCTGCTGGCAGGTGCCCCGCACTGCTTGGGGGTGGGGGTGCAAGGGGACATGAGTGGGGGCCTGCTGGCAGGTGCCCCACACTGCTGGGGTGTGGGGGTGCAAGGGGACATGAGTGGGGGCCTGCTGGCAAGTGCCCCGCACTGCTGGGGGGTGGGTGTGCAAGGGGACATGAGTGGGGGCCTGCTGGCAGGTGCCCCGTACTGCTGGGGGGTGGGTGTGCAAGGGGACATGAGTGGGACATGAGTGGGGGCCTGCTGGCAGGTACCCTGCACTGCTGGGTGGTGGTGGTGCAAGGGGACATGAGTGGGGGCCTGCTGGCAGGCGCCCTGCACTGCTGTGGGGTGGGTGTGCAAGGGGACATGAGTGGGGGCCTGCTGGCAGGTGCCCCGCACTGCTGGGGGGTGGGGGTGCAGGGGGTCATGAGTGGGACATGAGCATGGTCCTGCTGCAGGTGCCCCGCACTGCTGGAGGTTGGGGGTGCAAGGGGACATGAGTGGGGGCCTGCTGGCAGGTGCCCCGCACTGCTGGGGGGTGGGTGTGCAAGGGGACATGAGTGGGGGCCTGCTGTCAGGTGCCCCGCACTGCTGGGGGGTGGGTGTGCAAGGGGACATGAGTGGGACATGAGTGGGGGCCTGCTGGCAGGTACCCCGCACTGCCGGGTGGTGGGGGTACAAGGGGACATGAGTGGGGGCCTGCTGGCAGGCGCCCTGCACTGCTGTGGGGTGGGGGTGCAAGGGGACATGAGTGGGACATGAGCATGGGCCTGCTGGCAGGTGCCCCGCACTGCTGGGCGGTGGAGGTGCAAGGGGACATGAGTGGGGGCCTGCTGGCAGGTGCCCTGCACTGCTGGGGGGTGGGTGGGCAAGGGGACATGAGTGGGGGCCTGCTGGCAGGTGCCCCGCACTGCTGGGGGGTGGGTGTGCAAGGGGACATGAGTGGGACATGAGTGGGGGCCTGCTGGCAGGTACCCCGCACTGCTGGGTGGTGGGGGTGCAAGGGACATGAGTGGGGGCCTGCTGGCAGGCGCCCTGCACTGCTGTGGGGTGTGTGTGCAAGGAGACATGAGTGGAGGCCTGCTGGCAGGTGCCCCGCACTGCTGGGGGGTTGGGGTACAGGGGGTCATGCGTTGTGATCAGTAGTAGTAGTGGTGCAAGCTGACATGTGGCTTGCCTGGGGGGCATGCCCATGGTGGATGGGCTGCCTGTGGAACATGAAGTCCCCTGTGTTGTGGGCTGCCTGCAGGGGCCGTGGAGGGTGTAGAGGGAACACCTGGGAGGACCCACACTGCCAATTCACGTGTAGGACTCCCCTGCACCCCAGATATACACGTACCCCACTCGCATAGGGCTTGTGTGTGATAATTCCCACGCACCCCCGAAATACACGTACCCCGTTCGACCAAGGCCAAATGCGTGTGAAACTTCCTGCGCACACCAGATTTACACATACCCAGCCCAATCGCGTGTGAAACTTCACGCGAACCCCAGGAATACATGCACCCCACTCGCACAGGGCCTATCGCGTTTGAAACTTCCCATGAACCCCTGGAATACACGTATCCCGCTCCCCCAGGCACGATCGCGTGTGGAACTTCACGCGCACCCCTGAAATACACGTACCTCTCTCCCCATGCCCGATTGCGTGTGAAACTTCACACGCATACACGAAATACACGCACAAGCTAATTTTTCACACAGCGTGAGTCGCTGTTTGTCGCGTACCCCTTTGCACGTCATTTGTCCTAGGGGGCCACAGTATGGGACATTCATCAGAGCTGTTTATTTGTGCTTTTTGTTAGCGCACATTTTGGCGCACATTTTTTTCCAGTGCAGGGACGCTACAACCTGCTTTCGTGTGGCGGACGGGTTTGGGTCCGTGTGCGTCTTTGCCCATGCGCTGGTTTGCCCTATTCGATTCTATGAATACGTGTTGTAGGCGAGCATGTGGGCGTTCCACGCACTTGCCTCCTGTACTTCCTCTGTGACACCCACATTTTCACGAGTTGTTCCCCATTCCGAGTGTCCTTCCCCATGTTCTGCCTACTTTTGTTATGTGCGCCGCGCTATGTGCGCTTTCGCTGTGGCCTTAGCGCACGCCGTTAGATGACCTGTGTGCCGGCATGCGCTGTGCACTTTTTCAGCGCACATCCCTGATTTTACTCGCGCACGGACTTACATGAATAGTGCGATGGTTTCCCTGCGATATTCGCACTTGCACTGCGAATCGCACGTTTAATTAATTCCATGAATCGGCCTGTAAAATTATAGGTAATAATTTATTACTGAAATCTCACAATTACTTTTTTGAAGATTTCGTAGTTTGTTAGATAAGTATTTTACTAGGACTTTTCTCTAATGTTTCTATATGTATGATTTTGTTGATTTGCCTTTTGGTAGGATATGAAGTACACTCCTATGAAATGCAAATTGATATGTTTCAATCAATTTTAAAACTACAAGTTGTATCATTATATATTCAGGAAGAGAAAGCAAATAATAATTATATGATTCCTCTTCAAGTATTTCTCAAAGCTTGCTTCCTTATGGCTAAATATATTTCTTCTTTCAATGTGTTTCTTTTTGCTTTTTTCACAACTTGTAAATTAGTAACAATGAATGAATTACAATTTACTTCTGCAGTCTCTTTCTGTTCAGTTTTCAGTATTTTTCAAGCCTTACAAACTATTATTTACTTATTTAGAAAAATCTTGTTGTTATAAGGTTATTGAAGAACGTGAAGTGATCCCTGCATTTTTCAGCGTTTCCATGTGGTTGGGAGCCATTTTGGAGATCTTATATTTCGATGGCTTCAGAAAAAAAGAAAGAGTACTGATAATGCCTTATAATGTATGTCTTTCCTATGCACCATCTTGGAATGGTTAGTGTGATCATATTTGTCAATTGAAATGCTTTCATTAATGCATAATGCTGTTAATTTGCCAAATATTTTTAAAGCTTATGGGACTCTATATCAAATGTTATTGAAAGAACATGAAGTGTTCCCTGTACATTTCAGTGTTTCCACGTGGTTGGGAGCCATTTTGGAGATCTTATATTTCGGTGGCTTCAGAAAAAAAGAAAGAGGACTGATATTGCCTTATAATGTATGTCTTTCATATGCGCCATCTTGGAATGGTTAGTGTGATCATATGTGTCAATGGAAATGCTTTCATTAATGCATAATGGTGTTAATTTGCCAAATACTTTTAAAGCTTATGGGACTCTATATCAAATGTGTTATTCCATTCATTGTGTTTCCATGTACACCTACTTTGTATCAATACACAATGATCGTAATATTTTTGTTTGAAAACATTCCCTATATCAGGGTACTGCACATTGTCACTTTTATGCATCTTCAACCTAACGTTTATCATATATTGTGTCCAATTAAATCACATTAATTGACTGATGCTTCCTGGGTGCAATTGCAATCCAGTATACCCACATTTCCTTTTCTTAATAACTCAAAATTCATAAAAATGAACAAAGCTCATGGCCTGAGTTAAGACCAGACAAAGTACTACTAAAAAAGAAAATGGATGGAACTTCTTGTTGTCTTAATACCTTTTCAAAGTGTCCTCCTTTCTTTGTTTGTTTAACTCTGAACATTTCACAGAATCGAAGAGCTCTAATATTCTCTTAATTAATTTCAGTTACCCAAAGGGCAGCCAGTGATTGTCTTGTGTTATTGATAGATATTGAACTTAAGTGTTCATAAATGCACATCTTTAAAGGTCTAGTCGTACTGCCTGTATACACCTTATGGAACAACATGTATTGGCATACACCACGAAAGTACATTTACAGTTCATCAATTGTACAGTTTTAATAGTTCTGTTGTGAATGTCTTGAAATATTACGTGTTAACACATTTTCAAAAATGACACATGACACATTTGAAAAAAAAACATTCAAGGTTTGCATCAACCAAGATTTTTGTACTACACTTGGTACTTTCTTTTCATAGACTTGGTTTGGTGCTATCAAGTTTCCAATTGTTTTTGCTTTAGTAAATATTGTAATTGTTTTTTCATCTATCTGTGGACGAAGCACTTTGTCAAATAAAAGAGTCTTCCACTGTTGATTTGAAAATTTTCATATTTGACCATTTTTAGAATTTAATTTACTGATGAGCCTACATTTTTTATTAACATTCTGGTTGGTTTAATTTTGAGGCGTTAAAAGATCCTTGCTTGTCAATTTATGTATTTTTATTTCTGCTTTCCTAATGTCAATTTTCTTATAACCTCTATCCAGAAATGTTTTCAAAGTGTTTCCATTGTAAAAAAAAAATCAGGATTCAATTGAAAATGTAATTTATATGTGGAGAGAAAATATATTTTTCCATCAATAATTATGTTTCAGTTCTATCTATTGAATTTTGTGAAGAATTGTTTTTATGTTAATTTCCATGCAGAAGAAACTAAGAATTCTATCAATAGTGGATCAGTGCAAGTGGGCAATTCTTGAAACTAATTATTACATATTGAGAAAATACTTCCAGGTGAAGTGTTTTTGAATTTGCCCTATGATCACAGAACAATTTTTTGTTTGTTTTAATTAGCAAGATTATTTTTCATTTAAATCATAGCAAGCACCTGTGTTTTCCAATATGTATATGCTGTTTGCACTATGCGCTTTAATTTTCTCAAATTCCCAGAGAAATACCCTGTATCTTACAGTGCTGCAGGGCATACATTGTCGCAAAGAAAGCATGCATGAGTTTGGGAATTGTACTGCAAAAGGAGACATCAGTGAACTACTGAGAAGGAGAAAGTGAAGTCCACCTGGCTCTGACACCAACCTGCCATTGCTACCACAACCTTCAGGGACTGTGGGGTACATTACATGCAAACTTATGGCAAATCCAAACTGGACCAAATGGAGGTTACGATTTACCATTCTAAGAGGTCAGACATGGCCTACTTCAGTGGTGGACTTTAGTTCCATATCTTTTTTTCATTTTATATCCTTTTTTATGTACACACTCTTATGGTTATTTATTTGTGATCAGACAATGGAGTGCCTTTTTCCATTTGCTTTTGTGTTGTTTTGTGGTAGTACATTTTATTTTGTCATGTAATAAACAATTAGTTTTCACTCTTTGCGAAATTTGGCAAGGCATGCTATGTTGCTTGGCTCACTGGGAGGACAAGACCAGTATCACACTGTCTTAGTGAGTGGTGGCCAGGTGTATGGGCAATGTAGGGCCTACGTCATGTGGGATACTAAGCAGTATAAGTAGTCTGTGTTTGTCTCTACTTCTATAGCTCTTCAAGGCTTGCATTTTCTTTTGAGAGTTGAGTTTCATTACATTTCCATTTCATCACAACCTTAAAATATGTTGTGAAATAAAGTGCAGTGTGTATTCAAAAATAAATTATTTGAAAAAAGAGGCATTTCATCGTGTTCCAAGAGCAACAAATGAAAGTCCTGGTGAAAGAAAACATACGCTTGACCGCAGGACGTTGGTCTTCTCTTGGTGCCGCACTAGGACGTCAGGTTAACTATCCAAGCGTATCAGTGGTTGAGCCAAACATGTCCTAAAAAGCAAATATGCTGTTTGCAAATTCCAAATCCCTGAACTGTTTGCCTTAAACCAATCCCTCTGGTGCAGAGTGCGGCGGCAGACCCAGACCGCACTAGTGGAAGTTTGTGTCATCCATTGCATTGAAGTCATCTGAGCCAGCATCCAAAGGCGTGAAGACATGTTCAAAGTGTCCCTTTCTGCTTGCTCCAAATCCTCATCATCTGGAACAGTATATGTGTGAGATAAGACATTCTGGCTCATCTTCAGCCCTGTTGGAATTCATGCATGTTTCACTTTCAGTCTTGTCTTCTCTCTCTCTCATGGATACCCCTGATGAACTAAACGCACATTCAGAGTTGATGGTGGCAGCAGGTCACAATGCACATTTGATTGACAGCCTGCTAACTGCTGGCCTCTGAAGCAGAGGCTCTCCATGTACAGCCTATAGCTCATTATCTCCTAGACACTGCTGCCACTTTTGCTTTGATATCCCTGTTATAGATCTTAGTCCTCTTTTCTTTGAAGTGTGTCCTAATTTTGCTTACCTCTTTCAACTAGAGTGATGTGAGTCCTACTGTGCTTGGGACGCTCCTGAAAAGACGACAGATACCTTTGACACTGGCTGCAGCACGCACTGCTATCAGGTGGAGACAACACATGGGGTAGTGATTTCCACTAGCTTAGGATTGTGGGGGCCGTGCTTGGGGTGTTGGAGGTGGAACTGGTCATGTTATGTGTGTAGAGTGCATGTCTCCAGTTCTTTCCTGGACATTTGCAAGGGGAACCTCACCCTCCGTTATGCCATAACTTTCCCCAGTATCCAGGTCTTGTAGTTTGCCATAAGACCCCCTAAAGAGCAAGAAATGAAGGTACTACATATGTGTCGAATTGGCTAAAAATGATGGCAGAGTCAACTCTTCAAAGGTTTGTGTTGATCATGGAATGTGTTTCTAAGCACAGTTATATGGTGTTGACATGACAATTAACTACACAATTCTCTTCTTCCACATTTTCTTGCCTAGGCTCAAAATGTAGCCTTTGAACACAGGGGCCAGAGGGATTACATCACACAGTCCTCTAGTATGAGGTTTAATCAGTTCACAAGACAGGGCAGATGGTAGTAATTGCAATCTTCCACTGCACGCATAACGTTGCAACTATTGCCACTGACAACAAAAGCAGCAGTCAATCAAACGATGTTTCCTGCAGTGAATACCTTATCTATGGCAGACATTGATAGTGTTGCTTGCTGGCAATTGTTTCATGGTGTGACATTCGAGGTTGTGGTGATAAAATGGATCTGCGTGATTTTTCCATCACGGAAAAGTCAGTGACGGAAAAGTTTGCATGAGAAATGTACGCACCTCAAAAGGATCGTACATTTCCCATGCAAACATACACTGCAAACCACTACATGCCCACACGCCCACCCACACCCACGACACACCCTCACCCTCACCCTCAACACACCGCCACCCACACCCCCAACATAACCAAACCCTACTTACCTTTTCTTCACGCTGTGTCCATGCGCCACCAGTTCCCGTTCACTTCCGTAATTGGGAACCGTTGCTGCTGGGTCCTTTTCTATTTTTTTTTATTTTTTTTTTACTGGCAGCTGCTGGGGTTTCCTCCGCAACCCCCGCTCACTGTATTATAAGGTATAGTGAGCGGGGTGTTGCGGGGGACACCCCCGCAGCCCCTGTTTTTTTTTCTTTCCTTTGACGGATGTGCAGCGGTGGTGTCCCCTTCAACCCCCGCTCACTATACTGTATAGTATGGTCAGCGGGGTGTTGCGGGGGGCTTTTTATTTTACCTACCTAAAATGCATGCCACCAAAGGTTTGAACTTTTGGTGTTTGAACCTTTGATGGAATGCATTTTTCGGACTTTTGGTAAAGTGAGACCATTTTTTGGTCCTTTCGCACAATTCCGATAAAATACCTATGACTCCACAGTCCTACACTGCCATAATGTGTGCCCTGCTTCCCAAGGCATGCGTGCTATTTACAGAGTGTGCAAATTGAAATGTGTGCTTAACAAAATAAATATAAAACTCCTAGGGGTGTGTGATGTGGCTTTTTTACAGTATCAGAGATTCTTACATTGCTGGTTATGTTGGCAGATTCAGAAGTGGACGTAGAATTGTAATCTGTAATTGGTCATTTATAACGTGATTAATACGCACAGGTTTCTAAGCGCGGACCCGGTTATCGATCCTGCATTTTTCCGTGTCGTTTTGCTTCCAAGGCGAGCCTGCTGCCGCTGCGCTATCCTGCAGATACTATAATAATCCTGGGGCCCTGAGCAACCCAAAGGATGTTACAATACTGTCTGTTTCTCAATGAGCTCCAAGTCATACCAGGACTATTTGTCCCTGCGCTGCCTTCATTTCATTTTCTTATGAACACAAATTGGCACAGATGGGTACCTCAGATGCGTTTCTCTTTGTGTTTGAATTTGCACTTGCAGTCCTGTGCCCTTGGCAATGGGCATCACCGATATCTACAATCTCAGTTGAGTATATTGTTGATTCTTATGTCTTCCTTTCTCCATGGCCTGCATGGGCACATTCAGGGCCCCCTGCCTCATAGGGGCAATGGCGAGGAATGGCGACTCTTGGACTTGCCTTACTTTCTCCATCACTCCCAACTTCTTATGAAGGAACGGCCTTGACAGCAACCTCGGGAGTTAACTGCACTCTCAAGATTGACTGCAGCATTCCAGCACTAGTAAACTTCTTCCCACCCACAAGTCAATAGGATGATGCCTTGGGCTCAGCAGCTTTTCATTGTACTTAAACAGGTCCACTTCTAGTGGTTGGGCCAGACAGCTGATATCTTGGTTGTAGGCACTTTCCTTCTTCCTACAAATTTCTTCTTCTGCACCATTTTTCAATGTGGCATTTCAGTAAATGGTATTTTAATTGCTCGGAATACATGAATTAAAGAGAGAAAAAACAAATGTGCACATGCACTATACAGTATTTATGCACTTCTTTATAGTAGTCAGGGTTTGTTTGAAAAATAAAAACACAAATGTTCAAGCAACTTATTTCATATCGTCAATGTGTTTATACATATAGTTAACATGCCTATGAATATGTCTTATGTGTTCAGTTTGTTAGATCAAAGGTTTAGTGAATGCAGAAAATGGCTGATTGGTCCAATTTATACAAATATGCAAAATGTTATAATAATGTACAAAAGCTCGCATTTTCAAGATATAGGGGCCGATTCATGGAGCAAATGTACGCGAAAATCTTGGCGCACGCTGGCGCAAGCGTGAAAAAGCAAGTGCACAAGCCTGCGCGTGTTTACTGTGGGATGTGCACCAAATCCTTGCCTGGCGGACACAGGCGCTCACGTCATTCCAACATCCTGAACGCTGTGCACAAAGTGCACAGCGATAGCGCACAACGTCGGCGCACACACCAAAAAGGGGCGGGACATGGGGCGTAACACGTGGAATGGGGAACAACGCGTGAAAAAGGAGGCGTAACTTGGGAAGTACTGCAGGGAAATACACAGAATGCCCACACGCACGCGAACAACACAAATTCATGGAATTGAATACGGGAAACCAGCGAACGCGAAAAGATGTGCACAGGCATCAACACGTCCGCCACACGAAGGCAGGCGTAAGCGTCCCCGCGCCCAGTATAAAAGTGTGCGCAACAACAAACACACATATACAGCCACGATGAATGCCCCATTTGTCGCAGCAATGATCGTGGGACACTGCAGGAGGAGGAGAATAGCCAGGCCCCACATTTTTTCCACCGGACCAGCCTTTTTGGGATGCCTGACGACCAGGTCTATGGCAGGTATAGGTTTCCACCTCATATCATCCTAGACCTGGTCAGGGAGTGGGACGATCACCTTACATCCCCCACCCTGTGCTCCCAAGCATTGAGCCCCTTGGAGAAGGTGCTCAATGTCCTGCATTTTTTGGCCACTGGGTCATTTCAGCGGACAACTGCCATAGTGGGGGGGGAGGTCTCACAGGCCACGCAGTCACGCTGCCTACATCAGGTGTTGGCAATCATGACTGCACACCCTTCAGTCAGCAAGCACATATACATGCCCAGAACAACCGCAGAAAGGCAAGCCGTGGTCCAGGACTTCTACAGGGTGGCACACCTCCCCAAAGTGCTCGGTGCCATAGATTGCACCCATGTGGCCCTACGTCCACCTAGGGCCACTGAGCACATCTATTGAAACCGCAAGCACTGGCATTCCATCAACATGCAGGTTATTTGCAATGCAAAGGAAATCATCACCTCTGTCTATGCAAACTACCCTGGATCAACCCATGACAGTTTCATGTACAGAATTTCCACCCTGAGTCGGGCCCTGGAAAGTGGGAAGCATGGCAACACATGGCTCCTAGGTGACTACAAATGCCTGTGCACATGCATGCATGTCACACACAGACAAATAAACAAACCCTACTAATCACAACCATTACGACCTCCCCAGGGGACAGTGCCTACCACATGATGATGCCAATCCGGAACCCCAACACACCACCCCACGTAAGATACAACGCGGCCCATATTGCAACCAGGGGCATAGTGGAGCGCACATTCGGAGTGCTCGAGTCACGCTTCTGCTCCCTTGACCGCTCTGGTGGCCAGCTACTATATGCACCCCCAGTAGTGTGCAGGATCATTATGGCAGCATGTGTCCTGCACAATGTTGCAACACGGCAGGACATACTGGTGGACATGGTGGTGCCCCCCCTTCCCCAACCACAGGCACAGGTGCTGCCCATGGGAGGGGAAAGGGCAAGTGGCGAGGCAGCCCGGACCCAGCTTGTGGCCACATTTTTCACCTAAACTCTCACCCCTGCGCAGTGCACACTTGCCTGGCACATACTAGGTGACAATCGAAGATGACAAAGAGACAGTCAACTGTCACAACCTTACCACCCTGAGGATGTTGCCATGAGATTGCTACATTGTGTGCATACCTAGCTACTTAAACATAACCAATCCTGTGTGACCAAAAGGAACACATGCAAGATGTATATCACCCCCCCCCCCGCAAAACAGGCCATGACAATCCCTGATATTTCACCCAAACCCTTCACATCAAAAGGACAAAATAACAAATGTTCCCATTGACGCATGTCCAGGATCCCCAAATGGTAATTTATCATGCGCTGCAGGGACACAGCGTGCCCGAGAAGGCAATATGTGTGCACCTGTGTGCATGGAAGGGTGGTTGTACGTGTGGTGGCACATTGTGCAACTGTGTGTGTCACTAGGGACATGCACTCAATATATGCATGCTGAATCAAGTGACCCTCAGTCTCCTATACACATCAATTGTGAACATTGCCAATGTGTACACCCCAGCATGTCAAACCACAAAAATCCCCTGACACCTGAAAAGTAAATACAACACAGGAACAGCCATTGACCAGCAGAAAGCATCATGTACATAGTACCCCACAATGACATTGTCAGAGAATGCCCAAACACTGTATCCCAGGCTTACTGTCCAACAACAAAAGGCCCTCCCTCATTTACACAACACCATGACCTTCTAAACAACTGTGTATGGGATATGTAGCCTTCTCCCTTTTAGTTTACCTGGCTACAGGATCCGCCTACCCCTTGGTCTTCATGTTCCACCTTGCGTGTAAATAAGGTCCAGCCCCCTCAGAGGCCTCCTTGTCTGGCAAAAATACCAAATCGCAGACAACTCCAAGGAGCCAAACCCTCAAACCATGGAAAAAACCTCTTGGCACAAAAAAACCCTGGAAGAGTCTCCAGTAGATTACTTGAAGTGCAAAAAACAGTCCTGGTACATGTACAAGCAGAATGATCGAACTACCAAGGTAGCACAGTACAACAATGGTTCAACAGGAAGGGTACCTTTTTCTGGAAACAACATACAATGAGGATGCAACAACTGATGGGTAGTGTCACAGCTCTGGTCTCCAGGCGCAGGAGTGTCATGAACCAACCACCCCCTCCGTGGTCTGGGCACCTGCAAGGTAAAACTTACACAGGCCACCAAGACCGCGGCGGGGAAATAGGGTCAGGGATCCGTTGGTTGGACAGGCATTGGTATTCAGGATAACCAGAAAGAGGGGCAGGAGAGGGGAGTTGGATTTGCAAGGTAAAGTAGTCACAATACAAAATACAACTATTGACAATAACACATACTCAATCAGAGAAACCATGTTCTACATGCACATAGTACGAAATGAGTGAAATGCAAGACAAAGAGAGACTTATCTCTGGGGTGAGTGCTGGCCTCCTGCCTGCGCACTCTCAGGTCCAGTAACAGGATCAGTTCAATGCTGCAAAGAGAACGTGAGTTACTAATCTGTGTGTGTTTAGAACACACACACAACAACATTCCTGCCCCAAAGTAAGTGACTTTTCCACAAATAAACACCCTTGTCTGCTGCTATGTACGTATATGTTAGCTTGCCCCTGTGATGGTTCATACACTGTCAATGCAGTAAGGCAGGCGCACGTGGGCGCGCAGTAAATGGAAGACCAATTTGTCAAGAATCACACATGATAGAATGGTCCCTGGGTGACCTGCTAGACGCGTATAGCGAGGTGCAACTTCAGTACAAGTCGTGTTCTGGCAGCCATGGATTACAATAGGTAGTGCATGTGGCAATTTGCACATGCAAATGATATGCACTGCACACAAGTCTGTGCCTCGCTGGGTGTCCCTGTGCGCTGTATACGTTTCTGGCTTGGAATGCTACTGTGCTAATAACTCAGCTTCTATGGAGCAGGGGGGACGGGAGGATATGTGCGACGGCCCCTGCATGTGCCCCTGACAACTTGTAAAGCTACTTGGCATTTGTCCCTCAACGCATCTTAGCTGTACTGTGCGCTTCTATAACAATATCTGGCCATGCTCCCCATCAGTGCTGCTACTTAGGATGCATGTGCAAGTGACCTGGGGGAAGGTCGGCTGCGGTGTGGCCTCCTTGTGCTGCTCACCTTGCTTGGAGCCCCTGGAAACACGTCTGCTTCTGTTGGACGTCTGAGCACAAGCCCTGTGCTACTGCTTGCACATATGCGCATGTCTGCACCACCGAATGTAGCAAGGTTTCTGTAGTGCTACGCCCTGTGTCTGATGGCAAAGGTGGTCTGGAGGCTCATTGTCCTGCAGAAAGGGCATAAAACATATAAATAACACTTGAAAGTTCCCTGTGTGTGTGTCTTCATGCTGGGTGTCACTGGGCCATGTTAGAGACCTACATCCGAACTCCTCCCACCATCAGTGTGACTTTGACAGGCAAAGGGTGCAGGCTACTGTCTACAGCATGAAGTGCATCAAGCACATATACAGGAAAGAAAATAACATACATCACAATCTAGATCAATTAATGGACACATCAATCATGAACCCACCCAAATTGATCACAGACATGCCGTGGATAAAACCCCCACAATCCCCACTAGGGCTGTTAACACAAGTAGTACAGAAGCAGACAGGCCACATATAAGACAGTCTAAAGCCCTTGTGTAAATGTTTGTTACACCGAACCATCCTTGCAAGCCCATGGATAAGGGAAGCAGGAGTGGCCTGTGTGAGTCAGGACCCCAAGCTGCAAACCCATACACGAGACAAGCTTGAAGAGCCCAGCTGGAACAGACAGTGGATGCTTTCAAAAGCCACAAAGCACCACACCATCACATGAATGCACAATAGACAAGCAATTTTAAACTATATTAACTAATTAAACTAACTATAAAACATCTACATTACCTAATTAAACTAACTATCAAAAACCATATTAACTAACTAAACTAAGAAGATAAATCAAAAACGGCCACATATGACCCCGGGGGGGGCAACCAGAAGGGGGAGGTACAGGGTGCACCCCAACACCCACATGTGATGATGTTGAGACAAAAAAACAAATCCTCCATGGGCTCAACGCCTGCACAGCCCGACCTGTGTGGGAGATATCTCGTTGTCCGAATCACCCTCTGGCTGAAAAGGTTGACGTGGCACAGTACCCTTACCACGCCTAGGTGCAGCTTGCCCCTCGTCGGCAGCAAGTATGCGGGACGGATGAGCCTCGTTCTGTGCGGCGTTGAAACGTAGGTCAGCATGTAGAACCTTGCGTGATAAGTGTGCTTCCTCTTGCAAGGTAGCACGTGTAACATGGAGTTCTGCCTGCATGGCCTGGCTGGACATCTGGTATACCTCCTGGCAAGCACGTAGCTCAGCCGAGATGGTACTCTCTAGCTGTTCCAACCTCTCCTCTGACCGCTTCCTCTGGGACATCAAGAACGCACCCAGAGTAGAACTGAGGGAATCATAGTCCACCCTCATGGCATCTATGTGTGCCTGTACGTGAGCATCAATTGCTTGACGCAAAGACACCATTTCAGCCCAGCGTGCCCTGTCTGAGGCTGCCATGCCCAGCCTGAGCGAGCGGGTCGTGGACTGTGCCGCCTGCTGCTGGAGTTCCACCTGCCTAGCAGGGGGTAGCACGGATTGGGCCACATGATCCATGCTCTCAGTAATGTTATCAATTGCTGCCCCCTGGTGTTCTGAATTGGCAACCATGGCTTGCTCCCATTCAGTATACCCCAGTGGCGTGCGGCCACCACATTGCTGGGCGTTGACACCTGCGGGGCCCAAGGATCCGACGTCCTTGTTGGTTTGGCAGCGCCCAAGGCTGCAGGACTACATTCCTCTGTTGACCTGATGCCCCAGGAACATCAGCAACTTGAGTGGAGGGTGACCCTGCGTCCCGATCTACCACAGGCGGAGGTCCCACCACCGTCTGACCCCTGAGTGCAGGTGTCGTGGACAGAGGAGCGTCCACATCAGAATCACTCACCCCTGATGGATGGACCCGATGCACATCCAACTCGACATTATCGTCAGAGTGATCATCTGAGTTAAAATCATTGCCAGTCCTAGACAAGATGCTCTGCAACACAAGTGGGTTCTCGTGGCCTACCACCCCATGACCCCCACTTGTGCTGGATTGCTGGTGTGACAGCAACCCTGTGTCTGGCATGACAACACCATCCTCTGGCTCCATTGTGTCATCATCTGGAAAGGGGCGAAAAGATTAACATTAGCACACATGTCAGAAGCACATGAAACATACACACATAGACATCACATACAAAGCCAACACATGAAGCCGACATGTCACACACAAATGAGAACCTGGCATGCATCACGTGGCCTTGATTTGCAAACACATCCCAAAAGCAGAAATGAATGTGTGTAAATAGCAAAGCCTACTCTATTACAAAATGTAGTATATGAACTCCATCAGACACCACCTTTGCCGGCACAAGTTACAGGCAAAAATGACAGATGGCAACTAAGAGATGCAACACACCATAAGCATGCCTGAACTGCAAATTGACCACTGCTGCAATGAATCCAAACACACAATGACACAGGTAACATGCATGTAGCCATGCATCACTGAAGCATCATCATCAATATAGCTACATCCATCTGCAGCTTGCCCCGTACCGAGTGGCATGGGCCATGTAGAAATAATGAATGTCACAAGCAAAGCAAGGGCCTGCAACCAGGCATTAGGGACCATAACGCCCTGTACTGTCCGAGCTGCAGGACATGAGGCCTCCACAACACCCCTCAGGTCCTGATTGTCCACATTGGGCTATGAATGTGCCCTCTTACATCATTCCCTGTGGAAATCTACAAGCCCAGGAACCACCATAGTAGCTAAGTGGGCCTGGGCATACACATACTGCACAACAGTGAACCTTTGGGATCATACCAGCTCCACATAACATGCGCAATGCCAAAATCTCACCAGCAGAAACCTCTATCAACCACATATTACTCTGTCAACCATAAAGCTGAGGAAGACACATGTGTAAATGGACACTTTCACAAACACATGAGTGAGTACTCGCAATGTTGCACCACACAACATTGAAGCTGCTTGCATATGTGCATGTGAAAGCGTTCAACAACACCCATTCCCCCATACACCTGTATTGTGAACATGACCAGCATCCAATACAAAAGCAAGCAACTATAACACTGATTGCTTTGATGAATGTGGAAGTGCACACATACACACGTGAAGGATGCTCCACAGTCATCACAACCCAATTGGCAAGCTACATCCAATCAGTGCCCTATGCCAGTTGGAATAGGCCGCACATTGACCAATAAACTCATCTAAACAACCACTAGGTAGTCCTAACACTGAGTACATGTGTCACAGGATGCACCTGTGCCCGTTGCATACATGACAGAGAAGGGATGAAAAACAGTCCATACATGCCAGGTGACTTTGACATAGCATCAGTGAGTAGTCATGTAGAAGGGTGTAACCCGGTTCAGAAGTGGGTTGATGCAGTGCAGAACATGTGTACGTGACCCACTTTCTACATGAACAAGTACATTATGAAGTCTACCAATACACATGTAGGCAGTGCAAGGGCAAGTTCAGGTATCACATGCAATGTGCATGCAATTAGTTGCATGGCTACAGGCAAACTCCCCACACCCCTAAGTGAAAATGTAGGGAGGCTTTGCATGGCAGCGAAAGGGTGACCAAAGACCTGTGTATTGCCAGACAGTGTTGACTAGCATCAATTGCATCATCTGAGTCAACTGACAACACAGCAGATGATGATGGGACAGTAAGCAGGGCACATGTTGAACCCTCAGTAGTACACCCATGTGTGCAGAAGCCACTACACCAGGAGAACAGAGTCAATGGGCCAGAAACAGGGTGAGGCCTGTGCCCCACACAGACTGTGACACCCTAAGCCTGTGGGTGATGCTGGCCTGAGCCAGAGTGGGCATGGAATTGATGATCAAATGCCATGAAATGTAGGTCAGCCTGAACACGTACTACTATGATCATCCTGACAAGGACACATAGGGGCATGCATGGAATGTACATGGAGCATGAAGGGGCACTCATGTCCCTGCGGAGCATCTGACATCTGCACAGTCCAAGTGAGACACCCTGCATCAAGGACAGAGGATGTACCCCACTGCATGTGTCAGGCAGGTTGGCTGGTGGAAGTTTGCATGTACACAGGAGCCTTGAACAGGCCAGGGCAGTACAACAACATGATGCACACCAGTGCCATGGTCAAATTGTGGTGCAGGAGGGGTGGAGGGGCAAGGGAGCATGCCTACATGGAGTACCTGCATGCAGGCGGAGGACACATGCATGTCAGTCATGCAATGACAGAGTCCCAGCGCTGAGAGGAAACACACACCAGGCTACATGCAGAAGGGCCAGTGAGCTGGAACATGGACCTGTGGGACAGCCGGGTGACTAGCATGTGAGTAGGGTGCAAGTGTGGTGATGAGGACAGTCCCCTTCTGCTCTACATGTCCACTATCCTGCACAGCAGGCACACATCATTGAAGCATTGCATGACTTGCATATTAGAACCATGTACACATGACATGTAGTGGCAGTCAAGCACAACACACACACAAGCAAAACACACATGGCCTCGACAAACACGCAACAACACTCACTAGACGGGGCATCAAAGTCCAGTATCTCTCCCACTCCTTTGACCATCCCTGTCGGTATGAACTCCGCAACGACTGACTCGTGCGCATCTCTCCCACTCCTTTGACCATTCCTGTCAGTATTAACTCCGCAACGACTGACTTGTGCGGAGTGAGGTCTTCCACCTCAGGTGGTGGCCCACTACCAGTCACCAGAGTCATGTTGTAATTAGAGGCACGCTTCGCCTTAGTGCTGCGTTTGAGGTCATCCCAACGCTTTTTGCACTCTTGAGCTGTGCGCACCTCATGGCCGAATGCACTCACACGATCCGCAACTTGCTTCCAGTGGGACATACAATGGGCAGCCGTAGTTTGACAATTTGGCCCCACTAGCATGTCACTGTTGTGTTCCCGCACGTAGTCCACAAGGAAGTCCAGTTCCTGTACGCAGAAAGGCTTCTTGCTCGATGTGCCGGAGGCTGTAGCTGTGTCTAGGGTCCCAGCCTCTACTGCAGTTGCAACCTTCCTCCTCTTGGATGCTGGTCCAGACCCTGGCTTGCAAATGCCGCCCTGATCAGTATGGGCAGTGGCGCTGGTGGAATGAGCAGAGGGAGTGGCAGGTGGAACATGGACGGAAGCCCTGACTTGCGTCAGTGGCTGCTGGGTGCCCTGGAATGGACCCTGGGCAGCAACATCCGCTGTGCCAGGGTCATTGACCGGGACTTTCCTGGTTGGTAGACTCACAACCGGGGTGGTGTAGGCTGCATCTGCCCATGCACTTGCCAACACCTGGCTGGTATGGGCAGCAGATGACATTACTGCCCCAGGGACATGTGCCTCTGTCAGGGCAGCCCTTTGTGCACCTACGGTGTGCCTCCTGACCTCCTGGAAATCTTCCATGGACTCTTCAAGTGCCAACGCAGCCTGCGCTGGCAGACCCTGAGCCTGGGTGATATATGATATATAATATGATATGATATATGATATGGCATTTGTAACGCGCCTATACACAAGTGTTTCAAGGCGCGACGAGGCAGGGAGGGGGAACAAAGGGAAAGACAGACAACGATCCTACTAGGCCAGGTGTCATTCAGATCACGCAAGTGCAAGGTAAAGGGAAGGGAAAAAGTGCAAGGGGAAAGGGAGGGGGAAAGTGCAGTACAGGGTAAGTAGAATAATAATAAATAATATGGCCTGCTGGTGGCAAGTGCAAGGTAAGTGCAGATAGGTGGGCTGAAGGGATACAGAGACAGTTCCGCAGTGCAGGGGTTGCCAGGGGAGGCAGTGCAAGTGGAGAGTGGCTGGGCCAAGGACTGAGATCGGTGAGACTGGCCCAGTTGCAGATTCAGTGCAGTTTCAGTCAAGAATTAGCAAGGGTGGTGGTGTCCACAGCTGCACCTGCAGCTACCACTACCCTTGGGCCCATGGCAGTTGATGAAACGGACTGCCGAGTCAAATGGGCGCCAGTGCCAGATGCAAGAACTGCATCTCCCGGAGCTGCAGGGGGTGGTGGCATGACTGCACCAACACGTGGCACAACATTGTGCCGAGCTGGCGCACCCCTGCCTCTTCCCCCTCTGCAGCCACTCTGGACACCCTGGAGTCCCCCTACTCCCTGGTCACCCTGGCCACGTCCCTGACCACGCCTGCCACGTGGAGGTCACCCAGCTGAGGCGCCCCTCACCTTTCGTGGCCTCCCAGCCATGGCACAGATGGAGTAGTGCTGGCACAGATGTAGTAGTGCCAATGGGAGGTATACACGACAATTGTCCTGGGCAATTGGGAACAAGGGGGTGGGATACAAGATGTTAACAGCACCCCTGCACCTGCAAGGCTGTATGTGACCCCGGTGATAAAGTGACGGGTCACGCAACGCACAGGCACCCCAAAACTGCAGTAAAAGCATGCATGCAACCCCAGTAGCCCACATGTGTGGAATTAACCTCCCGCAGTACGCAGTGGCACCCAGAAACACGAAAAACACTTACGCATGGGACATGCAGCCTACTATGACCTCAAAAATGGGTACGCGTAACACAGGGGCACCCACAGTGGGAAAAATAGCGTCCGCGACTCACCGTCAGACTAGCGTGATAATGAAAAACACGCATAGCCAATACCCCCGCCAACAGAAGAGATACGTCCTTGATACGTTGTGAAGTTGTGATGGCGCGCAAAACAACACGAAGTAGCAACACACACGTCGGTCTCCACGAAAGGCACGTACAGCGAACTGCTGGCCCTGCTCACCTTTAACCCATGCTGAGGGAAACACCCGTGTGCATCACGTCACTTACGCGCTTAGGCCCTTTCCTCGGATTACACGCATTAACACGCGGATGTGCTGTTTTTTCACGTGCTGAATCACTATACACCCGTCACGAGGGAAACGCACGCATGCGTAACATCACAGACGCACTTACGTGCTAAGGGCCTTTCCTCGAATTACACGCTGACGTGCAGTTTTTTCACGTGCCAAATCACTCCGTATCAAGCTGGCCACCGACAACACACAGAAGACCACGCTCCTGTCCTGAAGGCCATTTTCCTGCCCCCCAGAGCCCCGAGCACGCTCCCACCTGCCATCTGCTGCTGCCTGCCTGCTGGCCATGTGCCCTGATATTTGGTGCCTGCACGTCATCCATCTGCAGGGGTCCAGTTGCTGTGAGCACCCCTGCTGGAACAGAAGACTCCTGACTGGTATTCCATCCTCCAAAACCCAGCCACAGGACCCAGTTGCCCACCCACACCTGCCTCGGGGTTGCCATGTCAGGGGAAACACCATCGGAGACCACTGGCAACCCCCAGCCTGAGCACGCTCCCACCTGCCATCTGCTGCTGCCTGCCTGCTGGACATGTGCCCTGATATTTGGTGCCTGCACGTCATCCATCTGCAGGGGTCCAGTTGCTGTGAGCACCCCTGCTGGAACAGAAGACTCCCGACTGATATTCCATCCTCCAAAACCCAGCCACAGGACCCAGTTGCCCACCCACACCTGCCTCGGGGTTGCCATCTCAGGGGAAACACCATCGGAGACCACTGGCAACCCCCAGCCAGAGATGCAGAGGGCTACCAGCTTCAGTGCCACAGAAGTTGGTATCCTGGTGGAGCAAGTCCTGGGGCATTATAATGCCCTCTTTGGAAGTTCACGCGCCGACAATTAAGGACGGAAGAGGATCTGGACGGACATTGTGTCTGCCATCAACAATGAGGGGGTGGCAGCCCGCGACATGCAACACGTCCGGAAGTGCTGGGAGGACTTCAGGTCCCGGACCCTCAGCACGGCCCGGCGCATCTTGAAGGGACAGCATGCAGAGGTGGCCCGCCATAGCAACATCCAGATGAGGGTCCTGGAACGCATAAACCCAGCGATCCTTCAGAGGCAGACCTGTCCGGAGTCAAGCGGTAAGTGACCATGCCTACTGATTGGACGCTGTGCATGTCGAGGTGTGGCATGATTGTGCAGGTTGGACATATGTCTTGGAAGGCCCATGTATGGATGTGTATGTACAGGGACATGAGCCTGCCACATGTGAGTCCAGTCATGTGTGTGGATCGTGATGACGTCTTGAGGGGGGCATGAGTCGGTGCCTGCTGGTAGGTGCCTGTCAATGCTGGGTGGGTGCGGGTGCAGGGGGACATGAGTTGGTTCCTGCTGGCAGGTGCCCGTCACTTGGGGTGGGTGGATGGGTGGGGGACATGAGTCGGCGCTCACAAGTGTGCTCACAAGTGCATTGGTCCCTTGTGGGCTGACTGCAGGGCATGGTGAGGGTTGTAGGGTAGTCCCCTGTGGTGTAGGCTGCCTGCAGGACATGGGGAGGGAGGAAACCGCACACCCGGGAGGGCACACAATGCCAAGTCGCATGTAAAACTCCCTGCGCAACCCTCGGAATACACGTAACCCGCTCGCACAGGGCCTATCGCGTGTGAAACTCCATGCGTATCCCACAAATACACATACCCTGCTCACACAGGGTTTATCACGTGTGAAACTCCCTGTGTACCCCACAAATACATGTACCCCCCTCGCACTAGCGAAATCGCATGTGAAACTCCCTGCGTACCCCACAAATACACGTACCCCGCTCGCACGGGGCCGATCGCGTGTGAAACTCCCTGCGTACCCCACAAATACATGTACCCCGCTAGCACAGGTCCTATCGTGTGTAAAACTCCCTGCGCACCCCTCAGAATACAGATACCCCTCTCGTGCTAGCAAAATCGTGTGTGAACCTCCCTGCTTACCCCAGGAGTGCGCGTGGAGTTTTACACACGTTTTCGTGGTTGGGTGGCTATATGCTGGTCCCCTGGCCTTTGCACCATGTACTGGATTTGTGCGCTGTTCATGGCGCACGGGCCGGGTTAGGGGGCGTAACTAGTGCTGCTGCAGGGTCGCTGCACCACTCTGCACCACGGCTGGTTATGGATGTTAAAATCAATGAATACCGTGTGCGCTGAAATGGGTTTTTGCGCACGCGGCTGGCGCAGACTGCCGCACGCACACATTGTGCGCCAGCCGCGTGCGCCACTTGTGCGCCGAATTCTATGAATTACACCAATATTGTCTTTTTTATCAATTTTGATATAACAATTCTTGCATTTGATGTTGCCATTTTCTCTGCCATCATTCCTTATGATTCCATTTACCACAAACAGTCCACAAATGTTCCAATTTAAAAAAGATTAATAAAAATAGTCATACAATATACAATAGCAATACAAATTAAAAATAAAATAATAAATTACAATCAATATTGATAAGAAATAATGGATTACTAAAAAAGTAGTAATTCACAAAAAATGAAAAATAAAATAATACAATTAATAGCAATAACTGACTGATACATTAAAAAATATGCAATCATCCTTGAAAAATTCTTGATACCAAATTAAAAAGATGTGGTTAAGAAATTATAATAATATTTAATAGAACAAAACTTACTTAATCAAAACTAAAATAGTAATATGTAAGTTAAGTGCATGCCAATCAAATTACATATTAATCAAAAGTAAACAAGCAAGCTTAGTAATTGATTAAAAATACAAAATTAAAATATACATGCATAGATATTGACTGTAAATAATAATAATATTCAAGATTAATAAAAAATAGTAATCCATGGAAAATACAGTAGGAGCAGATCCAACTCATGTTTTATAATCAATTGATGAATAATTAATAACCAAATCAAATTCAACAAATAACTGTATTGTGGGCATGGCCAATAAACACAATTAAATATAAATAAGTATACAATATCACATTATTCTAATTAACTATACAAAACCAAAAGATACATGATTGAAAACGACATAAAACCACAATTCATATATGATATAGGTAGTTTATTTATATAGAGCCTATACACAATGTGTATCAACATGCTTCAGGCAAGTGAGGGAACAAGGGAAAATCCAATGACATTCTTACAGGCCATGAACAACAATATTGTGAAATTAACTATCGTACTCGCCTGACAACATTTTAGATGGTGAAAAGTGTTAAGACACAGATAGGAAGGAAATGGGAAACAGGCAACTACCATACTAGGCCTGATGACATTTCTGGTAGAGCCGGAGATTAACAAGAAGTGAGGGGCGTGGAGGGGAGAAAGGAGGGAGAGGAACAAAACAAGCGATTACCACACTAGGCCTGATGACATTTCAGATAGTGCTGGGTGGGGAGGGGGGTGAATGCGAATACATTAATGCAGACTGTTAATGCATCACTCAAAAATACCTGCACTGTGCAAGTTACAGCATAGTCACGTAGCGCCTGCAAATATAATAACTAGCAAACAAAACTTTGTTTTTTCTTCATTACATTAAGGCCTACCACTTCATGGACAATGAAATGATGAAACATATATCTGCAAAGTGTAAAATATCAGATTTTTAATGTATACATTTTTAGAAATCTCTACAAGAAATGCAAACTTTAAATGGCTTAATTGTTTTCTGCATTGATAACATTTGACACGAAAGCTTCATACCAAATGTTTTATATGTTTCGTTGTTATGTGTGTTGCTGCCTAAATTGGACACAAATGGCCTGTCGGTGGCAAGCCTGCAATAATACTGAACAAAGGACATCCCTGAACAAAGAAAATGGATCCCTTTTCCCACTGCTTCATAGCCCTGTTAACCCTATCTGCGGCCTGACATTTGCCACCCCCCCTCCTTCACCTCCAGTGTGCTGTGTATTGCACAATGCAGTTGCAATTAGGCCATGCATGGCAAAGACAAGATAAGAGTACATCAACGTGTTTGTGGCCCCCAGCCTCCTCCATCCCCACCATGTTGCTCACTCAAAGTAAGTACATTAAAACATTGTAACTGCCTTCTAGTTGCAAATAAATGAAAACTGAAATTACCAAATTATACATCCTCATTCTTCCAGTGACAGGGTTTAGTCAATCTCACTCCCGGGGCAGCCGGGAGAGACACAACAGATATTGGAAGTGGTATGATGTGTAGCCTGCAGGCCGTCTGCAGTGCATGGCATGCTCGTCTCTATTATCCTTTTGACCTGGAAGTAATTGTCTGAGAAAAATAATTTCAGCACATAGGATTTTGCAAGAACATTTCTCCAAACCCAATTCCTTGGTCCGGCAGATTTGTAAGTTAGCTGGATTTGTTCTTCAGTTACAGAGCCTTGGGAAGGAGAAACATGCAGCCCATCCAGAACACTGTGTATCACTCGGATACTCGAAAGTGCATTAAATACCCACACAAACACACTTGTGAGCACTTAATGCTTTCTGTGAAGAACTCTGAAGTTCACAAAGTGTCATAAAGTGATGACTTGCAACTTTACACGGCCAGGTATCACATTTCTAGGATGTATTTGACGTTCCATATCTGCCTGCATTCTATGAATACATTTTCAGTTTTTAAAATAAGGGGTATTATTTTGATTATGATTTGCACTGCAGCAATAGTGCATGGTGTTCATGCTGTTGAGTATTTTCCTGAGTGTAAGTCTGCTTACAGTGTACTTACTGTAAGTTACCTTATAACAGGCTTCTGCAACCTGTGGCTCTCCAGATGTTTCTGACTACGACTCACATGATCCCTCCCCATTGACTATGCTGGCTAGGGCTGATGGGAGTTGTAGTCCAAAAATCTGATGAGCCAAAAGTTGCAGACCCCTGCTTTATAAAATACTCGGCCAGCACATTGATTAAACTTGACACTAAGGGGGTCACACAATTGACAGGTGAAGCTATAATAAGTTCTGATTTTGCTGTGTCGAAGAGAACAATCTGTAGCTTTGTAATTGTAATTGTTTATTTGTAAAGCGCTGATTCACCGGTGACGTGCTTCAAAGGCACTATCAGAGTCACAGGGCAGAATGGTACCATGAATGTAAACAAGCCAAATTAGAGAATTGTCACAGCTCTTATTCTGAGAGTAATTGGGCGCTTTTGAGAGCATTTAGAGTAACATGGAGTCAAACCAGGTGGGAATGGGTCACCTCTTTGGGCAAAGGGACATGGGGTGGGGCAAATCAGAGGTAAAAGGATAGCCCAGTGGCAAGGGGATTTCCCATGCCTACTGAAAACTGTCATTCCCCACAATGTCAGTGAAATAAACAAATAATAAACACTAATGGACACACCCCAGTAGGGAATAAGACCAGGACCAAGTGCAAGTGAGGTAAAAGAAAAGACTTTATATAAAGTTAAAATGGGGCACACAGAGGACACAGCTACTCTGAGAGTGCTCTTCCCAAACAACAGGAAATACATGTTATATCACAAAAACATGTCATCTATGATGTGTACTATAGGGGATACATTAAGTCGTGGTTATTGGACAAAGGGGACAGGACAGTATTGATGCTGTAGGGTTGGTGCTCCCAGATTGGTTGGTGCCGAACTAGCAACTTCGTGGAGCAAGCGACTCAGCTGGGCTCATCTGGGAGGGGTCTGGGGTCAGGCGATGTCCACGTTGCTTTGATTAACTCTATGTAACATTTGCCCTTTTGGCCACACATATTTTAGCACAATTCATAAATCCCAGCATGCAATATATTTAGATGATTAAATGCTTGACCTGAACAATAAAAGTAAGGGTACATGTGTCCAGGTGTCTTATCTAACATAATATTTGAGTATCACATTCATCAAGTGTTTCCTTAGATGTATTAAGGGTGTTCTCACTGTTTGTTAGTACAAGCAGAATATATAGTCACACATGGGATTAGTGATAGGGGGTGAACCGGAGTGGCACACGTATGAGGGGCATGCAACTGTTACATCAAAAGAGGTGTGGGGTTAGGGGGCTTGTGGTCTATATTTCTTTAGAAGGGGTCTGCTGGTTAGGAGGCAGGTTTGTGGAAACAGATGTTTTTTTTTCCAGGACCAAGCTTCAGTCACACAGGGCAGTGATGTAAAAGGAAGAAGAGAGATACAGTGTTTAGCTAGTTACAGTTCATGCCCAATGCTTTCCGTGAGAACAGGACAGCGGCGAAGATGGCAGAGGGGAAGAGGAGGGGGGTTGGCATGCAGGCTGTGCACGTAGAATGAAGCGGAGAGGTGCAGGCCTGCATTCAGTGTTTACACGTGGCCTACTAGAAAATGGAGCTGGTAACTATCAAAATGGAGTCTCGTGGCTCATAGGCCATGCACAGTTATGGGTCATTCAATGGTGGCCCCACAACTTGGCCAGAGGTGCGCTGCCAACCATGGAATGAGCATATCATTTGCATGGTTAGGAATGAAGAGGGACCTGGGAGACCCTTCCTTCCTTACATTTCCCCTTTTGTTACTTAAGTAACAAAAGGGGGAATGTAGCTTTGGGAGAGCTACAGTATTTGTTACTTAATTAACAAATTACTGCAGCTCTCCAAACGTCTCCGTTAGGCTTCTTCAGCTACAGCTTCGCCCCAAGCCGGGGTTCTCTTTGTCGGCATCCTGACCAGATATACCACCCTAAGGCTCTCCTCCGCCCGTGCATATTCATCAGGGGTACAAGTCATGTAAATACACTCCTGTCGCCCTCCAGATCTACCCATACTTCATCATACCATTCCAACTCTGAAAGGTCTGTAATTGTGGTGTGCCAGAGCGGATCTACAATATACCCAGTTTTATGTATAGAAGTCAGTCTATATTTTGGTTCTGAATCTTCTCCCGTTTGGACCTTGGCCTTGTGTGTTATCTGTACTTCTCCTGCCGCGCTGTGCATTGTCACCATCATCATTGCACTGTTAGGAATAGACTTTGCACAACACCTGAGTCCCAATTGGCACACACAAAAAATGAGCAGGAAAAAAATGATGATGGGTATCAGTAGCTTTACGGTAATTGCAAGCCATGACTGGACCCACTCAAACAGTTTGTCGAACTATGTGCTTTATTGCACTCCTCCTTCTTCTTTCATCCTTTCACCGAGATTATGCACTGCCGGTAATCACATGCGATAGTGTCCCATTATCCATGTCATCAGATGGTACGAACATGCAACATGCACTCCAGATTTATCGGCAAACACCACCGTCTATAGCAGTTAGCAGGTCGAGGATGTAGTGGTTCTGCATGGTCATCAACCGCAGGGCTCTCAGCTCCACTTTAATGACATTGAACCCTTCTTCTGTCTCGTTGGCCATCTGGATGAGCTCCCAGCGCGTGATCTGGAGCCAATTTGCATTTGTTCGAGCTTGGATGCTTAGAACAAGGGACACATAGAATGTCTCTTCAGATATAAAATGTTTAAATTTATCAGGGATTTGCACCAAAAGTTCAGAGGATTCTGCAGAGATGTAGTTTGATGATCTTCACTTTCAGGACACTGTGCTTTTTAACTGTTCTTCAGATAAAATGCCATATGCAGAGGGTTCTTCAGTTGTTGACGGGGGTGCCTGGGACATCTTTGCTGGCACCCTCTACCCTGGAATCTGGCTTTCTTGTATTACCATCAGGGCTGAATGCAGCATTGCCAGAGTGCATGTTCCCCTCCATGACTGCAGGAGGTGCAAATATTCCTGTTTGCCACATACCCATTAAGTGTCCATTAATGGTGCTGTTCCCTTTTTCATGTCTGGAATGATGAGAGTTTTGCTACAGTTCTTGCTCACCCCTAAGGGCACTTTCCCTTCTCCGTGGAAGCACAGTTCACAAGATATTTCGTGCTGCACCTTAATTAGTTTCTCGAGACCTGTTACCTATGTGAGTTTGGTGATCTGCTGGGACCAGATTGGAGCGCATGTGTTTTTAATCTATTGTAGCTTCTCATCTGACAGTCCTCGCAACACCTCTGCCTTACACATTACTTGCTCTACATGCCATTTGTTGTCAGAAAACATTGTCCCTTGAATAACAAAGAAAAGCTCCTCAATGCAGATTATTCCTTGCGGCTTGTTGTAGCAGGTTATTTTTTTGTTTTGCAGCCTTTGTAAAGTGGCAGTGTGTGCCCGATAGGTGCTTTGAATTCTACATAGTGCAAGATGAATTAGACACGGAGCATCCACAATAGGCACATCCTGAAGCAAACAACACTTTAGGTGTCCCCGAGGCATGGGGAATCAAGGAGCACACATAGCAGCTTTAATTTGTAGCTTGCTTTGCCATTGTGCTCATATCTGCATACCATTTGTTGGACTGGTGTGGGTGCCGTGGGTCTTCTACTGTATCTAAACCCAAGCTTTGATATTCGTCATAGCTTTTCCGTCCCGCTCCCCTTTTCCGCCTCTTGTTCCCTCCTTGACCATTTTGGATTTCTACTAGTCCCTGGTATAGTATTGGAAATATTCCTGCTATTACCTCCGACCTCCTCCCACCACCCTGCTGCCCACACAGTTTATCATGAGTTAGGGCAGGTGTCTGGTTTTCATCTTTTACATAGTCGTTGCTTGAGGTTGCTTTGTGGTTGTATAGAGGTTGTCATATGGTAACGTATATGCATACGGGTTATGGTCATTCATTTCATACACGTTAAATTCATGCTCATAATAATCAGCTAAGGACTAGTTCATCAGTTGGGCTCTAACAAATTTATTTTTATGCAGGGTGGTGAGGTTTGTGGGAACATTTTGGGACCATATTAACTTAAAACCGTCCCATACTAGGTGGGATCCTTCTTGTATTAGTTTTACCCCTCCTCCATCTTGTTCATTTCAATATAAATGAGAGATATTGCCCAATATAATGCTAAGCCGAACAATAGCATAAAAAAACACAATTGCAAAAAAAATATATGCTGCACTCAAAGGAGTACAACCTAGTACCATTAACATTTCGCCTAACACTATCTTCTGTAGTGTCGCTGGCACTGAGGGCCCTTGTCATAAACCTACAGAGTGAGATATAATTGGGTTAAATACACACTTCACATTGAACTTTTTCATTGCATTTAGTTTCATTATAGTATTTTTTGTGTAATCATTTTCATTTCAGTGCTCTTATTTTTTAGCATACCATGAGAGTGAAAGTGAGAATATGAAAGTAAGATGAATGAGAAAGAGAGAAAAAGAGACAAAGTGAGAGACAGTGGGGAGATAATGCCTGCAATTTCAGACACATGTATTTATTGCATTTTTGTCAGCACAATTAACTTCTATGCATATTTCACTTTTCTATATACATCTTTTATTCTCATTTAAGGTACTTTTGCTTTTTCATTTTATTTCTCTTTTTGTTCTGGCTCTGTATTATTTCTCAATATTATTAACTTTCATTTGTGTTGTTCCTTCCTCGAAATGTCTTTCTTCCTCCACTACAACACTGTCATATGCTTTTTGTACGTCTGATAGATGTATACAGTATTTCAGCCCCTTCACGTTCACCTCAGTGGGTGTACAGTAAATTACCTTGTATGGGCCCTGAAATCTTGGAGCATTCCATTGCCGAACAAATCTGCGTACATATACCGTCTCCCCATGCATTAGTTGTACAGTTGGGCTATCTGCTGTGGAGTTACTGTGTCACTTTCATTTTCTCGTGTGAAGGGTGGGGATATTTGCTTTGCTATTATCTGCGCTGCTCTCATCATTTTCCTTAGGTACTCTTGGAACTCCTCACCCAGCACTGTTGCTGTTCTATGTGCATCTGAAGTGCTCTTTAGGGGTGATACAGGGGTATGAATTATTCTACCTGTCATTATTTCATGGGGTGACAAGTGGTGGTCTTTGCTAGGCTGATTTCTCAATTCGAATAGTGCCACCGGCAAGCAGTACACCCAGTTTTCCTTTAGGGTGTGACATCATTTCGACAATCTGCTCTTAAGGAGGCCGTTGATTTTTTCCACAACACTGTTAGCTTGCGGGTGATAAATTGAACACATTTTGTGTTTTATTCCCAACACTGCAGTAACTGTTTTGAACAAGTCGTTGATGAAATGCGCTCCATTGTCGGATTATGTGACATCACAGATGCCCCACCGTGGGACGACTTCCCTCACTAAGAATTTCACCACCCATTTTGCATCCGGGTGGGCACAGGGACCCGCTTCCACCCACTGCGAAAAGGGGCAGACCACCACAATCAGATATCGTGCTCCATTACACCTTTCGCCCATGTCTGCATAGTCAATATGCAGTTTGCGGAATGGTCCAATGGGGCGGGCAGTGTTCCTATCAATGCTTTAAAAGTCATTTCTGAGTTATATGTTTGACATGTTGTACATTCTATCACCAATTTTGCCACGTGTTCTTGCAATCCTGGCACAAAACACTTTTCCTGGATGTCTGCGGTTATGTGTTGTTTTGCAGTGTGTGCTGGGAAGTTTAGTTGCTGGAATGCTATCTCTAATAGTTCCACAGACATTACTACTTTTCCTGTACAAGTTTGCCACCAGAGAAGGTCAGTGAGTGACTTAGTACACCCTCCTTTTGCCCATAACTCCTGTTCTTCTGGTGGGGCTCTTTTTTGCAAGTCAATTATTTGGGAAATTGGCATTGAGTTGTAACCTTCCACTTTCTCTTCCTCCACATGTGTTTGTATTATGAATTCTCCTTGTATTTCTTTACCTAAGTAGGCTCCTTCTTTGGCAGCAGCATCCGCTGCCACATTTCCCAAGGTGATGAAGTCACTGTTATTAGTGTGGGCCTGGAATTTAACCAAGGCCATCATTGTTGGCTCTTCTAAGGCTTCTATGAACTCTTTCAGAAGCTCAGCATGCTGTACCAGGGACCCATCTGCTCTCCTGATCCCTCTCCTCCCTCAGCGCGATATCCCCCTGTGTACTGTTGTCATCATGTAAGCTGAATCTGTGTAAATAGTTACTACACTCACGTTTGCTGTGTGTAGAGCCTCAATTGCCACTGCCAGTTCTGCTGTTTGTGCTGAAAAATGTGCTGGTAACCTCTTTTGTACTATTGTCTCATATTCCCCATCTTCCAATCGTACTACTGCTCCCCCTACATGTTTTTCTCCTGTCTCTGAATTTATTGACACTGATCGGTCTACAAAGTACACTTCTCCCCTTTCCAGGACATTCTCGTTTGCCTTGGCATGTCATCATCCTCCCCTCTGTATGTGGCACAGTCTTGTTTTTGCATATCTTCTATAGTACAGGCCTCAGTAAGGAAAGTAGTTGTATTTACTGTTTTGCACCGCACTATGTGTATGTTTGGGCTGGACAGAATAATCACATACGCTGTAGCTCTCTGTGTTTTCAGTGTGTACTTTGATCTTTCAAGGATGGCAAACAAAGAATGCTGAACAAACAAAGTTACTGAGCATCCCATCACGATTGTTGCGCTTTTTTTCAATTGCGAACGTGGCAGCTGCGAGAGCTTGTTCACATGCAAAGCGTCCTTGCATTACTGCATCAAGTGTTCCGCTTTAGTATGCTAGGTGTTTGCATGTGCTGTTGAAATCAATTCTTTGAGTGGGTCAAAGGCTTTGCTAATTTCTGGGGTCCATATTAATGTTGTATTTTCTCTCTGTGCTTCTTTTAGTGCGTGCAATAGGGGTTTTGTGTATGCTGCCTAGTCTACTATACAGGCGCAGCAGTAATTGCACATGCCCAAAAATGTTTAACTGTGTTTAGTTTGTCAACCGCTCGCACTGCTTCTGCTCTGTCTGGTATTATTCGCTTGCCATCTTTTCAGATGAGCTGACCCAAATATAATACTTCAGTTAGGCAGTATTGCAATTTTTGCTTGTCTTCTTTGTACCCCTTGTGTGCTAGCAACGTGTGCAGAATTATTGAGTAATCTCTGCACTCTTTCTCATTCTCTCCGCAAATTAGCAGATTGGCAATGTACTGAATAATTGTGCTCTTTGTTTCAATGTTCCCGAGGTCTTCATGTAGTTTCCTGTTAAAAATGCTTGGATTTTCACAGTATCGCTGGAGCAATCTGCAATGTTCATATCTCTTTCCCCCCAGGGTGAATGCTGTTAAATATTGTGACTACGGGTCCAGTGGTATCGAGAAAAAAACATATTTCAAGTCTACCACCATGAAACATGTCACAGACTTTGGGATGATGCACAGAATGGATGCGTGGTTCAGGACGAGTGGAAATTTGTTTTGTATGACGTCATAAGAGGCCTTAAGTCCTGTATCATCCTCTAGGCCCCGCCCTTTGCTTTTTGATTGGATAAATGCAAGTGTTACAGGGCGGGTTTGATGGCACGATAATCCCTTGCACTAACAGGGCATCTATCATTTTTTTTATCCCCTCTTGTGCTTCTCTGGATAGTGGGTACTGTTTATCTTATTGGGGGTTACCTCTTGTAGGAGTTCCATGTCATGGGGCCCTGTGGTCCATAATATGGATGGTACCTGTGGCATGTCTTCATCAAAAAATGCCAGCGGTGCACTGGCAATGGCCACGAGGGGTGTTGTCACCTGCCTGTATTGAATCATTATCTCACATGGGATGGAAATCTCCATTATTATTTCTCCATCAGTGTTGTTGTCAGTGAACAACTTCTCATCTGATATGTCACGCAGTACTATACTGGGATCTATGCACAGCACTGTATGCCATTCACATCCAGGCATGTTCATACCTATTACTGCAATTCTTCGCGCAGATACTTGCACACCGTGCAGATCTATGGCCATTATTGACCTGGTCACCATCTCTGATGTTGCAACCGGAGGAAGTACACATTCTGATGGTACTCGCCATTCTTGGTGTGTTATCTTTGGCACCACTCTAGCCAATACCTGCATCCCTTACACAAACATGTCCAGGTCAATGGGTATCCCGCGGACTGTTAGTTCATTGGCCTGTGTCTGTATAAGTAACATGGCCCGCATGGGAAATATCCCCTGTGTTGAACACACTATGCCTCTCTATGTGAAGGAGATGGTCATATTAGCTTGCTGAGGAGGTCCCTCCCCCCAACAAATTTATGGGTGAATCTTCATAATATAACAGGGGTGCCTGCACTGTTTTTCCCCCTACTGTTACATCAAAATCTTGAGTTTATGGAACCTCGACCACCGCCCCATAAAATTCCTGTGTCTCAATTTTTCTATTTGAAAGCGGAAACCTGCCTTCTTTTAGACATGATTTTTCTGCTCCTGAATCCACCATAAAGATTAATTGTTTATTTACTATCTCTGCCCCACCAGTGGTTCCTCGTCTGTGCGGTGGGTCATTGATAGTACTGCACATGCAAGTGCTTTCCGTGGGCTGTCCTATGCTGGGTGTCTCTTTGTGTCATGATTGTGGAAGACATTATCCCCTACCACCATTGTCCCTCTAACTGGTGCCAGTGCGCCATTTGCTGTTGTGGCGAATGGGTTGACATGTGTAGGTGTGATGTACTTTGTGGTGGTGGGTGTTGGTGTGTGCCTTGCAGAGGTGCTCTGTGTTCATATGCATACTGGGGGTCTGTTTGATCTTCACATCTATATCCTCCCATAGGCAAACTATAGGTGCTACCTGGGTGGGGGTGGCCATACTGTTGCTCATGTTGATAGGGCGCCATGGGGCGGCTGCGGAACTCCCTTGAAAAATGGCCCCATCTACCAAAGTTCCAACACACTCGTTGCCCCCCCTCCTCTGGGCTCCTGACCTCCATACCCCCTTCTTGACCCTCTGTACCCACCTCTTACTCCTCTTCCGGCCCTTCCTTGCCATTGTAGCTCTCCATAATGCTCCTCGCTGGCCCATAGTTCTTGTCCATTTGCTGCCATCCTTGCCTGTAATGCTATTGGCCCCTCCTCCCCATCTCCCAGCCGCTCTGCTGGGAGGGCGGCAGCTACTGCAGAAACCTTCACCAATTTCATCTGTACTAATTTGGCTTTGTCTGCCAACCTTTTGTGCACTATCTTCTTATCCCTCTCTTTGATACTCCTACAGTGGTGTACTATGATGCTATGTATTTCTGGCCAGACATTGGCGTCTATTGCAGCAATTTTATCCAAGTGCCTTCTGTACTTCCTTTGGGAGGCCCCTCCTGATTATGAAGTAGAAAAGGGAGGTGGATTGATCCCAAGCCATGGCTGTCTCTGCTCTACACATATCCTGCACCCGAAGAATGTAAGCTGAAGCCGTCTTGTCCTCCCCCATAGTACACTGAATTACTGACTGCAAGTCGGGAGTATCTGGAAATGTACCCCTCAGTGCTTCCAACACCCAGGCCCTCACAGTGTTAAAAGATGCCCCATCATGGCAGTCGCAATCCAATGTTACCCCAGGGAACCCCGCCTTCGCACACATCCTGTTGGCCTGATCACCTGCTGCTGAAACCAATAAACTCTTAACATCACCAATTGCTAGTGGGACCCCAGTGGTGTTTTCCCAAATGCGTACATCCACTTGCTTGCCCCCCCTGAAAGTGGAGGCAATGTCTTGAATAGATTTGCTTTGTCCATTTGTGCCCACGGGACATAATGTGGTCTCCCCTCCCCCTTGTGCATCAATGGAATCTGTAATTTGCTCAACCCTCGTCCAATACTCACCTTTCCTCCCTTTTGCCTGCTACCGTTACCTTCCCTGTTATAGTCCTCAATCGCCCTTGCCACCCCTCCTCTTCTCCTTTCGTGGCAGGTGTTGAGTCCATGAGGAATGATGCTCCGCCTGACGCCCCACCTGTCATCTCACCTTCTCCATTTCCCCCTTCCTCTGCATCTAGGTCGCTCCAGTATTCTTCCTCCCTTTCGGATGACACACTCTCCTGGGCCGTACTCACCTGTACCTCTCCTTGCACTAGTTGTATTATCCTAGTGGGGGCATCATGAATTCAAAATAAAATGTCCCCCTTTTTCCAGTCATCACTCACTATGTTAATGTGGTACCAGGCCTCTGGAGTGACGACATCTGCTCCCCCCTCTGTGCGGGTGTGCTTTTCTCACATATCCCTCTAACCCGTGTTAGTTCAGCTTGTGTCATTGTTAACTGTGTTTCTAAGTCCTGTGTTAGCTGTTCTATATTCAGCAGAGGGGTGCATAGCTGTCCAAACAAACCTTTTGGATCATATGGGGGTGGAGCTGGGGCTGTTGCTTGTGACACAGGGGTGTGTTTGGTTTTGATACATACACTGGATCACTATATCCCTCTGCAGGTTTCGTTAACATTGTATATAGTCTTATAGCTTCTATTGGCTTTTGCGTACTTGCCCCCTCCCCCTCATTGTTATTCGTTACCTGGGGAGACGTGCCTTGTCTCTTACTCTTACTTAGAAGTATTGATTCAAATAACCTACACAAGTCCAACACTTCTCTTCTGTTTTGAAGCTGTCTGCCCTTGTACTTAATGAACAAATATGTTCCTACCATGTCTTGTATGGATTTATCAAATTACCGACATTGAGGCCATACCTGGGGCATACCTTCCCCTTTCATTTCTGTGCACCACTGTTCGTGATACTTCTTTATTTTTTCACTATACCCTGGTAAACTTATATATATGTACAAGTACCATTTCTGCACCCATCGTGCTTTACTTATGGCCTACGGTGTGTGTGTGCACGTGTGGACACTAATATCAATTTCAACCGACCCCTTGAAAACAATATCCTTTCTTTTTTTTACCAAAAGGGCTGTAATGATGTTTACGAAAATACTTTTTCTTTGATTTTCAGTTAACACATTTTGTCATCACTGAACCAAAATTAAACATGACATCGGCCACATGACATATAACATTCCACTAGACATGCACAACATACATCATGCAACATTACACAAAGCCTTACACAAACATTAAACCATTGACCCTGCCTGCCTGTTGTCCCCTATTTTCTCCCTGCCCTCATTACACCCAGAATCTCCCCTCTATCCAGGCCCCTTCTAGACCACCTTCTAAGAAACACGAAAGGAAGGATAAAAAAAAAGTGTTTCTAAAAAAACTACTACAAGTCTTCTCTTTACACAAGACTCCTATTTTGTTCACTTTGTCACCTTAAAATCCCTGTACTAGTTGAGATAGTACTATGCAGCACCACCTTCTACCACCCGCGGAGCTAGGTTCCCGTACCTCTGTGTACCTCTTAACCTCTTTATAAACTCTTAATGGCCATATGCGAAAGCAGAAAGGCATTTCTACTCCCACCATGTGTACTCAACACACCTCTATCTGACTCCCTTCCCGTTTCCCCCTCCACATTCTTTTTAAAAAAAATCAACTTTATTAATCTTTGTTCATTGCAAGTCACAGTATTTGAAAACAATACAAACTTGAGGTTACAGAATGGTATCAGAGCGTTTCAAAACTGTTATCTTGTCGCACATCTTATACGTACATTTGTCATTGAGCTGCAACAGATTAACATGACTTACTCTTCTCCCTCCCTCCACCCCCCGTGGATCAAGTAGAAATCTTGGGGAATGTATCTTTACATGTCTTTACGTGGTCACCATTTATTGATGAGGGAATTACCCATTGGATGAGTCTTTTTCTTTTTCCTTTCGCTCACCACCCCTTCAATCACTTCCTGTACGTTTCAACCCAAGGCTTCACACATCTTGACCCTTTTAGTTCTCTTTTTATTCACAAAGTCCATCCATAGAACCTCGCATTCGAAGACCTCCCGTGGAGAGATGCTGTTATCTTCTCCATTATCTCGCACTTGATACTCACGTGTCCGTCTTGATCCGAGAGCCTCCGGACCCGGTCTGTCAAGGAGCCTCCCCACACGCAACGGCCACACCCAGCTCCGGCGAGCGGTACAGCTGGGTATTTGCAAAACCGGGACCCATGGAACCTTCTGTCCTAATTGTGCTCACTTCTAGGGGTACCAGTTGCCATAGGTGGGCATCCTTGACGGGGGCACGCACTGTATCTCGCCCCTGTGGCCGGGGGACGTCTCGTGCCAAAACGAACATGTCAGGGTCACCAAATGAAAGCTGGCATTCCCCACCATTCCGGTGAAATAACAAAATAATAAACACTAATGGACACACCCCAGTAGGGAATGAGACCAGGACCAAGTGCAAGAGAGGTAAAAGAAAAGGCTTTATATAAAGTTACAATAGGGCACACAGAGGGCTCTGCTACTCCGAGAGCACTCTGCCCAAACAACAGTAAATGCATGTTATATTGTTACATGTTATATCACAAAAACACGACATCTATGATGTGTACTATAGATGATACATTAAGTCGTGGTTATTGAACAAAGGGGACAGGACAGTATCGATGCTGTAGGGTTGGTGCTCCTGGATTGGTTGGTGCAGAATTGGCAACTTCGTGGAGCACGCGGGTCAGCTGGGCTAATATGAGAGAGGTGTGGGGTCAGGCAATGTTCACGTTGCTATGATTAACTCTAACATTTGCGCTTTTAGCCACAGATATCTTAGCACAATTCATAAATCCCAGCATGCAATATATTTAGATAATTAAACTCTTGACCAGAACAATAAAAGTAAGGGTACATGTGTCCAGGTGTCTTATCTAACTTAATATTTGAGTAACACATTCATCAAGTGTTTCCTTAAATGTATTATGGATGTTCTCACTGTTTGTTAGTACAAGGAGATTATATGGCCACACATGGGATTAGTGATAGGGGGTGAACCGGAGTGGCACACAGACGAGGGGCATGCAACTGTTACTTCAAAATAGGTGTGGGATTAGGGGGCTTGAGGCCTATATTTCTTTGGAAGGGGTATGCTGGTGAGGAGGCAGGTTTGTGGAGACTGACGTTTTTTCCAGTACCAGGCTTCAGTGCGGTCACACACAGGGCAGTGATGTAAAAGGAAGAAGAGAGATACAGTGTTTAGCAAGTTGTAGTTCAGGCCCATTGCTTTCCATGAGAACAGGACAGCCTCATAGATGGCAGAGGGGAGGAGGTGAGGGATTGGCATGCTGGCTGTGCATGGAGAATGAAGGCGAGAGGTGCAGGCCTGCATTCAAGACGGAGCATATCATGTGCGTGGTTAGGAATGAAGGGGTACCTGGGAGACAAAAGCCCAAACTGTTGTCATTATCAAAGCTTGTTCTACCTTTCTGTGTACCTTTCTGAACACTCTTGTGTGCCCATAGCCATCAAGTGTTATGTGTGTTTGTCCCCGTCTCTTCCCCTCTCTCACTCTCTCTCTTACCTACCTCCTCAACTCAGAGTTACCTTCTTAACCTACCTCTAGTCTGCCTCTCGGCCCACCAGCTAATATGTGTCCCTCGTCTCTACACTGCCTCAGTCTCTCACTTACTCTGCCTCGACTCTAGCACTCCCGAGCACAGCTGGCCGTGCAGCCTGCCTGCACATAGAAATGTTCAATGGTGGTTGTCCCTATAATCCCTGGTGACTGTTCCATTTACTCCCCTCCATAAACTGGTCCGAATGTCCCTTACATTCACCCCATTGTATGAAGCTCACTGCTTCCCGTCAAATCTGATTTATTTTCTATTGTATGTTCTTTTGTGATCAAAAGAGCAGTGTTCCTCAGTGTATATAAAACGATAATAAATAAATAAATACATACATTTTTCAAATGGACCAAAAGAGGTAGGGATACAAAAGTGATATAAACTCTCGAGATATCGTCCAGTATTGGTTAATGATATAATATAATGTAATATACTATAATGTAATATAATACAACCCAATATGTAGCTGATTTTGCTTCAAATACAAAGTACTTTTCCAGGATGATATAAAGTCTCATTATGATGATATACTATTGGTAATATCCATTGACACAAACTCAATCATATGTTGAAACTGTTGTATAGTTGTGAATGCTGTGTCCAGTAGTCGGGGTGAATTAAGGTTAGATATGGGTTGACATATACGTGTTTGCTTCTCTGTTCTCTCTCGCTGGCTCATTTGTCTGCTGTTCCCAGTTGGTTGACTCATTTCCTCTGTTGTTTATTTTGCATCCCACTTGACAGACCTCCGCTTGGTTGGGCTCTGCCACAATTCATAAAGTGGTCACCCTCGCATTGTGAGCATAATTACTGTAATTAAGGGATGCCATATCTGCGAGAAGCTGGCGCGTTCCGCGGCGCGCAGATGGCTCGCGCAGGAAGTCTCATTGCAATCGTATTTGCTCTCCCGTTAATCCATTTGATATCAATGACAGGTCATTATATTTGCAGACTCAGAGAACTAGAAGACTGGATTCAAGGATGCAATATTTTTGAGGTGCTATTTCATATCAATGTTTCATGGCAAGGCTCTGTGTGATGTTGAGTTATATCGCAACATTGCCCTGTACCCGTGCATCTAGAGGTGTCTCCTCATGTCCCCACTGTCTTGCTTCCTGCTAATGCAAAGCTGCAACTCAACATTACACTAACAAAACTGTGAGGGTATCGTGACTCATTAGCTGACTCCATGTGTCACTCCTGTCTCCCCACTAACACCCCTAATGGATGAGGCATCTGAAATGATCATGCATGCCCTCTTGTAGGATGTGTTGAAATCCAATGTGGCTCACTCTCTTGACATTTACCTTCTGAAGCAAGAATGTTTTAACTTGAAAAGAAAAGACCTCAGGAGAGTAAACAGGGTTCCACCTCTGGTCAGGATGGAGCCAGACATGGCTTCTTTCTAATGAATAATTTCATGGTTACCCTTTGACTAGCCCTGGACCAAGTGCAAATGGATACATTTTCCTAACATCCTGCACCTAGAATGGCATCATTCATGTCTCCTTGAACAGATTCCTCATTTTAGGGTCAAGAGATTATATGACGTGGGGGTACCCAGCGCTAGGAGACAGTCCCGGCTCATTGACAGGGGGAGAACATGATAGTGTAGAGGGTCGGACGGGCCAATAGAGCAATAGGCTCATGGCTGAACCAAAAACACAAAATGGTGGTGTGGGCCATTTTTTTGGGTCAAAGTGGGACACTTTTTTGGCCAATGTGGCCAAGTTTGATGAGTCACTTCACTATGCAGCTAGTAGTTTTGACAAGTGTTAATGAATAAATATCCTTTAACATGCACAACTTGAATCAGATTTATAAGAAAAACCTCCCCCTTGGGTACTACTCAGTCTGTCACAAAAGGAATGAATTGTCATTTGCAACGGTGAGACACTTTTTCATTGGTGCCCGGGACAACTGTATGGCCCAGTCTGACTCTGATAGTGTATGAGACTTGTAACCGATATGAGGGTCTTTGAAGGAGAAGCTGACTGCAGCCTGAGAAGAGGAGTTTGGTTTTAGGTAAGGGGGAACTGAACGTGACAGAGGACTAGTGAACTCTCCTGAGACTCCCTTCTCCCAGGTTGGGAGGGAGTCTCCTTAACACACAATGAAAGACCTATGCTACATTGCCTGGCTCACAGTATCCTGAGGTAAGTCACCCAAGAGGGAGATGGTCTGAGGGGTAGCTCAGGTAGATTCCCAGGCAGGTGTTGGATACGGGTTACTGTGCGTGGTGACAGGGTTTATGACGGGTAATTACCATGACTGCTAGTGAAGATATGCCTGAGCATATCACCCTGAAGGTATGTAATATTACTCTTGGGCATCTTCTAAGATGGTGAAGAATCCATGCCCCCCAATGCGCCACATCATATATTTTTTTAGGAGAGTTTTACAACCCCCTAATTATTTCTTCATTTAATTAATTTAAAATAGTTTTGGTTACTTGCCTTGTCCATATCCTCTTTTCACACAGATAGTACCTACTGGATTTTATCGTTTGCTTTCTCCACCTATCTCTTTGCAGATGACACCCAGGTGTGTTTTTATGCCCATCACCTTTTCACACCTGCCAGGTATTTTTTATGTATTCGTTTCTACATATATTTTCATTTTTTCTATGTATTTGTCTCACAGATTGAGTGTTAATTTCCTCCCTGTCAGTGGTCGAAGCATACGAAAAGAAGTAGTGGAACTATCTTCCCGGCTAGCCTGCACCAACTCCCACAAACCTCATCACTACACTGCCTTCCACACATAATACAAACCCCCAAAAACATGCACCTGCCGTTAAAGGGAACGTTCATTGTAGTGGAATGAAAGAGAACGTTTCAACTTCTTCCTACACTGTTGTTTTAAAACGAAACCGTTCCGGAACGGTTTCTTTTTAATATAAAGGTATGGGAGCAGTAAAACTTAATTAAAAATAGTAGAGGAGCACCGCTCCTAACCGCTCCCGCTCACTTCAACCACTGCTCTCTGTGTGACACATGTCATTGTTCAGTTTCCCATTCTCCTTTTTCAAGTTGAGAAATGGTGTGATTACCGTTTCTCAACTTGAGAAAAACTACAAAACAAGATGGCCGTCATGGATTGGGCAGAAGTGAACTACATATAGCCCCTTCTCCCTTTCCATGGAGGCCATTTTTCTGGAAGGAGATGTGCTGGGGTGAGGGGCGGAGGAGCACAAGATACGTAGGGGAATGGGTGGGGGAACAAGGGGATGGAGTGCAGGGGTCACACTTACCTGATTCCCGGCGATGGAAGTCAATGTCCCTCCAGCTCGAGGAGGCTTGGAGCAGGGTTTTTACGTTGTGGTAATGTCCCCTTCGGAACCTCTTGATTGGCTGAGATGCCACCAAACCCCCCTCACTCGGTACTAATTCATTTTAAACCCACCATAAACTTGGTGGTGTTTGTCAAATAGGCCAATGCTTCAATCACAAGGATGTGAGACTGCACCATACCGATGGTCCCCAATAAGGATGATGCGAAATGCATGTGTGCTTGTCTACATCTTTGAGAGCTGTCTAACCTGGGTTGAAAACACCATATACAAAATAGTGCTGCCCTGTTAAACAAAGACACTTGTAATAGCTATGGTGGTAATAGTGCCAAAAATGTGTGGTAAGAGGACATTTTTACCTCCAGCAAATAGCTGGAGGTAAAACCCTCACTTACTACCCAACTCATGATTGGGTCAACCCTTTAATTCACTAGTAATAGCGTTACCGTCACATTTAAGGGCTAAGGCCCAAATCGTGATGAAGCTTGATGTTTTGATGATTCTTCTGGAGTTCTTTTAAACTTGCCTAGGGTAGCACAATCGAGGCTTACACTGACCTAGACTGCAATAGAGCAATGGCGGTAGGGCTGGCTATTTTCCCCAATGTAACTGACCAAATGTGCTGTTTTAGAATGTACTAATAACCTATAATATCATAACATAACCGAAAATACTATCTTAGCTACTACTCAAAATGCACAGCATGTAGCTTTGTCACAAAAAATACCAAATGACCAATTGAGTTTGGCAACAGCATTTTTTAGTTTAGCTATTACGTGGCGCTAAAGAACCACTTATAAGATGGAACTATTGCATTGGAGTAAGAGTAGATAGGAGGGAGATGACACGTGGGGAGGGAGATACAGCTTGTGGGTGTTGTTTGGTTATTTACTCACCCATTGACAGCACATCGCCATGCTAATCCCTATGACCATTGCCATCCACTACCTGCCCTCCACACCCAAAACAAATCCTCCTGGATTCCTTTGAGCTCGTTCTATCAAGATGAAACATCTAACTTTAGCCTGAAAATATTATTCCTAAGCAGTCTGCTGAGAGTAAATGGCTTAATTGCATCTGTAAATAGCTATTGGCTTAATAAAAATGTCTTAACCAAGTATGCCTTCAACCACTTGATGTATACTTCTTCCATGCACAGATTAAGCAATGAAAAAGCCCAAAAGTTTGGCTTAAGGTGTCAAATAGGCATTTGCTTGGTACTGCCATCGTATGCCCAGGGGAAAACTCCTTTTTCCAGCTGTTTAGATTTTAAGGGCAGGTAGTACCCTTATATCAGTGCCTAGTTAATGCCAATCCCATACCTACAGAAAGGTCCAAACAGCTGGCTTTGTCAATGCTTGTTTTATCAGTGCCCAGGTCTTATTTTATGTCCCAGTCGGACCATGGCCACATGTCATTCCAGCGGCCTTCTCACTGGCACATGCAAGCAGTGGTCCGTGGAGGTGACGGACCTTCTTCCTGGTTACTTATTTTGCACTGGCGGAGGGGTTCAGGGCTACACACCGGAGACCAACCCCGGGACAAATCGACTTACCGTTTGTCTCAGAAAAAATAAGTAGGACTTTGACGTGTGTTATTTATTTGGCAGTGTCAACCCAAAAGCTAAAACACTGTCTGGGGGTGGGGGGCAAGGATCACTGAACAAACAATTCAGTTTTACAACTCAGGCCACCCTTCCCATAATGCATAGCAGTTCATTTGTTTCCACTTTTCAATGTGACCTTTGCCCTATTTTCCGTGGCTGTCCATCAGAACATTCGTGCATGTAAATAGTTCTAAACAGACTAATGTAAACAGGGGAATAACCGGGTGTCTGGGAGGTCGTTTTAATTGTGGGTTAAAATAAAGCTTGTTTTAAAGTTCTATCTATCATGCAAGAGCAAGTTGGACCACCTTTGCTCTCCAAAGCATGCACAAAAATGCACAGGACGTGCCTAAAAGTATCACTCACTAAGGAGTATTTCAGGGTGATTTATATTTGTCTAAAATTGAAGGGGGGCTCTGGATACAATTTGAATTTGCCCTGAAAAACAGTTCTTCTCCTAACAAGCCAAAGAAAACTGCAGTGAGAAAAGAATGTAGAGTGAACAAAACAAAAATGTTCTGATCAAAACGAATCCATTTCTTAAGATAGAAAGCTGATTTACCGTATGAAACAAGACATGTATGTAAAAAATGTATTGACAACTACACAAAATACATGTATGAATTACTCAAATAAACCCGTGCATTGACAATGTTAATCTGTATATGGTTGGCAAAGCAATCCACACACTAAATAAAGGGAAATGTAAGCCTAGAGCCAAAAAATGATACATCTAATCTAAGGCTTTTTTCAATACCTGACGTTACACAGGACAATAGCAGAGCAAGATTCAACCAGATGAAGGCCTGGGAAAGAAGAACGCTTTCATCAGGGAAATAATGTATAACTTGTATGCAGCACATTTTGCTAAGCATGAAATTAAAACTATTGGATGAAAGAATAAAATAAGATATCAACAAAAAAAAATACAATGCATAACACATCAACAGGCGCCTAAAATACAACATTCTTAATGTTTACAATTGTCATGGCATGTATTGGGCAGACACAACAATCTATTTTGGTTCAAGACAAGCAACTAGACAACCTCGATATTTATACATAATTATCACCAGAAAAGATTACGAACGTCTACAATTCAGTCTCTGTTTCTATGGTTGCCAAAGCAATTCGTGTAAATAAAGATTATTTTCCCAAATCTATTTCAGTTGGAAAACAAATACCCAGATTTGCAGCACTAGGCTATTTTCAATATGATTTACAATTCCACTTATTTAAAAAAAATTATAATTTGTTGAACCATACTGAGCAACTCTTTAAATAATTAGGCATCTCCTGCGATACGCCCCAAAATTGTAATAATATACCCCTGATCTTTACCTCGCCCATCAACATGCTTCGGCATGTTCAACCGCTCTCCCGGTTGTTTCTTGGCACACACCATCATTCTCAACCCATAATGCATTGCATGCCTGTTTACAAAGGCTTGAGTGAAGTGAAGGTTAGTGCACCACTCCATACGATCAATCTTTGAAGTTACAGAATTGAACTAATATGGCAGCTACAAGTCAATTTAAGTGTGTTGCCTGCAAATGCTGTTTGTTTTCCCTAGCTGCTCAGATAGCTGAGCAATTTGAATCCTCGCCTCTGCTGTGACGGGTTCAAATCCCTGCAAAGTCCATTCAGCTTTTCATCCTACTGAGGTCCATAAATTGAGTACCACACTGTGAGATAATACTGTCATCTGTTATTTCAGTGCTCTCAGACCAGTGGGCGTGTAGTGCTATATTCAAAATAGATATTCATGTTATATGGAGAGCCTGAAGTTGGAAAAAAAGGACTCGGCTGTGAATGAAAGGTTTTGTATCGCCTTTTCCGACCCCCGATGCACCCACAAGGTAGCATTCAACAATGATGACTTGGCCATATTTCATTATGCAGGAAAGCGTGCAGCCGCCCTTCTTCCTTGATTAACTCGGGGTCCATCCTATCCTTAAGCCCCAAAGGAGTCTTACCTTTAAGTACTCCTTTGAGACACCACATGGCTGTGATATCATTGTGGCTTTGAGGAAGACAGTCTTGTTTGTCAGGGTACTCAGGATGTAATCTCAGAGAACTCATATGCTTACCCTTCAGTTGGGGAACCCAGATTGCATTGTCTTGGGAGGATTGCTAAGGGGCAATGTGCTCACCTTGGTAGCAAGACGACACAAAGCAACAAAGGTTCGATCATCGGGACCGCGCTTAGAAACCTGTGGGTATTAAGCGCATTATAAATAACCTATCATCATTGCCATCGAAGGCACTTACATTAATGCTTAGACAAGAGTGGAGCTTTGATCTGATAAGAAGGTGAAAGTAGAGTTAGAATAATGTATCCAGTCTCAGTAATGTATTCAGTTCTTAATAACAGGTCTCCTACATCTAGCTAGCACATGTGCTTTCTGCCATTGGTTGATAACTTGCTCATTGTGCACTGCCGGGAGATAAAAAGTGCAGTCAGTATAGAGGTTCACAAAAGGCAATACACTTAAGGAGGTTTTCATGGTTGCCAAGAGCATTGAGCAATCCTGCCTTTTTTTAAAGACATAGAAGAAAGAACAGGCACAGGACCATATCTGTGCAATGGGGACGTTCTCCAAGATACGTGCCAAGAACAAGGAGGAGTCTGCAGCTAGAAAGTTGTGTGAGGTTACACGGTCTTCACCAGAATGTGCTACCGGTGTGGTTATTTTTGGTTGCTTCACCATTGGGAAAATCAGAAACTGTCCCTCTAAAGACAGAGAATGTGGGCTTTGCCAGCAAAAAGGGAACATTAGCAAAGTCTTCAAGAGCAGTGAATCAAGGAGTATTGCCATAGTTAATAAGGACAGTGACTGTGGGTGGTAGAAAGGGTAAAGTTACCCATTGGTGATGTACGTGGCAGATGATATGGGCAGCCAGAGGTTAAGATGAATTCAAAACCTTCCAGCCACCACCTCTTTTGTTTTGCTTTAGGCACCTCGAGTGGGACGGGTATGTCCAGATGTGGGTGCCATGGCTGCTGGGCCTATGATGCCGAAACATGCCTGGGGATGGTTGTGGTCTCGTGCAGAAGAAATGTGACCATTCAGTTTGGACTGGACTGCCCCATTTGGGGTGGGACTAAGCCTGATTTGCATATAGTCCTTCCCCTTTTGTGATGGCTTGGCAGGCGAAGCACGGTGGTCGGGGGGTTGCCCAGAGCAATGCCAGACATTAAGATTAATTAATACCTTCCAGCCATCACCTCTTTTGTTTTGCTTTAGTCACACCAAGTGGAGAAGGTATGCCAGACATGGGCCCCGGGCCTGCTTGACCTAGAGACCCAAGCTGCTCCTCACTGATGATGCCCAATGAGGCCAAAGCGTGTCTGGTGATGCTTGTGGTCTCATGCAAAAGTGATGTGACCAAGCAGTGCCTGCTGCACTGCCCCTTTTGGGGTGGGACAAAGCCTGATTTGCAGTCTTTCCTCTTTTGTGATGGCTTGGAAGGTGAAGAACGATGGTCTGTAGGGTTGCCCAGAGCAATGCCAGAGGATAAGATTAAATCAAAATATTACAGCTATCACCTCTTTTGATTTGCTATGGGCACAAACAAATGCTGATAGCTGTCTCTTGCTCTAAATGCACCACAAGTTCAGACAATGCCATTTGCCAATGCGGCAAGAAAACATTATGTTGTCCCAATATATGCTAAGATGCAGTTGAAGGTCCCGTGGGGAATCCGAAGAAGAACGCAGACACTCTGAGGACATGTTTCATGAGATTTTATTAAAGTAAAATTATAAGGCCTAACTTTCCCTTTCACTTTGGGGTGTTCCTGCCTATGTTACTAAGTTGCTTGTCAATCATTCGTAAATGTCCAAAAGAATGTGCCTGCTGTGCAAAACAAACCTAACTGACCCGACCACTATGAAAACAAACTTAGGTCATGAGAATAACTCCCTTCTGCAGAAGATACTTGATGTACAAGCCTGCAGGTTTCTTTATTAATGCACAATCCTCAACTAGTCTCCACTGATTTCTTAGATTCGTCTCTGTAACTCTTCAAATGCACGCTTAGCTTTCCCCCCCTCTTCCTTGTGGATCCCTTTCGGGGATCTTTTTTAAGATCTGTATTACTGGTGGTTGGTTTCAGTGTATACTTGGCAAATACTCTTTCTCTGGTAGGTTTTCCCTCCTGGGCAATTATAGTTCAGCTCGTTCTGCCCTACCTGATTCAGAACATTGTTCAACTGAATAGTTCCTCTGAACTCTGGCGAATAATGTTCTCTCTATTTTATCTTATGTTCTTCTTGCACAGAATATCAAGTTTCTTTCCCCTTTTCCTAGGGCATTGTTATTCACTGCTCTTTCCTCTCAGTATTCTTTCTCCTATATCACAACACTTTAAGTACCTCAGTTTCAGATTTAACTTTGCCTCATAACTTCCACTGGGACGAGTTGTATGAACAGTATAATGATTCCTTCTGGGCCTCCCGTTATTCCCGTTCTCTTCATTACCTTCGACTGCGAAGGACAATGTCTTTGGGAGCCTCGTTCCTCTGGAGTTTCTCTCTTGCTCTGTCCCACTGTTGGTTTATTTTTGTTATCTCACATAATGGATCATCCCCAAATGTGTGTTACTGGGGGCTTTTTACTCGATAAATGGGGAAACCAAAACAATATAAACAATCAAGTTGAAGCAACCCTCCCTCTTGTGTGAAAGTTATAAGCTGCCTGGGGAGAAAACTGCAGATGTGACAAATTCAGCACTATACCTCAACATTTTTATTAATCATAAAAAATAATTTCAATAATCTAATATCTAGTAAAAACATAATAAATACATCACAGCAATATATAAGTACATAATGCCACAATAACAACCATAGACCACACAGTATACAAAAAGGGACACATCACACGATTTCTACATACATTAAACATTCATAAAACGTTTTGATCATATGGCAGGCTCCCAGATGATATTTATAGGTCATGCCTATTTTTTAAAGTGTATAAATGCAAAAGGGAGTTTGTTCTTTAAGTGCTTCCTTATGCGATCAAACAGTATTTAACACATTTTCAAAAATGGTCCACATGCGTATGACTACAATTCCATAATAGTTAGTTTTGCAGAGGCAATTCTTTCTTGTACATGCAAAATGACCAGCCCTATCAAATATGCTAAGACACAATAAATGTCATATTGCAGTCTGTCTCTTTCTAACAATGGTTGATATGTTTAAACATTACCAAGCGGGTAATAGCTAATATTCTTAGTTTCCACTTTTCTTGTTTTTCAGGATATTTCTAAAAATGAAATATCTGTCGACAACAGGTGTTTCGGCCTTCTCTGAAGATCCACCCATCCACAGCGATCTTCTTTTTTATTGTATGGTTGGGCCCTCATCAGGACATAGACTTTTATTACATGGAAGGCACAACTTATCGCTCGACTACCCTTCTGGTTTTTTCTTTGGGATTCAGCAATATAATGAACATAAAAGACTACTAAGTGAGGTATATTTATAGTGTGGAAGCTTTCTACCAATTCTACTTCACCAGGTCAGTCTACTATCCTTAATTTCGTTGTGCACACAGGGAGAATAGATTTGTCTTTTTTCTATGTTTATTAGTTTTTGGATTATCTCAAAATATTGTCGCGGTCCATGTCTGTTCAGGGTGTGGCACCTGCGAAATCAATGCATTTATTTTCTGTTTCATATTGTATGTAATCTATTCATTACAGTTTTAGGAAATACACTCACATACAATGCATTTTGACCATTTTGCTCACACCTGGAATTTTTAATATCTTCTTTTCATTTCTTTTCCTTTGTTTTCTGTACAGGTCACCAGTCATAGAGAACTTCAGAAAGCACTTTTTGATGGCTTTACTGACCAATTCTCTAACTTCACCTAGGGCTACATATTACACACATTCCATATGATAGGTGCATATTGTCAATTTTTTGTGTGCATTTGTTTATATTGTATATTACGCATTCATTCAATTTGTGGGAGATATACACAACCGGATTCCATTACTGACCATCTTATATCTTGCACATTCACTGGCACCTGGTGTCTTAATCTATTATTTGCACTTCTTTTGATTTGTGTTTTGTCCAATTCAACTGTTGTGAGAAACTAATGTCACTAATCTGCTCAAATACCCATTTGCTAATGTTTTTGCTGGTGGTTTATCTAACAATTAGCAATGGATATATGTTCCTCATGTGCACATTCATTACATCAAGTACAAATGTTGCATATGTTTTCATTACACGTTAATTTACTACATGTCCCCTTAAGTGCCAAGGATGAGTATGCTTGTCCTTTATGCATAAACTTGCATAATAGCCTGACACTTAAGGGGTATAGCAGAGAGATCTGCTTGTGGCTATCACATCGTGTTCATGGGTAGCGGTCGAAGGTGCTTAGTCAATGTATTGTGCTTGCACGTGGAGCAGTGTATGTTACGGGGCCATAGATCTTAAAAGATACCACCATACTACATGCTTGAAAGGTAAAGGAGACTTGTTTATGGTTGACAACAGTTTCACATAATAGGATTGTGTGCAGCATTTAAACACACAAAATACGTGGCAACTCTCTCGTACCAACCCATTTTGCAGCGATGTATGGAAAAGGGGGGGTGGGCCGCCTTGTTTGACTCACCGGCTTGGCTGTCCGTAATATCCCTCCAGGCGTAAATGCTGCTCGCACTACACTTCTCCGTATGTCTAATATGTCTAAAGCGAGCTGCAGCTTCTCTTCCCTATTTACACACAGCCGAGTCATGTGGTCTGCGCTTACCTAATTTGTGCATTTTCTATGTCGGTCATCCTAACACCTATGCATATGTGGTGGTCCTGGCTGCCGCCATCTTAGTGTACTCAACCTGTATCACAGTTTGTGTATACTACACGTGATTAACAAGCCTTGTTCAAAGCTTCCACATAGCAACGTACATAATACTTGAGAACGGGGACTCAAGTTGATGTCCAGTTTAATTTCCTGTTACAAAATACAAACACATGACACACATTGAGGTTAATGGTAATAATTGGTCCATATTACTTGTTTGTGTACTTTCACCAATACCAATTCTACTGCATTACCATACTAATGAGTGCTATATTTTGGGGTGGGTGGCACAAACAATTTCTTTTAAATGTCAAGCAGACATCGACTGTCAACAGCAATAATGTTATGTCTGTGTCCCCATCGCCTAGTGAGCTACAGGTAACAGATTTCGCTCATGCTAAGGACAGCGGATGGATCATCTGTGTCTTTGGACACAGTTCTTCCACCCGCTACTTTTATCAATAAACTCGGGCAAAGTTGCTGCATGGGACACACATTCTTCATGGTAACACAGTTTGATGAAAATGTTCAGGGGACCTAATGTGAGTTACATAAACAGGTTCCATTCAATGCCTATGTTCAGTCCCTTAGCCACGGTGTTCAAACATGTAATCCATCTTTGTTCTACCTTCCTTAGTGCTACATCTTGGTCACCTCCTCTTGGGAGGGGTTTGACTGTTTGGATAATGAACCAACAGAAATCATTATATTTGTTTTTTTCTGTAATGAAGTGTTCAACTATAGGTTTATCTGGGACCTGACTTTACTGGGATCAAGTTTATTTTCATTGGAATTTTCTTCCCTGGGTTTCTCTTGCCGTTGCAGCATCTCAGTGTTCTGCTGATTGACCGGGCACCCTGCTGCTGTATGTTTGTGGACCGGCAATGGTTTGTGGATTGGCTGCCCACAACGGGTCATTGGTGGTCTTGCCACTACCCACCTCTGGGCTCCTGCACTTTCAGCTTCTCACTTTGATTCAAGCCAACTCAACCTTCTCCAGGTGTTACACAGCTCAGTAGTGTAGTAAAGAGCGCTAACCCCTTACCTAGGAACTGGCATAAAGACCAGTGGACCTATAAGGAAATGTTCCTAGTCATAAAATATTATGAAATGTGCTTAGAGTTTTCATGAATTAAACTGAATGCAAAATAAATAATAAATAAATAAAATATATAATACATTATTCACAATTATTCTATACCCCAATGAATGAAAAGATAATGTTGGCAGTTCAGATATGAACATCAATTCCTTTTATGAATGTTCAAAATAAATTGCTAAACAACTCAAATGTGCAATTGTCATGCATTATTTTACTTTTAGCGTATGCTGTAAATTGACAAATATACATTAAAGAAATGATAACATTTGCAAAAGATATGATATGATATGATAAGTCATTTATAATGTGCCTGTACACAAGTGTTTCTAGACGTTACTAGATTCAACATAAAACAAATAAGACATTGCCATATCCGTAGTTATGTTCATTCCTGCTTCTGGCTAGACAAGTGCAAACCTGTACTAGTGCATTGAGAGTAGGGCCAATCAATAACAAAAGCTCTTTTCAAATATGGTTTCTCACTGGATGCATTTGAAAGCAAAGTCAAATTATTGTTGTCATGCTTTAATAACAAATGGTTGCTAAGATAAAATACAGATCCCAAAGACTAGTTCTCATAAAAGGATGCACTTGCAGCCAGGGTCCACGTGGGCCTGTAGCGCTAGGTCTACTTATGCTAGATGATTGTTGCAGGCAAATGTTTTGGCCGTCTATGTCGGCCTGTAGCCCATGGTCTACTGATGCGAGGTGATTGTTGCAGACAGATGTTTCGGCTGTCTTTGTCGGCCTGGAGCGCTAGGTCTACTGATGCTAGATGATTGTTGCAGGCAGATGTTTTGGCTGTCTACATTGGCATGTAGCGCGAGGTCTACTGATGCTAGATGATTGCTGCAGGCAGATGTTTAGGCTGTCTACGTCGACCTGTAGCCCTAGGTCTACTGATGCTAGATGATTGTTCCAGGCAGATGTTTCAGCTGTCTCCGTTGGCCTGGAGCGCTAAGTCTACTGATGCTAGATGATTGTTGCAGTCAGATCTTTCGGCTGTCTGCGTCGGCCTGTAGCGCTAGGTCTACTGATGCTAGATGATTGCTGCAGGCAGATGTTTCGGCGAGGGCGATCTACTGAAATTGCATTGATCAGGACCGGGATGGGTCAAGAGATCCTGTCAGTGAAAAATACCAGCGATAAACTAAAATATGTACAAATCTGGGGGGTATTACCTCCAGGTGGAATATCCTGAACTGCAAACATGAGATATATTTGTTCTGAGAAAATGACTCACCATGAAATATTTGATACAAGGGATCTGAGTCTGGGAACACATGAGATCACTTCTTGGGTGTGCTGATCTGCCTGAAATCTGTCGTGGGGAAATTTCTTCAGCCTAATTCGGTTTAGTAATATCTATTTGCTTTAATGTCCTCATGCATGTGTCTCTGAGAGACTGGATGTGGCGCCCGGCTCACATAAAGTGACATCTCCTACATAACAATTAGATAGTTTATTTTGTTGAACATGTCATTCTGGTGTATGTGGCAACATGGGAAGCACATGATAAAGCTTCCCACTAAAACTGAGCCTGTCAGCAGTTTTCTGCAAGGGTATACATCCCACATCCAATATCCAAATGTCCCCACCATGGTGTGGTGTATTATAATGCCAAGTTCATTCAAGTCTTCTTCCAAGAAAAGCAAGCTTTTGTCAAAATAGGAGAAACTTTCAAATAAAATAACCACTGTAATAAAGCCTGTAAGGAAGCCATTGATAACATCATGTCATACCATTGTCTCCATCCTATGGATACAGTAAAACACACTTTACTCACAGTGGATTCCAGTGCCCATAACCCAGGGGTGGATGTTATGCAGAGGTCTGTGGAATGTGATTCCATTTTAGAATTTGTTTTGAGATCATTAACTAAATCTAAGTCAGATATTTGGACATTGAACATGAAAGGCTGGCCTCTGCATTCACAACACTGCATTTTAGGACATATATTTGAGAAAGAAGATTCACGTAACTACAACACGCTTATCCACATTTTCACTGCGAGGCACACGAACAAGGAAACCCTGTGGTTATTACTGCTGTTGCAACATTTTATCAATTTTGCTCTGACAGTGAGTATGTTGTTAGGTGGTAAAACAAAGTAGGTAAAGTGCCTCTCTCTGCTCTGACTATCCATATGTTGAGCTATATTTCAATATTTTGCTATTTTCACTATGTGGCAAATGCTAATCCAAACATTCCCTGGTATGCACACCAATCCCAAAATTCTGAGACAAGAAACAATTTGTGTGTATCATGGAAAATTGAATTTATTTAAATGAATCAAAGGTTGTCCCTTTACTTTATGCACGGGAATGTCACCACATTCAGAGATTTAAACTCAAATTACTTGACTGTGACAATCTCCCTAAGAGGTGGCAAACATATGCAGTTACACCATACACATTATTATTTCTTAATTTTAATATTCAATATTACAAATTATTATGCGCACAATAACAAATACTTCAATTATGGCATTGTCGCTTATTGGCCAGACTGCTCAAATACTTATATATCACATAATCAATCAGTACGTTTAGAACATTTTATTTTCTCCACTATCACAATATCAAAAAAAAGTCTTGGTAGTGGAGAAATGTTGTATAGAAAAATTACATTTATGGACTATTATGAGTTTCATATCGTTCTGCAGGTTTCGGTTAGAAAAACAGTGCCTTTGATTTAGAACTCAAATGTTCTTCATTCAACCAGCCGATATTGTAAAATCGTTTTATGGTTTCCTAATACAAGGTTGAGTACCCCTCCCACTTTACTTTGAACACCAGGTTCCACAAGTGCAGAGCTCATGTGCAATGTCAAAACATGAGGATATATTTAAATAGGTATTGTAAACCAAAGGAGTGACATCAGGATGACTAAACTCCTTTCACCTGCATGTTTACATTTTTTTATAATTTCTATAGCTTTCACAGGTCGCAAATTACCATTCTCTATTAAGATTTTTAAGCGTGGCTACTGAGTCACAGACCAAAGTGTGAGTCTATATCTGTGAATACCACAGGATTCAGCTTTTTAGCTATCATGTGTCAAATGCTGTACTGTAATTGCTGGGAATTGTTCTCTGATTTACACTGTGCACAAGGCACAGAAACATATGTTTGTTCTTATTTAAATGTAGTCTCTGTTAGCTTTAGTACAGTGAAAGCAGTATATAACTTATACTAGCTAACTACAATATCTTATTTTCATTTGGTTAATAAAATGTATCAGCCCCTGCCCTCTGTGCACTGAAAAAAACAATATTAACTACATGTACAATCTCAATTGGCCTTAAATATAGTGAGAAAGCATGGTTGCCTTTTACAAAAAAATGCCAGGTTGTTCTATTTGGAATGAGTGCCTCAATGTGAAAACCACCTTCCCAATGCCTACCCCTTCAGGGATTTAGTAGGGCAATGATAATAAGGGAATTGTTTTAATACATTTGGGAAATATATATACTCACTTTGAAATATTCTTTAAGGCACTGAGTCAGAATGTGGGACCTCATGAGCTTGCAAAGAACTCTCAGTCACCCTCTCCTCCCTCTCCTCCTTCTGGGAAAGCAGACTGATATACCAGATAGTAGAGGCTGAGTTCCCTCTAGTGCCTAAACCCGTCTAAAATTCTATGTAATATACCTGTTGACGCAGTTCCTTTGCATGGCTAATCATGGGTGCATGTATTGTTGGCATTGCCCTGTGCTTTTCATTGAGAGGAAGGTGTGAGGGTTGGACTGCAGAAGTTTCACCGGCATTGCTAACATTAGCTTGTTTGTAGTTTGAAGCGGGAGGTGTCTGGTGTCTGCGAAAGGGTGAGGGTTTATTATCCTTGGTGTGGAGGGTATGTGGGGGAGCCATTTTTGAGTACAAGTGAGTTCTAGATGCTAGTCATCTCAGCGAGGTGGTGCAAGTATCGCCCCCTACTCCAGTTGCCCCCCTCCAAAGCAGCCATAGTGCGAGGAGAGATGGCTTTGCTTGATGAGTGTGATGATGAAGGCAGACAATGGTGTGCCATAATTGCCATTGGAGAAGGTTACAGATTGATTGACTTCACTGACGACGACCTGTTTGAAGAACAACTAGGTGAGGATGAGATGACATTTGAGGTAAACCTCATTTATTAGGTGAAAATGATTAAAAGAGAGGTGACCCAGAGAATGATGCTGGCACAAAAACGTCCTGAATATTTTGATGACGACATGGCAAAGGTGCCTGTCTCAGGCCCTTATGACATAGGCTTACTCAAAGGAGTCGGAGAAGTGAAGATTAAATTAAAACCAGGAACAATTTTACCAAAAGCACAACAGTATCCCATGTCTAGGGAGGCAGATGGAGGGATTTTCAAGACAATTTCTGCCATGATGGATCAGGGCATCTTAGTGACATCAGAGTCGTCATGCAATACTTCTATTTACCCAGTGAAAAAAGGGAAGGAGGGTCTTGGAGGCTAGTACAAGATCTTCGACCTATAAACCAGATAGTAGAGGCCGAGTTCCCTCTAGTCCCTAACCCGTCTAAAATTCTATGTAATATACCTGTTGACGCACATTATTTCACAGTGATTGATTTGGAAAATGCATTTGTTCAATCCCTTGCACAAAGAATCACAGGATTTGACATATTTTACGTTCAGACAAGTTTGTCTGAAGAGCACAAGGCTGCCTCAAGGGTATTGTGAGTCCCCTTTGATTTTCAATAGAGTCCTGCAGATGGACTTGAGCAGCATTGCATTAGAGAGTGTTGTCTTGCAATATGTGGATGACATTTTAGTTTGCAGCACAACAGAGGAAGAGTGCAGACACAATTCTGTTCAGCTGATGACTATACTTGCAGAGAAAGGAAATAAGGTTGACAAAGAGAAGTTACAGTATTGTCAACAAGAAGTCTTGTACGAAGGCCAACTGATTTCACAGCTAAGCCACACACGATAAAACAAATGCCGAGTTTTCTAGGACTATGTTATTATGTCAGGGCATGGGTCTTTGACTACAGTTCTTATACCAGACCCTTATTATAAGCCTAAAAGAAAGCACAGGCAACGAAAAAAAAAAAATGTGTGGACTGAGGTCATGGAGGAAGGGTTTGATGAACTAAAAAAGGCCATTTTTACAGCACCAGTTTTAGGGCTTCCCAATTATGCAGAGGAATTCTACTTGTTTTCACACATGGATGGTACTGTGATGAAGGCAGTCCTTACACAGAAAACCATGTTGGGTTACAAGCCTCTGGCATACTACAGTGGGATTTTAGACCCAGTGATGAGAGGTCATTTCCCGTGTGAACAAAGTTTGGCTGCCGCCGCGTTCACCATAGAGAAAGCTACAACCATTGTAAAGGGGTGCCCAATGATGTTATTCGTTGAGCAAGCCTTGTTTGCCATTTTAGAAAAACCAAAAGGTACACTGACATCACAAAGAGCTTCTGCCTATGAAGTGGTCAAATCAAATCAAGCGATTACTAGAGTTTGATGTATAATAGTGAACTTAGCTATGTTTATAGCAGAGCCAATTACAGATGGAGAGCCAATTACAGATGGAGAGCCAATACATGATTGTGCGAACTATGAAGAATTCTATGATGAAATCCCCAGAGTAAACGAAAATGCATTGGCAGAAGGAGAAATCATCTTCATTGACGGTTCTTCTAGGATCGATCAAAATGATGGACAGAGATATACAGATGCCGCTCTGGTGAAGCACATGGCTAATGAGAAATTTCGAGTACTTATTAGTGCACTTTTACCCTCTCATTACTCAGCACGGGCTGAAGAATTAGTGACATTGATACTCGCAATTGAAGGACAAGAACACCAGGAAGTAAATTGGAAGATAATACAGTAACCTGAGTCATTCAATACAGAGTCTCTGTTTGGACTTACTTATGGTGACACACAATAGTGACCTCACCAGGAACATACTGACCTATTTCGAATTGGTGTTGCGGTCCTACCCGTCATTGGTGGGGAGACCTACAAGCATAACAGAGTTTTTGCAAGATCCTAATAACAAAAGACAAAATCAAACTTGCCCACACTGATCACAGAACAGTTTTGTTTACTCCCAGAGTACAACTAGGACAAGACAAATGTCTGTATCACTAGAAAATCATAGACTGGCAAATGCAGTGTTTTTTTTTGTTTAATTGAGGATTTTCCAGACCTTGGTGGGAGACATGCTAATGCTGATATGCTCACATTTAGCCGTGATGCTTCTCTCAAATGGGCAACTGAAAAAACAGATCCCGATAAAGATGATTATGTTCAAGACATAAAGACAAGAAACCATGCCAAAACGAAGAAAAAAGTGATCAGATAGGAGAAACCTGGAGTAAAACGAGCAGACATCAGAAGAGAAGTGAACAAGACATTGTAGACTGCAGGAAAGACTTCAGATGAATCTCACAGATGGAAGAACAGAGGACAAATGCAAATCTGGGGAACATTGTTGCAAGGCTACCATTGACATAGTACAAAATGGATGCAAGCCATTATGGCCAAAGCTTGCTCAACTACTGACATGGATCGAGGACAGAGGAGGGCCCTTGCAGATAATACCATTGTAGAGCCCAAAATTCTATTTCAGAAATAATAGTACAAGAAAAAGGGAAGAGAATCACAATTGTGGCAAGTCTTTGACGTTCAAGGAATGGTGCATGGCACTGCAGTGATCATTGATCACTATTGGGGGTGTGGATCCCAGGTATACATGAGATTGCCGAAAAATTGGGGCGGTATATGTACATTGGTGAATGTCCATGTTCCAGCGTTAGTGATTCCAAAAAGTGATGTCAACATTGACTTCCCGAAAGCAGATGCTCAGCTGAGGAAGAAGAGATCTGTGGAGCTTATGAAGATAACGAAGAGGGAACATTATTTCTCTGCAAAATCCATAGAAGATTTTGATGCTATCCCATATGATCACAGACTGTTCAGTCAGACTTCTTCAGTATTCACCTTGATATTGATGCCAAGAATTCAGGTTGGAGCAAATATTAAATGGTTGCAGATAACCAGATGGGAGTTACTGCAGACCATCAACACGGCCATAAACGGATTCAATGCAATCAGAGAAGAGTTGACAGCAATCAGACTGATGACACTCCAGAATAGATATGTCTTAGACATGATCACAGCTATGGATGGAGGTATTTTTGCAAAAATCGGAGAATCATGCTGCACATTTATACCTTCACATGACAACAAGAATTGAACCTTAACAGAGGCCATAGACATGCTGAAAAACTACAGAATCAGATGATAGATGAAGTTGATGATGACAGTTGATTTGGAGCACTGTTTTCATGGGTTCCACAATGGATGGCAGATACATTCAAGTTCCTATGAGCCCTGTTGCTGATGATATTACTTGGATTCTGTGTGATCAAATTAATAATCTCCCAATGCCAGAAGACTGCAAAGAAAGCCATGGGGATGAAGATCATGGTTGATGTTGAGTCAGGATGGAAGCCCAAAGACCTGACTGATGAAGAAATAAGAGACTTTGTGAAGGCCAGCATTTATGCACCAGAAGGAACCAAGTTCCTGAATCCAAGGAATCATATGACATATGTGGGAAGATGGATCTACTGCAGTCCAAGGGGAGAATGTCAACTGATGACATGGAATAAGGATGAGCATGTAAGAACAGCAGGATGCTTGAAGGGAGTCATAAAGATATGGACCCCAAGTAAGCATTTCAGTAGACCAGGATGTCGGGATTCAGTGGATGAAATAAAAGTGAAGGTTGAAGAAAAGGTGGATGCAAAGAAAGAGGTCAGAGTGGTCAACGAATCGCACAGAGGGGGGAGTGAAGAGAAAGTGTCAAGTATCGCCCCCACTCCAGTTACCCCCCTCCCATTGCCTATTGAGTTCACACCAAAGTATCTGACGTATGAAGAACAGTTAAATCAGCAGAGAGAAGCACATGGACTCTGCCCAGTATCTATCAGTATAACAGCACCTATGAATATAGCAACACCTAAGAAAACCTGAACAGTAAGGTATCCATTAAAAAAGTCATACCTACATTCTAAACAATATGACGGTTGTTTGAATAAAATACCCAAAGAAGCAAAGAATATAATGAAGGAAGATGAATGGTGAAGTCATAAGAAATCGGACAGATGCTCATATAGAAGATATAATGACCTGAGAATACTGACAAGAGACAAGATACTAAGGAGATACCATGGGTAAGTGACATCTTGAGCCCAAGGTGAAAAAGTTGATTCTGAGATGAAGAAACTTATGCCACATTGATGATGAAGATATTCAGTTAGTTTAAACGTGTACAGATGCAAGTAACTGCAAGAGGCAAAGTAATTGTGAAGCTAGCTTATGCTAAATAGTCAACAGGTTGCGGCAAGTGCCAACATTTACAAGTATATACCTCTAGAAGCATTTTATGTATGAATGCAAGTCCACTACGCATATGAGCAGAATTGAACAAAGGTTACAAAAGGCCTCAAATGGAGTGTGTCACAGCAAGAAAATCTAGAATCGACCCAGAGCAAAACACAGCTAAGGATGACCATGCCAAGAAGTGAAGGTCTTTTCTGGCTGGAACAGGCCAGCATTGAATACAATTAAGGAGAAGAGAACAGAGGATGCTGTTAAAAAGGTCAGGATAAGCTACAGACATCAGAAAACTGGTAGAATTAAATAAAATATACGAAAAGACACAGAGAAAAGCCGATTTCATGGTGTCCAGTCACGTGACAAAGGCAGACTGGAAGAGTGAGACTTTCACACCTATGTATGGATCTCCGCCATGTCCATACTCCTTAAAAGTTCTCAGATCACAGAGCAGACTCAAGGCCAAACTACAAAGCAGTAATTGACACATGACCACTGAGATGATGATTGATTGTAGCATAATTTTTGGGAAGCTAGGGTGCAGATGAGCTCCTTTGCACCTGGATGTTCTTTCTGCGTGCTGCTAGACGTAGGTGGAAAAGTATGAGTGGGGTTGATGCCAACCCAATCATACTGGACCATGTAATCTAGGGTCCTATAGTGAGTAGAGCCAATGGGAAGTCGTACTTTTAGTGACATTCATAGTGGCCATGTTGAAGGGAGTGCTTAGTTGCCCCACCTGACATTGATTATCCAATCCCCTCTCCCCGTTACCATATGCAGATATAGTACCTATGTTAACTTACCTTCCTAAAACCAATCACGTTACAAGTCAGGTTTTTAAGGTTGCCATGTAGAATGACGTTAGTATGTGCGCAGGTTGTACGTCAGCAATGACACGTTTTTTCTATAAATATTGTGTTTTTTCTAAAAGTAAAGTGAGTGAGAAGATCGAGCGATTGCTGATGTTCGTTGTACTCCCAGTTTTATGAACTTGTCACTAAACGGACTTACTTTGCTAAACTATTGTGTTGTCTTGATTATTTTGATGCATGAGTATGAATCTGCATCCCCCTCTATCTTGAGGGTACTAGTACTCATCTTAAAGGGCTGTTTGGAGATCATCCAGTTCAATGGGAAAGAATAAGGCATGGGAGGTTTGCAGTTATTGGGTAAGTCTAGGGTAGTTCCTTCAGAGGAGTGCAATGGCAAGAATGGGGGTGTCTTTTGTAGGACGTGTGCTGGAAGGATGGTTTAGAGATCGGTGAGTGCAGTGTCCATTGGCAGGTTGTATTGACTATGGTGGGCTAATGGCACAATATCTATATTCAAGTAATCAGGCTAGGGCACGGTGTCTATATAAAAACAGTGTAGGGCACAATAACTAGATGCAAAAAACAGGCTAGGGCCAAATGTTGGGATACTAAAATTTGCCTAATTCACAATATTTAGATGCGAGATCAGGTTAGGGCAAAATATCTAGATAAGAGATCAGGCTAGTGTACAATATTTAGATGCAACATTAGGCTAGGGCACAATAAATAGATGCAAGATTAGGCTAGGACACAATAACTAGATGTACAAATTAGGCTAAGGCACAATATCTAGATGTGAAATCAAGCTACGGCACAATACCTAGATGCAAGATCAGGCTAAGGCACAATATCTAGATGCAAGATCAGGCTAGGGCACAATATCTAGATGCAAGATCAAGCTAGGGCACAGTATCTACATGCAAGATTAGGCTAGGGCACAATAACTAGATGAGCGAAAGGTCCATGCGGCAATGGATGATGCAAATAATTAGTCGCTGTGTTGAGATAGCAAGGCATGGATGTGAGCTTGAGTGGGGTCGCGAATGTGAAAGTGGAAAAGGAAGCACAGTGTAAGAGCTAGGTCACAGGCACAATGATTACCTTAGCTATGTGCAGGTTGCGGGTATGTAGTTCGACGGTGTCAAGGTAGACACGGACAGGCACAGAGAGGGGCCTTGAGCGTGGGTCATTGTGGGAGCCGGCATTCGCCTGCCAGCTCCCTGATTGGGTAAATTAGGCTAGCAGCTGGGAAATCAGAACAGCAGCATGTTGCAGCGTGCGGCTGGAGAAGGCACTCCGGAGTGGGATGGTGTGGTGGCCATTTTGAGAGGGACTCTCTCTCTTGCGTACCGCATTGAATTCAGTAACGGTCAAGAAAGTGTAGAGCCTGCAGTGCTCGTTCTTACAGACAAATAGTGTAGGCAGACACCCCAAAGTAGCAGATTCAAAGGGTAGGATCGATAAAGCACATTTCTGGGTAATAATCAATACTTCTGTTCTTAGGTTGTCTAATATAATTGGCCAATAGCTTCAACTGAAGTTCCCATGTTTTCCCTGTCCATCACATTGCACAGGTGCTTGTCTCTGACCTCTTGTTAATGGCATTGGCAGTGACAAATTCTTCCCAATTTATTTTGCTTTAATTGTCTATAGCTGGCAATAACTTACACGCCAACATTGTTGGGGACTGAGGGTCATCCCCAATTGATTTTCTTGCACCAGAGTTATGAATTTTCTCTTCACAAACCTGAAAGATATTAGAGGAGGAGAGACTCTTCAGAGGGCTGTGCAGCTATTTTCTGAACCTGTTCTTCAGGAAGCCATCTCTACATAGTGCAGTGCTTGACATTGTGTAGAAGGTTGTCATGTAATTATATCTTTATCAACAAATGCTGGATAATCCTACCCTTCCATTCAATGACCAGACCAAAATATTGAATGAAAGGTTAGCATATTCCAGACCTGTATATTGTGTTTCCATAGTTTGAATACTGTGCCTTAAAATTGGTAAATTGTTTTGGTGAAATGATAGCACTGTATTACTAACCCCAGCACTAAAGCGTGTGTTGATAAAGAAACTGTGTTTTTGAGTGTCTATTTTGTCAATTTCTACACATTGGGCCTCATTATGAGGTTGGCAGTAACCCGCCTGTGTGGCTGGTGGGTTGCCACCAACCTCGTAACACTGAAACTGCTGCCTGAGTTCCCGGTGCAACTGGGACATTACAAATCCCAGCGGCGCAGGAAGTCAAGCGCTGGATTTTGTAACTCCCCATTCCCATAGAGTTCCACAGGACTCTATAGGAGTGAGGAGACAGAAGCACCGGCACCGTTGCAAACGATGCCAGTACTTCCATGAAAATTGTGCCTACTGTGGCCGCTGCGCCCAGCAGGTCAGAGCTGGTGGGCGCAACTGCCCTGGCAAGCAAAACTCGTAGTGTGGTGGTCCGGAAGCAAGGGTGCCGGTACACGACTAGCATCTAGAATTCACCTGTACTCGAAAACGGCTCCCCCACATACCCTTCACACCAAGGATAATAAACACTCACCCTTTCGCATACACCAGGCACCTCATGATTCAAACTACCAACAAGCTAATGTTAGCAATGCCGGTGAGGTTACTGAAACTTCTGCAGTCCAACCCTCACACCTTCTTCTCATTGAAAATCACAGGGCAATGCCAAAAATACATACTCATGATTACACATGCACTCATTACAATACACTTATGATTAGGTGTGCAAATGAACTGCCCATTTAATTGCATGCTGCTCTGCCTGTTGTACTGCATGCTGACTTGCTTGTTAAAGCACTTCCACCCATAGGTACCACACAGCCTAATTACTTGACAAACACCCCCATTCCCAATCAATCTTCGGACATTCCTCCCCCTCCAACTACCACGATTAGGCCAAAACCCTACACAACCACCTCAAACACATCACCTCCACTTCTGCTCAGCTGTGCCCTCATCAATGCCGGTTGCTCACAGCCCATGCCCTTGAAATTCAAGATCTTATCACCACCCACAATCTTTATCTCCTGGCAATCAGTGAAACATGGCTCCATGAAGCATCTGGCCCTGAATTATCACTTGCCCTCCTGCATGGCTACACCATCTTTAGGCATCATCGCCCTCACTCCAAAAGTGGAAGTATCACCCTTATAGCAATAGACTCTATCCCTATCAGAAAGGTTGATAGGACAACTGAAAACAACATCAACCACCCACTCCTCAAACTAAACACTTTCCCTAGTTGCACCATTACTCCACACTTTTGGCCTCATTACAACGTAGGTTTTGTGGAATGAACAGTGCTGGTAAGGGACCAGCACCATTCATTCCAGGCCACCACATTACGAGGTCTGCAGCGGGTCCCGCTCTGAACGCCTGGCCAGACCAGACGTGCAGAGCGGGACCCACTAGCAGACCAGGATGCTAACAATGGGCCTGTCATTAACGGGCCGTTAGTAGCATCCTCCCCATTCCCATTGAGCCCCAGGTCCGGGTCCCACAATAGGGAATTACCGGGCCCTCCAAGGTCAGAATGGCCCGGTAAGTCCCCTTTTACGGGACCCGGACCTGGTACCCGGTTTGGGGGTAGCCATGCCGCTAAAAACGGCATTGCTACCTCCAAACTCCTAATGAGGCACATTGTATACCGTCCCCCAGGACCTGTATTAGACGCTCAAGCCACACTTACTGACCTTCTCGCAGACAACTTAAAAATATCCTCAAAGGCTATCCTCCTAGGAGACTTCAACATTGGCCTTAATGACCAAAAAGAACCCACAGTCAACTTTCTAGACAGTGCGTTTGAAACCCTAGGGTTCAAACAAGCTATCTCAGACCCCACCCACATCAACGGTTGGACTCTTGTTTGGATAGCCCACCACAACTGCCCTTCAAGGCTAACAAACCCCTGGCCTGGATGGACCACCAGCTCATCTTCTTTGACATTACCACAGCTAAGTCAGGCCTCCAACCTTTGACCCCCCCTCCCGCCAGCACTTACCTAGCACCCGTCAACTCACTAAAGATAGACTCTTACTCCACCTCACAGTTCCTGCACTCTGCCCACCCTTCTCGAAAGACCCTGAAGCGCTAGTTCAGACATTTAACTCCATCATCGCACAAGCCATAGACGCCATAGCCCCACTCACTCTAAGGAAAGCCAAACGCTCCAATTCATGGTTCACCACCAATCTCTTCAAACTTTTCCCCAAAAAAAGGGAGGCACTCTCCACTGCGACTCCACTTAAAGTGAGTTTAACACAATTGCAAAATAATACAAAGTAGCCATCATCAAAGCCAAAGCTACCTCCTTCAATACCAGGATAGACTCAGCTAACTCCAACACCAAGGAGATCTTCGCCATCTTCAGAGAGCTAGAAACACCTACTCTCCCACACCTCCCAACCTATCACTAAAGATGAAGCCTGGTGCTACAGCATCCAAGATGCCATGCTCAGCAATCTTGACATGTTGCAAAGCAAAATCCAAGCTAACCAACAGTCACTCAACCAACAAGCGCCTCACATCCCTATTGACATCTTTGACAACTCACACCTTTTCTCCTTTAAAGGAGTCACTGATCAGGAAGTCCTGGTACTCATGAACTCCATCAAACCATCAAACTGCAAAGGTGACATCTGCCCAGCCACTCTCATTAAAGAATGCGCCTCCACCCTTGTACCCTGCATCGCTGCCATTATTAATACCTCTTTTTCAATGGGCATTGTCCCAGCCTCCTTGAAGGTAGCTTGGGTCCGCCCACTCCTAAAGAAACCCACACCAGACCCAACCATACCAGGTAACTACAGACCCCATTACCACTGTGCCCTTTCTCTTAAAGATTCTAGACAAAGCAACCTACATGCAAGTCCAACAGTTGTCATGATGCCTACCTCTAAGGAGCCAGGCCGGGCCCAGCAACCCCAGAGGCAGACATCATTTTCCCCAGGGAAGTCTCAGCGGGCCCAAGTCGGGGCCCTTTGGACTCAGTCCTGGCGCCTTAGGCGCCAGGCTCATAGCGGGCGCCAGGCTCATAGAAGAGGATATGTGTTTAAGTGCTTGGGTGCACACTTACCTGCTGCAGACCTTGCTGCTTCATCCAGGCCCTCTTGAAGCCTGAATGGGACTACTTAACCTGTAGGACTACTTCACCACCCGGGTGTGGTCGGGGAAGGATACATACCTGATTGGTGGAAGGATACATACCAGGAACTTCTTCCAAGGCTATTTAAACCCCACCCGAACAGCCACACATGCTTCGCGTTGTTCTGCACCTAGCAGCTGGACGCTCACCGTGTCAGCTCCTGCATCCTGACTTCAGCCACGCCTGCCAGCACCCTGGAACACCTGCAAGGGGAGAAAGGAAGAGAATAGGAGAAGAAAAGCCCTTACCTGCTAAATCTGCATCCCGGAGTCATTTCTCCAACGGCCCTGAAAAGGAAGACATCATTTTAAAGGCATTTTGTTTCGATCGCTGCAGCGCTGCATTTTACTCACCTTTGCAAGGCGCTTCCATCTTCAGCACCGATCTTCCGGATTCAGCTACGCCCCGGCGCCTAGAGGAAAAAAGACAAGAACAAAGGTGAGAGGGAGAAAAGGAATAAGGAAAGCTCAGTTTCCTTTTAAGTCTTACCTGTTGGATTATTCCCACTGCATTTCGGGTCCTGCCGCTTCCTGGCATCGCCGGACCCCGGCCCCTATGGGGAAAAAAGACAAAGACATTGAATGAGCGAATGCAAAGACATTACCTGAGCGCTCATCCAGAACTGTTTCACTTCGGGTCGGCGCCATATCTCCGGCACTCCGAACCCCGGCCCCTAAGGGGAAAAAGACATAAGCATTAGCGCTTGCTGCAATTAGACAACGAACATTATTATTAAGCTTGAACTTTTGAACAGAACTTTTACAGCGCCTTACCTGAACAGTCAAGCTTACCTGAACTCCCATCAATCCTCAATCCAGTGAAGTAACTGGGTTTCAACGCGCCCCTGCATCAGAAGCAGGATGGAGAGCTCATCCTTCCAAACCCTAAGGTGAGGCTTCACGGGGAATCGTGGAGGAGGTATCGTGGAGGGTTGTAAGGGAGTGGGAGGCTTGAGCATTGTTCCACAGTTGGTAATACTCCCTTTTCACGCACAGGAGGGTATCCAACGAGCCAGGGAAACCAGAATAGAGGGGCCCTTCCTGTCCATCTTCAGAGTTCTGCGCCTTCGACGCCGCGCCTCCGTGGGAACCAGGTGAGCGTTACAGAACGCGAAGCCTTACCACAATTTCCCACCTGGGCGCTATGGAGACTTCCGAGACAGATCAGCTGGCCCATCTTTTAGGGGAATTACGGGCAGAAGTGCACTCAGCCCGCCAGGAGACTAATGCTCTCAGAAGGGAACTAATCCTATCCAAGGAAAGAACTGATGATCTGGCTAAAAGTTTATTGCAGGGCCAGGCAGAGCACACTCCTTTACCTGTTTCCGGAGATATTTCTACAACAATGGGTTTGAATAACCCGGTACAAATCAATCTACCTGGACACATGCCTTTGGCCCCGCCGGAACGTTTTGCGGGGGATCCCAAGAAATATGCCGTTTTTATGAACCAATGCCGTTTACACTTTTTATGCAGGCCCGGGGCCTTCCCCAACGACCAGACCAAAGTAGCCTTTGTACTATCTTACCTCAGTGGCTGTGCTGCCGATTGGTCTATTCCATTGGTAAATCAGGATGATCCCATTCTCCGGGATTTCCAGGGCTTCCAGGCCAGCATGGAAAGATTGTTCGCTCGACACTCGCAGGGACAGGCCCTTGACAACGAACTGCTATCCTTACGACAAGGTAATCAGGATCTTTTGTCCTATATCGCCACCTTTAATAGACTAGTTGTGGAAACCGGATGGCCTGAAAATAAAAGGATCACATTGTTTCATCGAGGCCTGCGCGGAGAGCTTAAAGATGTTATAGCTCAGATAGTAGATCCACCCCAGGCCTGCGCAGACTACATAGACTTAGTGGTTCAACTTGATCACAGACTTCAAAATAGAAAAGCAGATTGGCTCAAGTATGAAACCAGAGTACCTATCAAGACCCACGTTAACTCCAAGAGTACTGACGTTTCCGAACCTATGCAAATTGGCAGTGTTAAAGGACCATTAACGCAGAAGGAACGAGAGAGAAGGCGACAAATGCAACTTTGTCTGTATTGCGGAACTTCCGGTCACTTTCTTCAAAGTTGTCCAGTTAAACCACCCAAGAAGGTGGTTGGAGCCACTGATAACGAGTTATTGACACCTGGTTCGGGAAACGACCTAGCCCGACAAGCGTAGGGGTCCGCTTGCCGAGCTTGAAAACAAACTCTTTGACCTCGCATTTTGTCATGCCAATGGTGCTTGTGAACCCAAAACAGCCTCAGCAGTTGCATGCTATAAAAGCATACATAGACAGTGGAGCTATTGGAAATTACATAGACCGTGAATTGGCTTCCAGGATTAAGCTTCCTCTCCGCCCGAAAGTAACCCAAGATGTAATTACTACAGTTGATGGAACCGAAATAGCCTCAGGGCCTGTAACGCATTCCACAGTTGAAATCACTCTGGTGGGTCAGGACAGACATCGGGAAGCAATCGTGTTTGATGTGATCAAGGCCCCACAATTTCAAGTACTTCTTGGAATCCCTTGGTTAGAAACACATAAACCGAGAATAGACTGGCGAGCAAAGAAGATAACTTTTCCTGATTGTGAACCAACCTGTTACCCAAGGAATCCAGCTACGGGTCTAGCCTCTGTAACTTCCACCCCTGTACAGCTACCATCTGAATACCAAGAATTCCAAGACGTTTTTCAGAAAGAGCAGGCTAACACCTTACCTCCCCATCGATCTTACGATTGCCAAATCGACTTGGTACCCAATGCACAACTACCTTGTAGTAGGATTTATGCTCTTACTGAACCTGAGAACCTGCATTTGCGCCAGTATTTGGATCAATACCTGGCCAATGGTTTCATTCGCCCATCAAAGTCACCAGTCTCTTCCGCTTTGTTCTTCGTACCTAAAAAGGAAGGAGACCTTAGGGCCTGTATTGACTACCGCACCCTAAATCAGATAACGATTAAGAATCGTTACCCTTTGCCCTTGATACCTGAGCTTATCGACCAAGTAAAAGATGCTCGTGTGTACACCAAGCTAGATCTCCGAGGAGCTTACCACCTGGTACGTATAAAAGAGGGCGACGAGTGGAAGACTGCATTCCGCACCAAATTTGGGCTCTTCGAATATCAAGTAATGCCCTTCGGTTTGTGCAACGCACCTGCCGCCTTTCAGTACTTCATGAATGATGTTCTTCGGGAACTTATCGATGTTTGTGTCATCGTTTATATTGACGACATCCTGTCCTGGTGTATTCCTCATCAGAATCTGATCACAGAAACCATGTTAGGGCAGTTCTTGAGAAACTGCGCCAGCACAAATTATTTGCCAAGCTCGAAAAATGCGTTTTTCTTACCACAGAAGTGGAGTTTCTCGGATTCATCCTGACACCTCAAGGAATCCGAATGGACTCGCGGAAAGTGGACGCCATTCTCAAATGGCCATCTCCTAGCTCTGTGAAGGGAGTGCAAAGCATGCTTGGCTTTGCCAATTTCTATCGAAGGTTCATCCCGGAATTTTCTCGAACTGTTCAACCCATCACAGCTCTCCTAAAGAAAAACAAACGCTTTGAATGGACTCTTGAGGCTGAACAAGCCTTTCAGGACCTGAAAACCAAATTCACCTCTGCACCTGTATTGAAGCACCCGCGCCCAGATCTCCCTTACATCATGGAAACCGATGCATCCAGTTCGGCCATGGGAGCTGTCCTGTCGCAAAGAGACCCAGAAACTAACCAACTACACCCTGTAGCCTTTTGGTCCAGAAAATTCTCTCCACCAGAACTCAATTACGCAATTACCGACAAAGAACTACTGGCTATTAAATCAGCTTTCAAGGCTTGGCGTCACTATCTTCTCGGTGCAAGACACACCATCACCGTAATTACGGACCACAGAAATTTGCAGTATTTAAAGACGGCCAAAGCTCAATCTTCGCGACAACTCCGATGGGCTTTATTCTTTGCGGAATTTGATTTTGTAATTACCTATCGCCCTGGCTGCAAGAATGGTAAGGCAGATGCCTTATCCCGGATAGGCATGGAAGAACCCAATTCGACTTTAGAACCTGTGCCAATCATACCGGAACAAAGAATTCTGGGCTTGACTTCATTGCAAACCATTGAGGACATCCAAGCTCAAGTAAAACAGCTTTTTGACTCTTCTGCCTTACTGGAATGGAGTCAAAAGGGTCCTCACTACACCGTTAAGGATGATTTACCCTACTTCCAAGAGCGGTTATTTCTGCCAAGTAAAGAATTGCAGGAACTTGTCATCACCCGTCATCATGAATCATTAATGGAAGGACACCCCGGTTTCGCGAAAACAGAAGAAAAGATCAAACGCCACTTCTGGTGGCCTTCTTGGAGAAAAGACATAAAGTCATTTGTGTTGTCTTGCGGAATCTGTGCCCAAAATAAGAGTCAAAAGAAAAGGCCAGCCGGCCTACTTCAACCTTTGGACATTCCACCAGCACCTTGGCACACCTTGTCAATGGACTTTATAACTGACCTGCCTCCTTGTGGTGGTTACAACACGATTCTCGTAATAGTGGATCTATTCTCCAAAATGGCCCATTTTATCCCTTTAAAAGAATTGCCGTCAGCTTCCACCTTGGCCAAGGAATTTATGGAAAATATAGTGCGGTTACATGGTTTCCCTTCCATATTAGTCTCAGACCGTGGAAGTCAATTTATCTCCCACTTTTGGAAGAAATGTTGCCAACTAGCACAAATAGACGTGCGGTTATCCACCAGCCACCACCCCCAGACCGACGGACAAACCGAGAGAACCAATCAGACTCTCGAGCAATATCTGCGGTGCATGTTACACCAATCCGAGTTGAATTGGAAGGACATCCTTTGGATTGCAGAATATGCATACAACAATTCAGTGCATTCTGGAACCGGACAGACTCCTTTTTATACCCTGTATGGTCACCATCCTCAGACCTCTGACCTAGATCCACCTCTGACCCTGGAGATGCCTGCAGTAAATCACCTACATTCCACAATAACCCAAGCCTTCAAAGAAGCTACAACCCACTTACAGCAAGCCAAGAAAAAGTATAAAGAAAACGCTAATTTGCACCGAAGTAAAACTCCTCCTTACCAAGTAGGAGATCAGGTATGGCTAGCAACTAAACATCTACCCCTCAAGGGTCAGCAAACTTTTAATCCCAGATTCATTGGGCCTTACCCCATCAAAGCTATTATCAACCCAGTGGCCTTTAAACTCGATTTACCATCCAACATGCGGATTCATCCCGTTTTTCACGCATCTCTTCTAAAACCAGTACAACCTGGAACCAGACTGTCTGAGCCCCCAGGCCCTGTCCAAATTGATGGAGAATTAGAATTCGAAGTGAAAGACATTTTAGATTCCAAGATAGTTAAGTCGAAACTCTTCTATCTTGTTGATTGGAAAGGATATGGACCTCAGGAAAGATCTTGGGAACCCAGTAACTATGTTCACGCACCACGATTAATTCAAAGATTCCATCGAAGATTCCGCACAAACCAAAACCCCCGGAGGAAAAGACCTTGGGAGGGGCCTTGAGGGGGGGTACTGTCATGATGCCTACCTCTAAGGAGCCAGGCCGGGCCCAGCAACCCCAGAGGCAGACATCATTTTCCCCAGGGAAGTCTCAGCGGGCCCAAGTCGGGGCCCTTTGGACTCAGTCCTGGCGCCTTAGGCGCCAGGCTCATAGCGGACCCCAGTCCTGGGGCCTTAGGCGCCAGGCTCATAGAAGAGGATATGTGTTTAAGTGCTTGGGTGCACACTTACCTGCTGCAGACCTTGCTGCTTCATCCAGGCCCTCTTGAGGCCTGAATGGGACTACTTAACCTGTAGGACTACTTCACCACCCGGGTATGGTCGGGGAAGGATACATACCTGATTGGTGGAAGGATACATACCAGGAACTTCTCCCAAGGCTATTTAAACCCCACCCGAACAGCCACACATGCTTCGCGTTGTTCTGCACCTAGCAGCTGGACGCTCACCGTGTCAGCTCCTGCATCCTGACTTCAGCCACGCCTGCCAGCACCCTGGTACACCTGCAAGGGGAGAAAGGAAGAGAATAGGAGAAGAAAAGCCCTTACCCGCTAAATCTGCATCCCGGAGTCATTTCTCCAACGGCCCTGAAAAGGAAGACATCATTTTAAAGGCATTTTGTTTCGATCGCTGCAGCGCTGCATTTTACTCACCTTTGCAAGGCGCTTCCACCTTCAGCACCGATCTTCCGGATTCAGCTACGCCCCGGCGCCTAGAGGAAAAAAGACAAAGGTGAGAGGGAGAAAAGGAACAAGGAAAGTTCAGTTTCCTTTTAAGTCTTACCTGTTGGATTATTCTCACTGCATTTCGGGTCCTGCCGCTTCCTGGCATCTCCGGACCCCGGCCCCTATGGGGAAAAAAGACAAAGACATTGAATGAGCGAATGCAAAGACATTACCTGAGCGCTCATCCAGAACTGTTTCACTTCGGGTCGGCGCCATATCTCCGGCACTCCGAACCCCGGCCCCTAAGGGGAAAAAGACATAAGCATTAGCGCTTGCTGGAATTAGACAACGAACATTATTATTAAGCTTGAACTTTTGAACAGAACTTTAACAGCGCCTTACCTGAACAGTCAAGCTTACCTGAACTCCCATCAATCCTCAATCCAGTGAAGTAACTGGGTTTCAACGCGCCCCTGCATCAGAAGCAGGATGGAGAGCTCATCCTTCAAACCCTAAGGTGAGGCTTCACTGGGAATCGTGGAGGAGGTATCGTGGAGGGTTGGAAGGGAGTGGGAGGCTTGAGCATTGTTCCACAGTTGGTAATACTCCCTTTTCACGCACAGGAGGGTATCCAACGAGCCAGGGAAACCAGAATAGAGGGGCCCTTCCTGTCCATCTTCAGAGTTCTGCGCCTTCGACGCCGCGCCTCCGTGGGAACCAGGTGAGCGTTACACAGTTCCTTGAAACCAACAAACTTCTCGGTCTCTGCCCGTCTGGCTTTCGTCCATGTCACGCAACCGAAACAGCCTTACTGGACCTCAAGAACCAAGTGAATGATATTAGAGACTCTGGCAAACAAGCCCTAGTACTTCTCCTCGACCTCTCGGCAGCCTTTGATCTCGTCAACCACAAATCCCTATGCCAACAGCTCTCAAAGTCTGCACACTTCTCCCCCAACGCTACAGCATGGATCACCTCATTCCTCCAAGGTAGAGCCATGAGAGTCTTCTCAGACCTAGCAAGCGCACACCCGGGCACGATTCAATGTGGTGTCCCCCAGGGATCATGCATCTCACTGACTTTATAGAATATTTTCACCAGGCCATTATTCATCATCCTCGATGCACTAGGCATCACATATGCAAACTATGCCGATGATACACATGTCTTTCTAGCCCTTTCGGGTGACTATGAGACAGACTTCTAAACTCTAAACGCTGTTTATTCCATGATTCAAACCTGAATGCAGAGAACTGGCTCTGTCTAAATGGAGACAAGAAGGAACTCCTTTTAATCGGTTCACCAGAAACACAGCGCCCAGATGCCTTTGGGTTCGGTGCGCTATATAAGCAAATAAACTACACTAAACTAACTAAACTAAACTAAAGAAACTTGACAACGAATTCAATATCTTTTCCATTGACAACATACAAATCCCAGTCTCCCAGGCTGTAAATACCCTGGGAGTCTACCTAGACTCCAACCTCTCTGTGACAAAGCAAGTAAATGCCATTACCTCGTCTGCGGCCTACCACTTCAAACTCCTCACCGCAGCTAGACGTTTCCTTACAAAGCAAAACTGCCTGACTATAGCCGGAGCTTTAATTGGGGCCTCACTTGATTACTGCAACACCCTACTGGTCGAGATCTCCACGAAAACATTGAAAAACTACATATTGTCTAGAATAATGTACTCTGAGTTTCCATTGCTATCCCTAGAAGGGCACACTTTTCAACTGCCAGGAAACAAGCCCATTGGCTACCCGTCAAAGACCGAGTCTAATTCAAAACAATATCCCTCACACATAAATGCATCCACCACGCAGCACCTCAATACCTGTCTAAGAGGTTCACCAGACCACTCACAGAAAGACCAATCAGAGCTCCATACACCAACTTACTCTCAGTGCCAAAGGTCACAAGAGCACGAGCAGGAGGCTCCAGCTTCCCCTTCATCGCCACAACACAGTGGAACTCCCTTCCACCCAACCTCAGAGGGATCTCATCCCACCTAGCTTTCAGCTAAGAAATCAAAACACAACTGTTCATCTGAAATCCCTCAGTATCCACCCATAGGACACTAAATGTGTTCAATTGTCCTCCCGGTATCATTGCTTCCTATCCAAATGACTGTCATGTATATACTCTGTCATCCATGTAACCAGTAGCAATGTTGTATCCTGTAACTAAGTCTATCTCTTGTAACAGCGCCTTGATGCCCCTGGCCTGCCAGTGTGCATCATAAAAACATATAAATAAAATAAAATACATTGGTTGTTACTGTTTATGCCTAGAAATGGTTTGTCAACTTTTAATTTTTTATTTTTCCGGAACCCACTGCATCATCAATCCAAATACATTGCAAGAGCTATGCCAGAGGGATGGGTATCCCAAGTGTATATTGTATCAACAATGGTGTCCACTTACACTCAGATGCCATGCTTTGCTCCCTCGTGAAATAAGGAATAACTCAGTGGAGGGCCTCATTGAACCACCCAGAAAGAAAATGGTCATGAAGAAAGAAATACCAGAGAGCAAATAGCTAAACTAAATGGTAAGATTTGGAATGCTAATACCACTGGAAGTCTCTGCCATTCAGAGTGAGATCCCTGACTTTATCTCGGAAATTGACCCATTCGCACTCTTGAGTGATTGCGTGCCCAGTACAATGGTGAATTTCGAATGGCCAGCCGAGGAGATACAGGTGTTGTCCTCATGAAGTGAAGTAAGTTAGGAGATACAATGATACAGAAGAGCAATGAAGCAACTTTCTTTTCCCAGTTCTGTATTCCAAGTGGGAAATTGGAGATTGGATGAAGAGGAATCTAAACTGGAAGATGAGGGAGAGTGATTCAATGTAGTCCAGCATGGAATGTCATGAACGTGGCAAGCAACTCAATCCACTTAGATGAGGAGTCTGCAACCTGTGTCTCACCAATATGTTTCGAACTACAACTCCCATCAACTGTATATAGATCAGTCAACGGTGAGGGATAATGAGAGACGTAGTCCGAAATATCTGGAGAGCAGATGTTTGTAGACCTGACTTTGAAAAATGTGGAAAATTAAGTGTCAGTTGTGTAACTCTACAAAAGAAGGAGGCTTGCACACATGCATGCACACACACAGACTCTAAATTACATTCCTGAAAATATAGATCAACCATGTAAAATGCATTGTGCAAGGTAAAAATGGCTATACATCCTGTCTCACAGGTGACATACACTGACTGTGGAAACAGACAACCAAATGCCCTGGCAAAAAAGGCAAACATGTACACAAATTACAGGTTGAGTGAATGTGAACTGGATGATCCTGAAACCCAAAACTTCAGAAGGAATAGGGACCACACTAAAGCGTGAAAACTACACCCAGGAGAAGATAATGAAGAAAGCATTCCAGTGGTTCAATGATTATTTTCATTATTAATAAGGTCTGTTTCTGCAGTGGGAGATAGGGTAATTTCTTTCCCTTTCCATGCACCTCTTTGTCACTCAACTGCACTCCATTCCTGCACTTGTCTGGTTCTGCAGCACACAAGCCACCATCCTCACTCTCTGAGGGCATTGCGTGGCAGACTGAAAAGGCGCGAGCACGTGATATGCAAAGTTCAAAGAGTGTATGGGCGAGGATCTGTACTATCAATCAGGGGGTGCATTGGAAGTAATTGAATTGAATCATTAGAATGTTTACGAGAACTTTTAAATGTTGCTTCATGTTTGCCTCCAAAGACAGTTTAATGTATAGTCCGTATGCTGTGCAGGTGAAGCTAGGGTGTCTTTCTTGATATTTAATAAGACAGTACTGTGCAGGTACTTGGGGGATAAACCAGCAGTGATCTTCAAAAGAACTGACACATGGAGGACTATCGTGAACCCATCGCTATACCAAGCATTATGGACACAAAGAGTCAAACATGGCTAATAACAGACAAGATTAGGTTCAGAAAGTGTGGTATATGTTCCATGTGCAAATATGCACACGATAAAATAAAGGAATTCAAAGATATTAATGATAAAACCATCAAGATTAAGCAATGAATTAATTGCAGAACTAAGTTCATCATTTATGGCATAATTTGTACATGTCGTAAGGTTTATATTGGGAGTACCAAGAGAGAACTGAGAACGAGGATCAGAGAACACTTGGGTAAAATTGGGAGCCAGGACCCTTTCTTTCCACTGGCATCCCAGTGGCAGTCATCGCACCAAATTGAGGACATATCTAACATCAGGCTTATAGGACTGCAACAGGTAGTCCTTGGCAGAAGGGGAGGCGAAAGGATTAAAGCACTAAGACAAACAGAGGCACAAATAATTTGTTATTTAAATACAACTGTGACAGGTCTAAAAACGGATAATCAGTCGGTCAGTCAAACATGTTTATTCAAATTTTGAGAAAAAATTCATCAAACAATCAGATAAAACAAATACATACAATCAATACAATTTACAATTCTTAAAAAAACTGTTACTTAAGATGTTAAAATAAGACATGCAAATAAGATTGAGCAATGATAAGTTCACACTCATTACTTCATAGGATCCTATTGAAACGGGGACACAATAGAATTAGTATGTGCAATATACCCCCTGTATAGATGATTCATATTTTTCTTTCTTCTCCCTGGAGCCTCAACTGATAATGAAATGGCATGCTTCCTGTAGGTGTAGAGCAGAGCAATTTATGTGTACGAGTTTTAAGAAATATAGTTGGTAATCATTACTGTGTTAATCACTAAATTTAAATGCAACAATATGTGGACACGCGCATTAATGCGATATTGTTTAAGGAACATACTTGCATATAATTGTGGTCTTGATTATGATTAAGTCAACTAACATGACTTAGAGTACCTAATGTATGTGAGGTAGCAAGGGGTGTTACTAGTATATGATCCAATTCTATAGGATTATTAATTAAGGCTTTATAGAGAGGACATGATAAAGCGGTCAAAGTTGAACGACGTGTCAAACGCACTCGGATGAGGCTGGGATACAGAATTTGCACAACTGAAATGGTTGTGAACTAATCAGGCACTGATTGTGTGAGGGCAGAACCTATTCATCTGTGTTATAACGTGGCTAGAATCATAATTTTTCTTAAACATGAATTGAGATTTATAAATAGTCATTCCCGTATTTCACATATATGCTGCAAGGGTAAGAAATGTTGAAATGAACAAGGATAGCATGGCTTTACGCACAGCAACTAACCGATGCTAAGATGGCGGCTTGTTTCTCAAACCACTCCAGGAGCGGGCTGCAGAAATGGTCTGTCGTCTAGACAATGATCTAGCAGCCGTACAACGTTGCCGTGACAACATATCAACATTAGTTTTTAACATGACGTCGGCTTGTAAGATCGCTCGGAGCTGACGTATGTGATTGCAAAGTACTTTACGGTAAGCACACATTTGGAATCATAAGTCCGATCATAGTTAAGTTTTAAACTCTACTATCCACGCCATTGTTAAGATGTTATTGCACTTGAATCATTCACCCGGCTTATATTTCACTTACAAGTTGGATTTCCTCGGCACGCGTACACAGGGGATGGGAACGTGACACAGTGTTCTGTGTACGTTTCAGTAATTATTTATTGTGACACTATGAGCTATACCTATTGAAGCACACACTTGGCCCATACATTATTATAAATCATTATAATATGTTGAATGCTTGAGTTTCCTAAAGGCACGTGCACATGCCTAGACTAACTTAGAGTTCTGTGTAGGATACCAATTGAGCAGCGCAAGCACTTGTGAAGAATAGAGTCGGACAGGTGATGGTTCCAATAGTAAAATGTAGTTAGAAATGTGTTTGTGACATTTATTTGTGAATTCCCTAGTATATTGTTTGCAGTGATATCAATAATGGGATCAGACCCATGAGAATGAATAACAAAAAAGATGTTTTGCACTGATATCCGAACTAATATGGTAAGCAACCAAATGCAGGCTACTTTAATTACAAACACTTTCTCAAAAACACTGACAAGCTTAAGAATGTCATTTTTAAAAGCTTGTGATGTAATGATAATTTTTTCACATCCTTTTCCCGCTCTTCCCAACTCTCTCAACTTCTTTTCATACTCCCCATCACCAACCCGCAATCTCTGTCTTAACTATTGATATATTGGGTATTATGACATCAATTTGATGTTTGAATACTAATATTTTGTGGAATCCTTTGATTAACATAACATGTGCTAATGTTGATTTTTCATTGGTCTGTCTACCTAATACAACATGGCTGGATAATTGTATGTGTTTAGACTTCGCCCTGATTTGGGAAAGGCTTCCTAGAGCCGAAACACGTGTCATCAGGAAGGGCATTTTGTGACTGTAGCTTAATTAAATTAAGTTACTTACAAACATTTGCCAACAACTCAGGGAGTTTTCTTTATTTTTGTTTCACTAGTACATATTTAGTGAGTATTGGGACTGTCAATTCTAGGTGCCCTTTGCATGTTTGCATATTTAGTGAGTATTGGGACTGTCAATTCTAGGTGCCCCTGGCATGTTTGCATATTTAGTGAGTACTGGGACTGTCAATTCTAGGTGCCCCTGGCATGTTTGCATTTTTAGCTACTATTGGGATCATCAAATTTAGGTGCCCAGTCGCTGTTGCAACATTACCTATGCCTAGCTCCTAGCTCTTACAGTTAGCATTCACATAGGGCCTTCCTATACTTTGCAGGAGTGACCATAGAATATCCTACCATGCGAACCACCAAGACCCACCTCATATATTCACTCTATTCCTTATTCCTGGCTACCTTCATAATTACCACAACAATGGCCTACACTAACGCCACATCCTGTAATCTGCAGGAGAGAAATATGCGACTTAGAGCCAGGCTACAACGACTTTACGATCTCAAAAACAATAGAACAAAACCTTCTATCCACAAACACACTTTAACTGCCACTAACCTTAACCCATCTGCCACAGATGTTGAAAGACCCTCTAAAACACAGATTCACCTTCCTCATATCCAGAAGAGTTCCAAACACCCCAAACTTAAACCCACTCAAGAAAAAACTACCAATCCGACTTTATCAGGAGCACTCATCAATGTGAGGTCCCTCATAGCACACAGCATGGAGATTGCTGACATACTCACTTTGGATAATATAGACTTTTTGGTTGTCTCCGAGACCTGGCTCCATGATGCGGCAGGCCCCGCACTTATGATTGCCATACCAGACAACTACAATATACTCAGAGTCGACCAGCCCAACTCAAGAGGCGGCGGCCTGACTATTATTGCCATAACTAAATTAGCAATAAGACTCACCCCACCTCCAGCTGTCACATCCTTCGAACTACTTTCAGCTAAACTACCCATCTCCAATAACAGTACACTAACTATCCCCCTGGTGTATAGACCACCTGGCCCACTTGGGAACTTTGAGGAAGACCTATCTAGCCTCCTCACAACAATATCAAAGATTCCACTCAGCTCCTATTACTAGGTGACTTAAACCTGGGATTCAACGATGTTGAGGACAAACAGGCCCAATCCATCTAATCAATCTTAGTTGAACATGGCCTCACACAAAAAGTCCTAGCTCCCACACATATAAAAGGATGTACACTAGATTGGATAGCCAATCTAATTTGCACTACCACTATCGCTAACATCATACCTCAATCCTGGACAGACCACCACCGTATCTGCTTTTCATCTATCATAGAACCCTTTCAAACAGATACTCGTGAAATAGTACCACCTCTGCCTACTAGAAGCAAAAAATATATTACTGCTGAAAAACTACTCCCTCTCCTCCTACCAGCTCTTACTGCTAATGCCAACAACCCTGACCCAAACTCACTAGATGATACATTTAAGATCTCCATGTCCAAAGCCTTGGACACCATTGCCCCTATCAAACTACGTGTCACACCGCTTCCTTCTCAGCCAAAGACACGCCTCTCCGCTTCTACCGCTATCAGCGCTTCCCGACACAAACGCTCCGATTCCTGCACAACATTTCCCACTTACGTTCCACACGGCAGGGCACGGCGTGGCATATTTGGCGGTACAGGCATTTATCGCCCTTCACTGCGGTGGCAAACCGAGTGGAGACTTTTGCAATCCAGGAACTCGCTTCTTCCGCGGAGATCAGTGCTGCCCGGCGCGTCACGGACTATGTGACCCTGGTTTCCTAGCAACGCGGCAACGCTTTCGGTTCGCTTCCACGTGACGTTGTCACGTGTGTCCTTTCCCGGGATAAAAAGAGTTCGGAAACCGAAGGCGTTGCTTCACAGCTGTTTCAATCAGGATCACGTGACGCACTCTCTTCGTTCTACAGACCTGTTTTCATTGTCAACCTACGCCTGCTCCACGGATTGTCTCTGCTTAGCCCTTCTCTGACTCTGGAACTTTGGAACTTTGGATTGCCTATCATCGACCTACGCCTGCTCCACGGATTGTCTCTGCTTAGCCCTTCTCTGACTCTGGAACTTTGGAACATTGGATTGCCTGTTGCCGACCTACGCCTAGTACACGGATTGTTTTTGCCTCACCCTTCACTGACGCTGGAACAGACGATCATCAAGATTCTGACCTCGGATTCCCACGTGTTTCCAGTTGGACCTCGGTCCTACAATAGGTGGTTGCCTGCCATACCATACAGCCTTGTCCTGCCACAGTCTGGAGGTTTACACCTCTTCCAAGCCCTCACAGGTATTTTAGCATCTGCTATTTACATACAAGTAATTGTGTCTTGCTTTCATACTTACATAACCATTGTACCTTGCCTTACAGCGCTCAAGGGATTCTTCCGGCTGTCCCGCGTCCTGGTTTGGGGACTTCCACCTGTGGCCTTAATAATCACGCTGACAGTATTTTAGGTGTTGTCAGGGTGTTTCTTGGGGACAGAGGGGTAGTTCATACTCTACACGACCAACGGACTTCGTAACACTACGTAAAAGCAAACAAGAATCACACCTCAATTCCTGGTTCACCCCCCACCATCTCAAAGAACTACGAATCCAAAAACGTAAACTCCAAGCAATCTGGAGGCACTCACCCTCAGCTGAGAATAAGACCCTACTTGCCAATCTTGTGAACAAATACAAGAAAGAAATAATCCAAACTAAAAAAAAATACATTCAATGAGAGAATCAGTAAAGCTAACTCAAATTCTAAAGAACTCTTCCCCTTCCTCAGGGAAATGGAAAACCCAATTGCTCCCACGGACAATGTCCCCAAGGACAATCAATGGTGCACTAGCATCCAAAACGCATTAGAAAATAAAATAACAATGTTACAGTCCAAAATTGCAAAGAAGAAAGCCTCTTTGAGTTCCACAGGAACCCATACCACCCTTCTGACAGATACACCAAGTACAGATGGACTAGGTAGTTGTAAAGCATTTAGGTTCACTAATATTTCCATACTGGAAACTGAAAAGGTTATCTCATCTCTGAAAACATCGAATTGCCAGGGTGACAGTTGCCCGGCACAAGTAATTAAGGACGCTGCTAGACACTTAGCACCCTTTATCTCTAATCTAATCAATGCCTCCTTTAGATCCAATACTGTTCCCACCAACCTCAAAGAATCATGGGTACTGCCTCTCCTCAAAAAACAGACCCTGGACCCAGCTATCCATACCAACTATAGGCCCATTACCACGGTCCCATTCCTCCTTAAAATCATTGATAGAGTAGCCTACCTCCAGATCCAAAAATACCTGGAGACAAACCGACTACTAGGATCACGCCACTCTGGATTCAGACCACAACACAGTACTGAAACAGCCTTAATTGACCTTAAGACACAAATCGACGAGGTGAAGGACAAAGGTAAAACAGCTATGCTCCTCCTCCTTGACTTATCGGCGGCCTTCGACCTGGTTGACTATGCAGTGTTATGCAAGCATCTAGCGTCTGCCGCCCATTTCTCAAGTGAAGCTATAGCCTGGGTACAATCCTTCCTAGCTAACTGTACGATGAGAGTCTTCTCCCCCTTAGCTTCAGCGGAACAATACAAATCACCTGTGGTGTCCCACAAGGTTCATGTGTCTCTCTTACAATGTACAATATCTTCGCTAAGCCACTCTTCGACAAACTTGACAACTGGGGGTAACCTATACTAATTATGCCGACGACATGCAGATCCTCATACCACTATCTGGCAACTTTGTCGCAGACACAGCTCTAGTAAACAAGATTTACTTCATCATTCAGGCATGGATGGCCTCCCATGGCCTCTGCCTGAATGATGACAAAACAGAGATACTAATCCTGGGTTCCAATTCTAACCTTTAAAAAGTCAGCGCCAGCTATACGGCCTTCAATATAGATGGCAACATAATCAAGGTGGTAACCGAGGTAAAAACACTAGGCTTTTACCTTAATTCCACACTATCTCTCAAAGAACAAGTCAACTCCCTGGCCTCATCTACAGCCTACACCTGCAAATGAATCAGGGCCTGCAGACCCTACCTCTCCAAAACTAACTGTATCACACTAGGCAATGCCTTAATAATGTCCAAATTAGACTACTGCAATGCCCTATATGCAGGTGCCAATAAAACTATCATAAACAAAATGCAAATACTACAGAACAACGCTCTCAGAGCAGCCTTTGACATACCCTGCAGAGAGCATATTTCCAATATCAAGATAGACCACCATTGGTTAAACAATTGTGACAGAATTCTCCTCAAGACGCTATCTATCACCTACAAAGGTCTCAACAATACCGTAGCACCATATATCTCGGCTAGACTAACCAGAAAATCCTCCAGTCACCACACCAGAGCTTCCAACTATCTTCTACTAGAAACCCCTAGATTCAGACTTACGAAATTGGGAGGTGCAAGCTTTCCTGTTAGAGCTGCCCATGCCTGGAATACACTTCCATCTGCACTAAGAGATGATGAACCATATTCTAGATTCAGATGTAAAGTGAAAGGTACTCACTAAACTGGTCCTCGGCTCTAGACCTTTGGATTTATGCATGTAAATACTCTGAAACCTGTACTTTCCTGAAACTTGTAACATAGACTATCCCTTTCCCCCCTGTGTGACGTGTCCTAACAGTTCGTATATTTGTACTGTAAATACTGTAATAACATGTATGCATTTACTGTATGTAACCAAGCTTAAGCATTCTTGTTACGGCTGCGCCCGGCTACCCCAAGGTTTGGAGCACATTATCAAAAATTAAACTAAAACTAAACTAAACTGATCATTGGCATTTCACCGCCAGACTCCAGTGAACAGCGACACCGTAATGAACCGGTACCCTTGACACTAATGATCTAACTACCAACTGACTAAGGTACTTTAATAGTCTCTGACTAGACCAGCTTTAAGAAAAGCCATACCTCTGAGAATTGATATTTAATAAGACTGTGCTGTGCAGATGAAGATAGGTTGTCTATCTTGATATTTAACAAGGCAGTGCTGTGCAGGTGAAGCTAGGATGTGTATCTTGAAATGTATGTTACAGTGCTGTGCAGGTGAAGCTAGGATGTAACACTTAATATTTAATGTGACAGTGATGTGCAGATGAAGCTAGGTTGTTTACCTTGATATTTAATAAGACTGTGCTGTGCAGATGAACCTAGGATGTGTAGCTTGTTGTTTAACAGGACAATGATGTGCAGGTGAAAGTAGGATGTATACCTTGATATTTAATATGACAATGCTGTGCAGATGAAGAGAGGATGTATATCTTGCTTTTTAATATGACAATGCTGTGCAGATGAAGATAGGATGTATATCTTGATTTTTAATATGACAGTGCTGTACAGATGAAGCTAGGATGAAAATTGTGATAGTTAAAAAGACTGTGCTGTGCAGATGAAGCTAGGATGTGTATCTTGATATTTAATATGACAGTGCTGTGCAGGTGAAAGTAGGATGTATACCTTGATTTTTAATATGACAGTGCTGTACAGATGAAGCTAGGATGAAAATTGTGATAGTTAAAAAGACTGTGCTGTGCAGATGAAGCTAGAATGTGTATCTTGAAATCTAATAAGGTAATGCTGTTCAGGTGAAGCTAGGGTGTATATTTTGATATTTAGTAAGACAGTGCTGTGCAGATGAAGCTAGGATGTCTATTGATATATTTAAAAAGACAGGTCCGTGTAGGTGAAGCTAGGATGTATATCTTGATATTTAATAAGATAGTGCTGTGCAGATGAAGCTAGAATGTGCGTCTTGAAATTTAGTAAAACAGTGCTGTGCAGATTAGGCTAGGATGCATATCTTAACAATGAATTTAAATTGGAAGCATTTTGTTTATGAATTCGCATTTGGTGAAATCATAAAGCCGACCTATCCTAACAGATACCTGGCTTCTAAACCAGGCGAGTTGCTAGGACTGGAAAAGACCCGGGCTAAGCTAATCTCGGAACTGTTGGGACTGGGGGCTAGCTAGTCTTTTGGCTGTAGCTCCTGAGATTATATCCGGGGCTACAACCAAAAGATCAGGATCAGGGGCTATAGCCCCCTTAGCCCCCCCTAGCAACGCCCCTGTTCTAAACTCTTAAAAACAAATAAATAAAAAAAACATAATCTCTATACGTTGGATTGGCGACATTAGGACGATGTCAAAAGTAATTAATTGTGGCGCTCTGTTTACCAACCCTGTCTTGCTAAAAAAAGAGTGAGATTGAAATGTATCATCAGAGACTCTGTGAGAGTTTGATTGCTTGCCGGGAAGAAACGGAGCTACTGGAAAGTGCCAATCGTCAGCATATTCTGTTGACTTCGAATGCTCCCCAAAAATATATGTTGTCTTTCAACTTCCTGAATGAACGCTGTCTGCTTACCAGAGTCCATTTGAATATACTTCCACCAAAGTCTGTAATGGCAGACAGACTTCTGCAGATCATGTGGATGTCATTTGTGACGTGTGCAATAACGGTCCGGGAGATCTTTAACACGGCTTATTTTTTTTGTCCAATTCATTCCCACGTTCGCAAACGCACTTTAGCTCAGGGACAACACATTTGTCTTGGGAACAATGGTTCAAATCCCGGTCCCGTGCTTAGAGGCTGTAATAACACATTAATGAATACGATTGGTTGTTTTGTACTCAGGTCCGGCAGCGGATTGTCTCTGCTCCAGGTAAAGTGCTGTTTTGTGCCGACACGTGGATGGCTTGACTATTATCTAGAGGGGCTATTGTTGTGCTGCCTTGCAGCATCAAAGCTTCTGGGGCTGCCCTGCAGGTTTAGGGCCGCTTCATTGCTTGTTATCACAACCATGGCCTCTTCCCCTTCAGGCAATGGCTGCCTCAAAAGATAAGACAGCACAGCAATGTGCTACCATCATAACCAGAATATCTATGAGACTTTCTGAACGGCATCTGTCCTGCTGTCATCACTATAGAATGGTTGTGAGCCAGGCGCATCTGCACACAGGCCTTTGGGTTGGGGGACAGATAGCTCATCGAGTTAGGGTTTGCCACTGAGACCTGTGTTCATGCTACAGGTGGCATGTGTACGCCCTTGAAGGGCCAACTTCGTTTTTTTCATCCTTCTGCGGTTGATAATGTGTGTGTCATTAAAACGGCTGCAATTAAAACTGGTGCTGTGAAACAAGTTAACAAGCACTATATTAAAACATCAACTTTAATCAACGTCATTTTTTTTCTTCAAACCAAGGCCCACGCACAGTGCTTTTGTATGTTGCCTAGTCCAGAGCAAAGCTTTGGAGAGAGAATATACATCTATCATCTGGTCAAATCGCTATTTTAACAATGACTGTGTCTCTGGCAGTGCATCTAAGCGGAGTCAGCAGAGTGTATATATGTGTGTAGGTAGGCGCATGTGTGTGTGTGTGTGTGTGGTTTGTGTGTGTGAACTATGTGGGTTTGTGTGTGCCTGTGTGCTGTGCGTGTGAGATTTGTGTGTGGTTCATATGTGTGTGTGTGTGTGGTGTATGTGTGCTTTTTTATGTGTGGTGCATGTGAGGATTTGTGTGTGTGTGTGTGGTTTTTGTGTGTTCGTGTTTGTGTTCCTGTGTTGTGTGCGTGATTGTGTGGTGTCGGTGTGTGTGTGTGTATTAGTGACATCCTAGGCCACGCATGCTCCTACCCTCATACAGGAGGTGACCCATTGTATGTTCTAGGGCCAACATGGCTTCCCGTTCCAAAGATGGCAGTACGTACATGCTGGGGAGAGCATATAAGTGTCTTACATGCTGAGCACGTCTTGTTTACAGTCCTGCATGTTGCAGAGCTCTTCTGGGTATTCTGGGAAATTCAAGGCCCACGGTGCATGCGTGCAGTAGTAGCTATCTAGATGCGCAGCGCATATTATGTGACAACCTTCTCTTACCCTCCCTTTCCCAACCTAAGCGCTTGGCTTCGCTGTCAGGTTACACTCTGCAGCCATACATTTGCATGCTATTGTGTTGTGGCCTAGTGATAGAAATATGTGAATAAACAGCGCATGTAAGGGACAATTTGCTTCTTCCAGTGGAGCATTTGAAGCTAGGTGGACGCCATTGTGTAACTCTCTGTTTGGAAGTGTGACAGATAAATCTATTGAGAAATGATGTGATAGATGTCAGTAGCACACTGCGCTGGAGTCCCCCTCCACCCCCTCAGCTGGGGTAGATGAAGAGCGGCAGTGCTTGACAGATCCCCTTCCCCGAGTTGCATCTCCACAGCTCTTCCACCATTGACAGCTGCACAGCAAACCGAGCAAGACTGTGCTCAAAAGCCGATTATGAAAGAGGGCAGCCGACCGGCTCCTGCCTCCATGCATTGTGGCATCAATTGCTATAGGGATGCCTTGCTGTAATTAGCCGCGTGCTGCGTGGAGGTCCGCCGGTATGCCCTGTTCACACACACTATCAGGCTTCAGCTAACCGAGAATTCGGTATCTAGTCAATCCATCTAAAACCATTCCATCGAATGCTATACCATCGAATTATAAGCATCGAAAAGCATTTCCATCGAAATGCCTTTCCATTGAATATAATTCTATTGTATATTTGAAACTAGGGTTAGGGGTGAGGGTTAGGGGTTAGTGGTGGGCCTAGGGTTAGATTAGGGGTTAGATTAGGATTAGGGTTGTGGCTAGTGTTAGGGTTTGGGTTCGGGTTAGGGTTGGGACTAGGGTTAGATTAAGGGTTAGGTTAAGGTTTAGATTTAGGGTTAGGGTTGGGGGTGCTGTGGGGCATCCCCTCCAATGTACAAAAAAATGTACAAAAAAAACATTAAAACGTTACAGGAGCTGGCCAGTACCGAAATGTCAGCACTGGACAGCTCCATGTAACGTTTTAATGTTACAAAAAAATACATTGAAATGCTATCTTTTACATGTAAAAGTGCATTTCCATTGAAACCAGTCCATTTATATTTTCGATGGACTGGTTTTCGATGGAAAGGCACTTTTACATGTAAAAGATAGCCTGTCGATGCTTTGGTAAACAATGTTTTTTTTCCGATGGTGTGGCATTTCAATGCTTTTTTCCGATGAAATGACTAGGAATCCAAGAATTCCGCTTGGCTTTATTTTCCTGGACTGCCGTGACTGGACAGATATGGGATGAAGCGGCAATGGGATGGGGAAGAGTCTGACGGGCATGGCTGGCATCAGTTGGCCATGGCCAAGGATCTGCCTAGCTGGAGAGCCCAATGCAGAGAGTGTTGGGTGGAGTGAAAAGGTAAGGGGAGACACATTCTTAAGAAGTGCACTGACCAATGCCACAATTCATTTCCCACAAGCTAGGTGGCATGTTATGTAGACTTCATAAAGTGCTTTTCTGCCATGTGTAGGTCTTTGAAGAGTTGAGGAAGTTGGAGGTGCAACCCTGCGGATCCTCTGTACTTACAATATAGCATAGATCAGCACATTACATAAAGCCAGCAATTGCAATAGGGGATATAACTTCGGGTCTGACACACAGTGATCACCTATTATGCACCTGGTGGGATAGATTATGTCTTGAGTAGGATTGTGCCAAGGTGAATCAATAGGAGGAAAATTACGAATGAGCATAACTCAGTAAGTCGATTAAGTCACACTGCTCATAAGAGGTGTCTAGTCAAATGGTCGACAGACAAATGGTCGACACAATTTGGTCGACAGGACAAATGATCGAATTTTTTAAAATATTTTTTAGGTTTTCGTTTAGGGAAAAAAAGGGTTTTTTAGCAAAAAAAAGGGGTTGGGCCCCCCCCCAAAAACAAATGTGAAAAAACAAAAAAAATGTGACCATTTGACCTGTCGACCTTTTGGTGTCGACCATTTGTCCTGTCGACCATTTTGATTCAACCAAATGACCTACAACCCTCATAAGAATGATGGGTGCCTGTTCAGGCCATATTGCTATCCCACTGCAGCTGACAATATTTAAAAACAAAATAGTATAGAAGGGTGTAACACAGAGTGATTCTAGCTTCATTCTCTCCATCATCAAGAGAAGTACAAGCATATCAATCAGTGCGATTTAACAGATTTAATCTGGGTTTCTCTTTTGTATTTTAAAGCTTTACATACTTCCAAAACACTGGCTTGTAAAATTGTAATTTATAAACGTGCAGAAAAACCTTTGACTTTTACAAACATGCAAAGTGTTTTTTGTGTCAAATGAGCAGACTTTAAAATATGCTTGCCTGAGTCCTGCACCATCTGGTCCGCTCTCTTCTATCTACCATCCCTTCCACTCAAATGGCCTATGTAAGAAGAAAGATCAAGTAATGGGCTAAACGATGCCACCAGCATGCGAGAAGGCAACCTTCAAAGACGACAGTACAGTAATGTATGAGATATTAGATCATTTGACCAGGATCACGGTATTGTCTGCTGGCAAATCAGAATAAAAGCATGAATGCTTTGGTTCCAAATGTGGATACTTTTTCGTCTCTTTCGTCTCTTGGATTAACAGTTTATGCTCATTGTTGGAGGTGATTGCCTAGGTTTTACAACACCCCATCTGAACAAATCAGTTTCTAGACCTTCACCATATGGATGACAACCATTCATTTTTATTGCAACCCCTATCTGGTGCAGGTACAATGCTGATAATAGCACCTGTTGTGCTGCAAGGCCAAGTACATATGCAGGCAGGTTTATAAACTTCAGACATAGGAAAGGCTCAGCCAGCCTTACAGGAATGTGCTATTCTAATCTTGCATAGGAACACATATCACTGCAATGAGTGCTTAACACACTGAGCTAACTTCTGAACCATTGTGGCACTCAATTTATCAATATGCATTTCAAATTTGGCTACTGCACATGATCAACATTATTCACTTAGGAAGAAAAGAATGCTACAGGAGTTGTGCCGCAAGGAACACAAAAACTATACATACCACAGTGAACAGAGAAAGCATTGCATGAGGAATTAATGGAGGCAGAATGTACTTGCCAAAACAGACAGGCAATAGGTTTAGAACCTCAGCACCATGCCTTAAAATATCACGATGTGTGCTATTTAAGTCTTGTGAACAAAGGAGTCTTACTTCTTTAGATCAGGCAACCTTGTAGGGCCCCCGCCAAGGTGGGGGCCTTGTGCAAGTGCCCCTTTTGCCCTCCCATAAAAACGTCTCTGGTTTTGAGGGCTGATGAACCCTCTCCCAATTGAAAAAAAAATAAAATAATGGGCATGGCTGAACTACATAACTCTCTCGCTGAATGGACATCTAGCTCTTGTCATTCACCACCCTCCTGAACTCGATCCTGGGATCTGCTCAGAATACCCCCCACAATTCTCCAATTTCGCAAATCTCTCAAGCACAGCTTTTGCAACAACACTTGAGCAAGCACTAATCTCAATGAATGCACAGGCCTCCACTCACAGTACTGCGCTACTGGGAAAAGACACCGGCCCAAACGCCTGCTCCCCACACCCTGCACAGGGCACTGCTGCTCTAGAGCTAGGACCATGCTTTAAATAATAAAATATAAAATGAAATATATTGAGGGGAGTGGCTTAGAGACTGTTGAGCCCTCACGCTCGGTGAATATAATTAATGAGCAAGTGCTTGGAGGGCTGAAGTACCCTCAGCTCCTGGACACATACATATTACAAAGGAATGAGTTGATGTTTGTGGAAGCCTCATCCTCTGCATTTATTCCTGGAACTTTGGACGTGTTGGATCCTGATCTCATTGCACACTACATCTTTGTCACTTGGGACTCCTGGACCTCTAACTCCCTAAAGCTGATTTTGCCACACTCAAATTGCCTGGATGCTTTGTATGTCAATAGTAGCATTCACCTGTGCACTGTGATGTAACAGTTTACTGCAAATTAACAATATTGTATGTTTGATTTACAGATTGTCATGTTATAATGTAACATTTTTAATTTGACAATGCAATCTTTAGTAAACACTTATTTTGAGATTCATCACGCAGTTTTGTGTGCTTTTGTGGGTTTAGTTATGCAGTGTTCCTGAGAGATGTGACTGATGCCAGTGGAAGCCCATTTAAGCATGTCTTTGACTGTGATGACATGCATCTTTCATGGCTGGCACAGCAGGTTCAAAGCTCTGATTGAACTCAGACAGAGAGATAGACAAACATATGCACACGTGCAGACACACACACATGTGCACAAAGAGACACACACACACGACACATACCTGTGTTGGGCACACTCTGGTTCCATGTGTTAATATCGCCGCAAAAATATTGCGATACAAAAATATCGCCATATTTTTGCGGCGATATTGAGCCATGGACACTGCGGTCCCTTAACCTCTGCTCCTGCAAATTACCCCCCCAAAGAATATCACCTATGGTGAGACAAACGACCTTATGTACGGCAATATTTTTGGTGGGGAAAATATGTAGGGATACCGACACTCTCACACACACTCACAGAAATACAGACACACACACTTTCATTTCTTTTTTCACTTTTCAATGTTTTTCTTTATATCTGTTTTCTTTTTTTATTGCCATTCAATTTCTCTTTCTTTATTGTCATTCAATGTCTCTTGCTTTGGCTCTGGCCTTATTCTGCCCCGATTAGGTCTGCCCACCTCTGTTCCCAAAATGATCTCCATTAAGGAAAAGGGCCTTACGGCCAGTTACTATGTGCCAGAAGGTAAAGCTATTCTCATGGTTCAGTACAGCCGGAAGAAGGGATAACATAAGAGGTGTATTTGTGAAGTGCAGATGCACCCCCAAAGTTACATCTTGGCACTAATAACAGATGTTTTTTGCTACCCAACTTAATGGCAATCAGTTTATTGACTTCTGAAGGATTAAGAGGTGAGTGGACCTGTCGGGATTCGAACCTGTGCCCATGATGTCAAACACGGGTCTTTGTAGTGGATGCATTTGTCCACTGAGCCACAGACCCAGATAGGGAATGGAGCCCCAGGGAGATGTGGCTAGTGTCAGACCATAATTGGTTGCCATTGCTAAGTTCTACTTCGACATCTCAATGACATCCCCAGAAGCAGCATGGGACTTCCTGAACTGAGCTTTTCATCAATTGGCCACAGGCCCTTTTTTTCTCTTCTTGTGAACTGGCCATCCTCCTAGTCTTCACACAGAACGGATGAGGCTGGTTTATAGGGCTTCCTTCTGCCAGTGCGCCTTGACATTTTGAGAGGGCAGCGTTCCGAGAGGGTTTGCTGCTCACCATCTGACCTTCTATTTGATGAGAAACAATGTTGTTGGAAGTGCCAATATGGTTTCCATAAGCTCTTTCACCGGTAAAGAAGTCAAGAAGCAGGAGCAGTACACCCAACTCAGAAGCACCGTCCAGAGGAGGTAAGCTCTAGGCATTTTAACCCACTGCCTTTAAGCCCCTCACTGCACCCTTGATCCGCGCCCGATCTGCGCTACCAGCTGTTAGGTTTTTCCCGACATCCACACTCTTCTAGTCTTTAACAAGCTACCTGCTTTGAAGTAGATGCAGATTTTGTTTTATGTGACCCAAATCCATTAGAAACCACAAAGCAAAAAAGCTTCCAAGATGGCCACCGCCCAGATTGGAACTTTTGCATGATCTTGTACCACTGAGTGCCTGTCCCGATTCTCACCAGATTGGCTGCTGCATTTGTTATCTCTTTGGCCCAATAGCCGGCAGGCTTCTAGCCGGCCTGTGAAGTAAGGCCTAGGAAAGAAGGCCTGTTCTGACGGAGCTGACAGAGTGCCACAGGAGCCAGGTCCCATAATTCTCTTTGCACTTGAACTGCCTTGCAAATACTACTTAGGTGAGTCCAGCCCATGCTTGCCACAGCGTAAATTACTACAAACTCTACCACGTAAATCCTTTATAAACTACCGACTATCATCTTGCTACACGCATAACATTCGCTGTGTTATAGACATTAATAACACATTTCCTCTCTATGCCTAAATTAGCACATACATTGGTGACTGTGACCACCATGCTTAGCTTTTACACATTAGCGTGTGAAAATATGTGTTCACCACAATGCTTATACGATTAGCACATGTATGACATCCAAAACCTGCTGTCTATCCACTGTTATTGAATGCCTGCATTTACAAATCGCCTTTGTTGATTATCAATATGATTACCTATAGTTATATCAGACTCATTAATACTGCCAATCTTTAACTTCATTATCTAGCGCTACTACAATGTTCATTTTATGATAACTATACCCTGCTACCCTCTAGATCCTTTAACTCAATTGCAACGGCCTATATACTGTTCAAGTTTCTGTTTAGATTGATCAGCCCATTGACTTAACCTAGTTTGTACCAGCGTCCATGCCTGAATTACTCGCTTGGTCCATGTTCACAATGTTTATTATCTTCCTTCACCTCACTGCCCTTAGGTTGATAATGTCTCCTATGAACACCCCCCCCTACATATGCCGACTGAAATCCCCAAATTTACTCTTAGACTGGACGTGACCTCCCTAAGCATGGAACAGATCTTAGGAAGGGAACCTAGTCCTAAACTTATTATAACTAACATTCCATGTGACTTCGCACAAAGGAACTCTAAGCTACGCTCGAGATTACCAAAGATATACAAACTGCCTGCTAGATACCTTACTACCAGTGCTCATAATAGGAATCATCACAAGGATACTGCTAAATTAAACTACTCCTCTGTAAGTACTAGTACTAACTACAAAGATAAAACAGACAAACACTACAAACGACACACCAGCCTATCCACACACAATAGATCTGCCTTACCCAGCCCCACCCTTAAAGGAGCACTCATTAATGCCAGGTCATTAATAGCCCATGCCACAGAAATTGCTGACATTCTGGAAATATTCTGGAAATAAGTAACTACGACTTCTTAGTCATTACCAAATCTTGGTTACACCAAGCAGCCGGCCCAGCCCTAATGCTTGCTGTGCCCCCAAATTATACAATTTTCAGGCTAGACAGAACTTATTCCCGTGGCTGAGGCCTAGCACTCATTGCCAAAACTGATTTGTCAATCATAATTGAAACACCCCGGCACACTAAATCCTGTGAGTCCCTGTCAAACTTCTAACTTACAACTCACAAACCATTAACATACACCTTATCTATGGCGCACCATGACCCATTGGTTCTTTCGAAGAGGACATGTCTATGATACTCTCTGATAATTTAAAAAAATACTTCTCAAGCCATTCTATTAGGAGACGTGAACGTGGGCTTCAATGATCGCAAAGACACACAAGCCACAAACATGGCTATACCCAAAGAGTGACACAGCCTACCCATGAGAAAGGCCGAAGACTTGACTGGGTGGCGGACCATAAATGCAACACAACTACTACCTCCATCAGTCCACAAGCTTAGACAGACCATGCCCTTATAGACTTCTCTATTAACGTTAACATACCCCAACCCCAACAGAACAGTATAGCACCTCCAACGCTAACAAGGAACAAAAAAAACATAACCACAGACAGGTTATTACCGCTCATTCTATCTACCGTAAACTCACCGCCCGACAATCTTGATCTTTCATCGATAGTCAACGAATTCAACACAATTACGGCCAATGCCCTTGACAATATTGCCACGCTAAAAAAGAGAAACAGCAAACCTAGAGCACACCTAAATGCGTGGTTTACTCCCTATTTGAAATCACTAAGGGTAGAAAAACGCAAGTGCGAATCCTCCTGGAGACTAGCCCCCTCAGAAGCGAATAAAGCTACCCTTACCGACATATCTACAACATACAAATCTGAAATCAAGCAAGCTAAAAGAGAAAGCTTTGACACTAGAATAATGCAAGCCAAATCAGGAACTAAGGAGCTCTTTACAATCTTAAAGGAACTGGAAAACCCTATCCCAGTACCTGATAATGGCATCAAAAACAAGGTATGGTGCTGTAACATACAGAAGGCCCTCAGCGACAAAATCGTCACACTCCAAACTAAAACTGACAAGCAAAAACTAAACTTACCTCCCACAACCACCCAGACTAACACACCTTGCACTACGGCCAAACCTGAATTAAGATTCAACTTCACCAAAGTGTCCATACTGGAGGTTGAAAAAATAATCTTATCACTTAAACCATCAAACTGTGGAGGTGATAACTGCCTGGCACAAATAATAAAAGATGCTGCTAGAGACCTGTCACCATTTATCTCAAAACTCATCAACTCCTCATTCTCATCAGGTATTATACCAAGTAATCTTAAGCAATCTTGGGTCCTCCCCCTCCTCAAGAAGCAATCTCTAGACTCGCCCATACCCACAAACTATAGGCCCATCACCACGGTGGCATTTTTACTAAAGATTTTAGACAGATTGGCCTACTTACAGATCCAAAAATTCTTGCAACTGCACCAATTCCTAGGCTCATGGCAATCAGGCTTCCGACCACAGCACAAAACTGAAACAGCACTCATTGATCTTAAGACACAGGTCGACGAGCTGAGAGACCAAGGAAAAACAGCTCTGCTTCTCCTTCTGGATCTCTCTGCAGCTTTCGACCTGGTGGATCACAAAATGCTCTGCAACCACCTAGAGTCTGCAGCACATTTCTTACCCCAGGCTATAGCATGGATCTAATCCTTCTTAAGTGAAAGAACCATGAGGGTCTTCTCCACCTCAGCGGCTGCAGTACCTGCTCCTATTACGTGTGGATCATCTGTCTCTCCTACTATGTATAACACTTTTACTAAGCCCCTGTTTGATGATTTTGACCTTTTAGGTGTCATCATCACTAACTATGCAGATGACACCCAGATTCTCATCCCACTTTCTGCGGATTACAAGCAGGATTTGGCCTTGGTGAATAGGATATACCTCATCATCCAGGCATGGATGGCACGTCATGGACTATGTCTGAATGATGACAAAACGCAACTCATCATTCCGGGGACTACACTGAACATCAGGAAACTTAGCCAAGATTACACAACTTTTGTCATAGATGGCCATAGAATTAAAGTTGCCAAGGACCTAAAAACACTAGCTTTTTACCTCGACTCCTGTCTCACCTTGTCTAAGCAAGTACACGTTATGGCATCCTCCACAGCCTATACTTGTAAATTAATCAGATCAGCTAGACCGTACCTCTCCACAAATAGTTGCACCACATTGTCAAGAGCACTCATGTTGTCCAAACTGGATTATTGCAACACCCTCTATTTGGGGTCTAATAAATACATCACACAAAAAATCCAAATACTGCAAAACAACGCCCTTAGAGCGGCACTAGGAATCTCCAAGAGAGCTCATATATCATTGATTAGAAGACAACCTAACTGGCTTTTCACAGTCAACAAAATCAAATTAAAAACTGCTTCTCTAACTTTCAAGCATCTCAACAACCTAGCACCAAGCTACCTAACAGGGAGATTTAAAAGAATAGTTACACCTAGACCCACGAGAGCTGCCTATACAAACTGTGTATCAGTTCCCCTGTTCAAAATGACCACAACTGGAGGAAACAGCTTCCACGTCAAAGCTGCCAAGTTGTGGAACTCCCTCCCACCCTCATTAAGGATGTACCAATCATACCCACACTTTAGAATACATGTGATTAAGTGGCTTAAAGAAAATGACCGATAGCCCAACCACACCACCTAGTAGACCTAGCAAACAAATTGGACTTTTTGACCTTCGTGCATGACCCGCAACTGCAATGCACTTCGACTGCCTATTGTAGTGAATATTCATTTGTAATGCATATGTATAACGTGCTGTATTTTGTACTAATCTGCATTTTTGCCTTTGTAACCTATGTAACTATAAGCAACTTGTAAGCCTAAAGAATTGTTGTTCCCGCACCCTGATACCATTCGGGTCTGGTGCGCGCTACAAATAAACAAACAAACAAACAAACATACTCTGTGCTTCTACCCACCCTGTGCTGGCACTCCACCTTTTTCTGTCCCAATTTTTTTTTTTTTTACTCAATGACATGTTTTATTTTATTTGGGCGAGCGTCCCCCAAACCCTCATTCCCTATTCCAAACCTCTTACCTCATATATACACTACCCACACACTAGCCCATATTTTCCAATGAGTTTTTTCGGGTGAAAATATTTGGCAAAAAAGCCACCAAAAAAAGAAGCCTGGCAATGTAACAACGCCGTACCCATATTTTATCACTACCGACAAACACTTAATAACCGGGAGAATGTTTCTTGTAATGTAAGGCTGTAATTCATGTTGCGGAATTGAATCCAGGGTATATCGAATCAGTCTATTATAGGCTCATAGAGGATGGCTCAGGCACTAATGCACACAGATTGCAAATTGAAATAATAGCAGCAAGAATATATATACAACGTGTCCATTGTGACGTGTTACATTTTCTGACGAGGGGAGACTGGCATTTGACCAGGAACCGAACAAGTTTATTCGACACAACACTGTATTCATCTTCCAGTGACCGAGTATTTCAACAAGGTGATAACCACTGATAATACTGAATAGGCCTTGAAAACGACCACAGGGTCGAAACACGTGTCGGCTGTAACGTTGTGCAAATACGTGGAATAAACCACATTTCTGATGTAACAGTACTGTGTGATACAATAATCTGGTCACAATACTAACTCATAATCAGAGCGCGAGTTGACCTCCCAGATCTCTAATTCTCTTGTATATGACGTTTGTTTGCTTTCTTTGGGGGTTCACCCCTTGCTCACATCAGCATACAGCAGGCAAGAGGATAGTTCAGGGGCAATGCATTCATCTTAGAAGCAAGACAAAGCATAGCAACACAGGTTTGGTTACATGTCTTTATAACAAATCATTTTATAACAAATGCACATATAATGAAAATTACATAACGACAAAACATAAAATGTACTTTTCTTTTTTTTTTCTAAGGGGTCCACCCCAAACCCTTGTTTCCCACCGCTAAAAATCAACCCCAACCATTTCCCCACAAGATTTAACCCTTTACCCTACCACCACATACATTTTCGTTCTGTTTTTCGTTATATAGTTATTATTATATATTCATTGCATATTAAATTTACATTATTAACACTATACCCACAGGTTCGAATGCTCGCATTTAGAAACTGTCTCCGATATTAAGCGCATTATAAAAGGCCAATTAAGACGGTTAAGCTTCAGGAACAGTGCATTCCAAGGCTCCCTTTCACAGGAGACATACAGCGAAGAGCCAGCCAGATCTTGAGGCCAAGCCACAGTAAGGCCCATCTGCTCAGGAATGACTGCGCGATGCTCAGAGAAGGAAGGGGTACAGCGCCGATGCAGACTCTGCGAAAGCAATCTGTCGCCAAGTGATCTCATCAGCTTGAACAGATTTTCATTAAAAAGTGATCTGTTCCTTCACTTCCTCCCACAGAATGGTTAGGAGAGAAATGATGAGCAAATCAGTGAAAAAGAGGAGTGGGGGAAGGGCAGCGAAAAAGGGCAGGGTGGTGGAAAAGTAGAAGGGGATGGGTTGGGGAGCGATAATGAAATACTAAGGCGAGAGAAAGGGAGGAGTGAAGAAGAAGAGATTTGGAAGAAGAGGAGCATAGTGGAGGGAGTGAAAGAAAAGTGAGATGAGATGGCAGAGGAGAGGACAAGAGGAATTTTGAGAAAGTAAGGAGAGCGAGATGGACTGGGAGAGGTGATATGAACATGAGATGGCATCTAAAAAGATGGAATGAAAGAAACAGCAATGGAACAAACAAGAAGCAAGCATTGGCAAAGCCAAGAGGTTTTGAGTTTGTGGAGGCATGTGAGGCGCATACGCCAAGTGCTGCCATAAAGTTATTACCTAGCAATAAAATGGCAACAGTTGCCAGGAACATGCCTAGCTAATGCTGGTATACCAAACACAACCGTTGCTTCCCAATATTGGCTTTTAATAGGACTTATAAGTTGTTACTAATACGACGTCATGCGAATCGCCGTCTTAGTGAGGTCACGATAAACCGGTTGCTCCTTAGAGTCGGGGAAAACGCATGAAAAGCGCATGTTTTGCAGCACACGGGTTTCTTTTTATCTAATGGGATTCCTCCGGCGGATAGTCGATATGGAGGCGGAAAAAACGTACTCCGTACCTGTTGCAAACCAAAAGCACAGACTGCGGTTTGCTTTCTCACACACCTGCAACAGAGTGAACGACTCTAAGTAGCCTACGAAGCATTAGCCATCATCCATAGTGCGGAACCATTTCACGCCCCTCTGTAATTCCGTCACCTGAGTCCTGTGGAATTTCAAATATAGGTATTGCAGCTACCTTACTAACCCATCCGACCTTCTCGTTTACTGTTCCGCCAGAGCGCCTTGGGACCAATTCCGTTGGTGACGGTGCACGGTACAAATACCTTTAACATAAGATAACATGGAATGCTCAGTGGCTTTCTGCAGCGGTTTGCGATGAGTACTACTTCTTTAAGAGAGGCAAGAATGTTGCCAGTCCTGAGGAAGCCCCGCCCCGCCTCCCTGTCACCAGGCAACTTTCCCAGGAGGCGGGGGACAAAGGTCACAGGGCTGCTCTCCTTCAGGCGAGCAAAGCTGTGTAGCTGCTCCATTCTTCACTCCCAGGTACCATCCTACAACTCGCCAGCACCTGTCTCCATGTGCCCGCTGCTCTGCTTTTTTTTTTTACGGCTGATGATCTCATTAACTAAATATCCAGAAACACTCAGAAGGGTTGTAGATCTGCAGAGTAATAGACACGCCATTCTTCCAATAGCACCTCCGGAACTTCAGGTTATCCAAGCTCAGTATGGTGGGGTCAGATTTATTTATTTATTGCCATTTACACTCATACTTTTTTTCTATGGCACATTTTTCCATTCTTGTAAAACTTTAAAAAAATTAAAACAAGTTTAGAACTTGTTTTTCCTAACCAGTTTTTCCAATCCGCTCAACGGCAAAGGCAGTGGAGCAAAGAATTGATATCAAAGAACCGAACAAAAATGGATTTAGCACATCTGGAAACTGCAGCGACACCCAGAAACTTAGCCGGAATAAACACAAAAGCGAAATTAAATTTCGCAGAAGGTAATTAAGTTTGTCTTATTGTTCTAATTCACTTAGCGGTGGAGCATGAGTCCCGCAGGAGCCGTGGGGCTCATCCGCGCAGTCCCTGGAGGCGCTCCAATGATATGAGAATGCATGCGCTGGGAGGCAATTAGACACAATCACTCTATGGCATGCCAATACTGTTGCTTAACCAGTGATTTATAAGACATGCTCAAAGGTCTAATTTCTTCTGAAAGCAAACATCACACTGTCAACATAAGTTTTTCTTTCTTAGTCTGAAGCTTTTTTATTTTTTTATTTTGGTGCCAATGTGTTGAATTGACAACTTCTAAAGAATGAAAGAGATAATACAGGGGGCAACTCCAGGCCTCGAGGGCCGCATCCATGTTGGGTTTTCAGGATACCCCTCGTTACTATTACACATTTATTTCTCATGAATATTAGTGAAGAATACCCTAAAAACCGGTCAATATCCCGGCCTACGAGGCATGGAGTTGGACAACCTAGTATCACACTACATCTATCCTAGCCAGTTCGGTAGCTCAGTGAGTGAAGCACTTACTCCTTAGAGGTTTGTACAATCTGCAGGTCACACGTTTGAACACCATCAGCCATTCATCCTCTCTGTAGCCCGTTCAGATCGGGCGTCGCAGAGACTGACCATGTCGCATTGCCGTTTGGGGCTCCCAGATTTGTGAGCCTGACACCCATGTTTTTTTTAATTTGATGTATGCAACCCTGTGAGATCTAAATAATGGCGTTGGTGTCTCGCTGAGGCAGGAAGGGGGTGATACCTAGCTTAAGATTTAGATGTCATAGAAACACTTGTGTACAGGCGCGTTATAAATACCACATCATGTCATATCATAGACTGGTGACCTCAGCCTGTTTAAGGTCCGCCTTGAGAGGATACAGGCATTAGCAGGCAGAGATTTTGAAGGTCACTAATCTGGATGCATGGACCATGTCTTGGGGAGGGAGGGAGGGAGGGTCAAGGAGGGGATTTCACACCATTTGGCCTCATCAGTGATATATGATCAATCTGCTCATCCGAAGATTATTTAGAAAACACACTGATTTTGGGGTGCAATTTATATCTGCTAAGGTTAAGGGTCATAACGCTGTACCCTTCTACCTCTGACTTCTGCATTTTGGATCAGGTGCTTGAGGTCTCCAGAATCATATTGCAGCAGGCCTGCCATGCGTTATCCTTTCTCATGTAAAGGTGTTCCTTCATGCTGCACCATATTGGTAAAGGGCCTCGCAGGCGGACCCCTCTACTGGGTCAAGACACCTTTTCTACATCAGCTGCAGCTTCAGGCTGTGCATACAGGATAGGGCATTCCTCTCCATTGCAACGAGGGGAAAGATTCTCTGCAGGGCCACAACGAGATATATTGGACTGCAGGCCAAGGCGTCAATTAAGATCCCGGGACACCAAAACTGGACTGCAATACATGGCCTATTTCAATTAGGCAATCTATTTTTTGGGGGGGTCTCAACAGCCCAGAGCACTTTGTTGGGGTTTTACTCTTGTTGTAGCATCACAAGAAAATCCCCCCTCCACAGGCATTAATTGGCAATAGTAGCCCGCTGTTTCCAAGAAGTTAGCAATATGTTTTTGTTCTTGTGTAATATGATTTAACAAGCTCAAACATGGGCAGGGTCTTTCTGTTGCCCACACCTTTCCCCAGGTTCTGTACAGTTGTACAGCCAAGACAAACCCCTGGGATTGGCAGCCAGCATAAAGGGTTGTAGAACAAGGCATTGGAGGAGAGATGTCACAGCTGCTCCTGCTAGTTGTGGCTACAGGTGATATCAGTCAAGTAATGAGTAGCCCATGATTTAACCAGAATTTATTGAGGTATTGGGGATAGAGGACAGAGTTTATTGTCCTGGATCATGATGAAAGGGATATTCCAATACCCTTTTACTAGATGATATCTATCCATGGCCTTCTAAAAACATTTTAATTTTGGTCCCATTGTTCAGTTTTATGAAATTAATTTAAAAGCAGCAACTTCCCTTAGGCACAAGAAAGAGTTAAATGTGTGAATTTTAGTCACTGCAGGATTCCGCTGCGATGTTGCTCGGGAACAGTGTCTCCACTTTCTTTCTCCGGCTTTGGGTATCCAATTGGGTTTTGCCCAATAGGAACTTTCATTAGCGTACAGTGGCAAATCTCCTGAGATCAGCCTTGCTGCCTGGAGACGAAGGGAGTATGTTTCTTTAGCCTCATTTGATGTATTATGTCAGTTCTGGAATATGCTCCGGGAGCTACCGGCACTCTGTTGCTGTACCAATCTGTGCTCCAATGCGGATTGCCCAGTTTTTATCCCGTGGACACCCTCTGGGGGAAGGTTTAATGGAATTGGGACAAACTACAATAAGGTCCATCGTCTGTTTCAACTGCATCTTCAGAAACTCCAGAAGAAACAAGGAAAGAACCAAGAAAAGTCATAATTTCTGGAGAAATATCTATTCTACCATCACTCAGAATCTCTCCCAATCCCAGTACCAAATCTACAAGGCCCCTGCACACCTCCCAGAGAATTGCCTTGCTTTTTTATTTAGGACTGCTGGGTTTCCTTGGAGACCCATCACTCTTGGAAGCATGATTGTTAAACATGCAAAACATACAAAACTAGTCATATTATTAATATCCATTAAAGCACCAGACACTAGTGCCATGCACCTATCAGGACCCCAACATCACCTTCAAGTTATTATCCAGAGTAGGGGAGCTTGTGAAAGTACACATCAACCCCAAAAGGCACATGTCTCAGCGCGACCAGATACCAATTCACCATAGTGCCGGCAACACCTGCCCGGAGTTGCTAGGTCTGGAAAAGACCCGGGGCTAAGCTGATGTTGGAACTGTTGGGACTCGGGGCTAGCTAGTCTTTTGGCTGTAGCTCCTGAGATTCTATCAGGGGCTACAATCAAAAGATCAGGGGCCATAGCCCCTTTAGCCCCCCCTAGCAACGTCCCAGCCAACATGTCAGAGAGCCTACCTGCTGACCTCTAGTAATCCGTTCGATCAACCAGCTCACCAGCAACTGGGGGAACACAATATCCAATCACTTACTGTGCCAGGTTCCAATGATTCATAAGTTCTTCATTCCATATTGTCTATAAAATATGGCACAACAATATTGATAACCTATAAATAAACGCTGCAACATGTTAGACACTTTCCTTTCAAGTTTTGAATAACAAACCCACACATTCTTTCTGGTTTGAATCCTCTACCTCTAGAGGGCGGGACTGTACCCAATGTCCATGGCTTACCTGCATATTCTTATCACTGCCAAGAATAACTCCAACCACAACAATACATGCAGCAGCACCACGCGCACACTGTGCTCCTTGATAAACGCCAAGCCCCAAGTGCCCAGATGGTCATGTGTTGCGCAACTAACGTGCCCCATGTGATCAGTCTGGGCCGCGCAGGTTGTGTAAGAAATATGTCCTGCCTGGTCACGTGATACACTCCACAACAATATCAGAATAGCGTTCCACTTCTTATTGCGGGTACCATGGACACACTGCTACAGTGAACAAGTCTGTCACCCTTTCAGCACCACAGTTACCCACAGCAAGTACCTCGACTCATGCAAGCTTGTCGTTGTACTCCTCACAATTCCTATTGTCATCTATTGTAATGGGGTAAAGTAAAACAATGGCACTTACAAGCCTCAAAAAGTGCCCACAAAAAAAAAAAACACACACACCCATGAACTCTGGAAATCTGAAAGCCCTTCAGCCTTCAACCCTGAAAGGGACAGACTTTTTTTTTGTACATGCCGCCACTCACTGTTCTCATTAAGGCCTGCGAAATGGATACCTGTAAAAAAAAAAAAAAGAGTTTTTACTTCGCTCTGAGTAATTTCTTATAACTAGCCACCTAGTTAGGGCCTTTAATTTTCATCAAACACCACCCCACAACCCACTAAGTCAGTAAAGCCCTGGCCCTTTTCTAGAAAGTCTTTAGCCAACTGGCCGTCTCAATATGAATCTTGAGTCAACTCTTATGTTCAATGATGCATACTTTGTAATTGTGATTGGTCTTTTCTACATACATCTTTTGTAAGGACATTTAATCATGTAAATAACATTGGCAGTATTACAATGTGTGAATTATTTCATAGTCCAAACCTTAGGTAGTCCTAAATCTACCGATAATGACATCATTGTTAAATCACACAATGAACATCCTCCACATCTATGGTGCCCCACAATGGGATTTAACTCCCATACCTCAGTGATAATATGTGGTTTATTCAACCCAAATAGTACATCATTGAGGATCACTAGGTTCCTAATATTAGTGCTCTTTTTATATGCCACCGATGGCTTAGGTCTAATGTTGTCAAAGCCTTTCCTCCAGTTTCTGTTAATAGATGCTTTAGTTCGGTATGAGATATTTGTATAAGTGTGAACAAAAACTAGGTTCTTATATGTGCCCCTGTCTTTCGGACTCTCATTGAGGAATGCCTCATGGTTGTTCTTGTAAGCTACCTTCATGGATTGTCTCACCAATTTATTGGGGTAGCCTCTCTTTTTCATCTTGTTACTTAGCTGCGTAGGTTCATTTTTAAAATGTTCTCTACTGTTGCTATTGCGTCTAACATGCAAAAATTGACCAAGAAGTACATTGTTCTTACCATGCTTGGCATGATGACTTTGATATTGAAGGAGGGAATTCTTGCCATTACTTTTATGTAAGGATGAACCAATAGATAACGCTCAAAACTTTATACTGTAATAGCCAAGAAATGTAACTATACACAACTCATTAAGTGTCTACATTTCAAATACCTGCTCTCCTGGTTCAAACACTCAATAAACTCCAACGCCAACTCATTAGACCCCGACCAGATAATAAAAATGGCATCAATATAGCATATCCACCCCCCTATATTGTTCCTATAAAGATTGGTATTGCTATATATAATCCATTATTTGAATCGATTCACCTACAAATTAGCCAGGTAAGGGGCCATGTTTGCCCCCATGTACGTACCCTCTATCTGTTGGTAAAAATAGACTTGGAATTTGAGAAAGCTCTTGGTCAATGCTATTTTAACACATCACATAATGAACCCATTCGTTACCGGATGATCATCGGTCCTAGCCAACAAGACCTCTTCATTCTCCTCAAGTGTAGCCTGTTGCGGTATATGGGTGTACAAGGATTCAATGTCAAGGCCAATCATAATCTGGCATGAAGGACCAAAGGTGACACCTTCTATTTGGTTGATAACACTTCTAGTGTCCTGTACAAATGACATTTTGGATATGAAGGGTCTTAAATAGACATCTGCTGATTTAGACAATGGTTTTGAACAGATAAGAGACCCCTGAGACAATAGAACATCCTGGTGGATTGATAAGCTGCTTATGGATCTTGGGTAAAATATAGAATATAGGGATGTGTTTCCCTTTTCTAACCAAATACTCTGCTACTTTCTTGCAAATCCATTTATTCTCTACTGCTCTCTGTACCTTTGAATTGATTGCAACCAGCAGTTCAGCAGAAGGGTCACTCTGGAGTCTAGAATAGCTCACAGTATCATCAAGGAGACGCTCACACTCATCAACATATGATGTACAATCCATATTCATGTTCACCCCTACCTTATATGCTTGACAAATAATTATCTCACTATTGCAACCCTAATTGTTCAGCAGATTCACCTCATGGTCATTCAGGTTAGAGTGTTTAGGCATGCATTGTGTTTCCAACTCCTCAAGATCTGACAGTACCTTTTTCTTAAACATCACCAATTCAACAGAAAGCGTATGCATATTGAGACAGAATGTTGAAGGATTTCTCAACCCAGAGCAATTATTGGTGTTATAACTATCACAATTTTTCAAATACTCTTGTAAATGTATTTTGCGTTCAAATTGAACATAGTGTTTTTAGTGTTTGCGAAACACAAAATCTCTATGACTTTTAACTCTTCCTGCTTACTATACCTTGCTGGCATCCAAAGGGCCCAAAGCCACAACCCTGCCCAATTCTACCCCTTCCCCATCATAACTTCTTCAGTCTGTACTGCACAGTCATGGTTTCAGTTCATTGGTGCCAGAATGCGTCTAGGGACCATGCATTGGTGAACCCCAAGTATTCTCTGTCTTGAGGCCCTAAAAAGCAACTGGAAATCTACAATTTAGGGATACATCTGTATTATATGTTGCCGGCTCCCTACTCACCCAGGGAGGTGGAGCCCCACATGTTTTACAAAGGAAAATCTCTTAGAAAGTGAATAATTTGGTTCTATGTTCCTTCATCGGCAGAAAATGTTCCAATGAGTTTTTAGTGGACTATTTATTTTGAACAAACAAAAAAATATGGATTTTTATTTTGAGGGGTACACCCTGCATACCCCCTCTCGCCTATAATGTAAACCCTACTTCCAACACCCATACATCACAAACTTAGGTGTATTTTTCTCCTGTTTTTAAAATTGCATTGTGAACATATTTAAAAATTGCACTGTGAAACCTAGGCCTTTTCCCCACTATTCAGGACTCTCAAACTTAGGTGTGTTTTTCTCCTGTATTAACATTGCATTGTGAAAGTAGTGCCAATCTGTGGCTTTGCCGCCCAGCATAGCACTCATCTAGCGAAACTTTCAACTCCTATCTAAGTGCCTGGTGTCTTGTCCAATTGTCTACTTGTCCCGTCGCTCTCTGTCTCGTCTACTTGCATCCGGCCCTGTGTCCTACCCTAGTGTTTTCCCCTACCCCTTTACACTCCCCTCCTCTTCTCTCCTCTCCCCACCTACTCTATGGAGCTCTCTGTCTCTCTTATATTTTCTAAGTGCTTCTCTATCGACTATCCTGCTCTCCTCACTAAATCTGGTAGGAAGAAGTTTTAAAAGGACATCCTGGTCTCCAACCCAGGCCTCCCTATCGCTGACACCTATACCAGTGCCTCTTTCCGGCAAGATTTCACTGACATCCACTTTGTCGTTCCATCTCCAGACCTATGGACTCTACATATGGTCTCTGTGCTCTCTTCCTCTCCCATTAATGGTGGTACCTGTTGGGAGGCCCTCCTGGAGGCCCTCCTGACCTCTTTCCACTGTTCTAAGGTCATCATTAATGTTCACTTGAATGGTACTGTCTTGGTCCAAAGCCCTCAAGCCAACCTTCTCTGTTTGATAGATGCTTCCTGCACCTCATCAATTTTGTTCCTTCTCCTGCTGTCCCCTCTCTTTCCTTCCCGGCTTGCTTGCCTCCCCCGGCTGTCTCCTGTTGGCTATCTTGCCCTCGCCTCCTTCCTCTTCAGCCCCACCTCGGGCTGCTTCTACACCTCCACAGGGTGTACCTCTGATTTGTACCCTTCCCCGGAAGTCTTTGAAGGACGGCAACCTTCTCTATATTGCCACTCTCAACTCTGGCTCAGCCGTCAATCACTCCTCAGACATCTGCTGCCTCCAGTCGGAGCTTGAACACAATGTCCTCAGACTCACGAAACATGGTTCATGGCCAGCTCTGTCATGAGCTTTGACACTCTCCTCACTGATGACTACAAGATCATCTCCGCACCCAGATCCAACCGTTCCAGATGGGGGTGGAGCCCTGATCTTCCCTGAGTGGATTCCTACGCAGGCCTACTCCTCTTTCGAATGTCTCGTCTGCAGGCTCTCTCTCTCTACTGGCCATTCCCTTACTGTGGCTACCATCTATTGGCCACCTGGCCAGATCTCCTCCTTCCTCACTGAGTGGGCAGACCTCTCCTCTTCCCTCCTGGTCTCAACCACTCAACTCCTCCTTCTTGGAGACTTCAACATCAACCTGAATGATTCCTGTTTTTCCACTGGACTCTTTCATGACCTCTGCAACTCTCTCTCTCTCTCCCTCTCTCTCACTCTCTCTCTCTCTCTATTCTCCCCTCTGGCGCGACTCACTCTGCAGGGCACACTCTGGATGTTCTGATCTCTTCAGACCTTCCCCTTTCTACTCCTCTCACCACTGCTCTCTCCTGTTGTGATCACTTTCTCCTTTCCTTCCGTCTCACCTTCTCTACCCCTCAGGCCAAGCCAACTCAAGCACTGCCACCTACCTTCTCTGTTATCCGACCCATGAAGCGTGTGTCAGTTGAGACTTTTGCCACCTCTGTGTCCCCCCCGCCCCATTGGCTGACTCACACCCTGACACAGCCCTTTCCATGCTCCACTCTGCTATATCTGATATTCTCGATGTTCTTGCCCCTGTCATGAGGATCTGCTTGAAACCCAAAGCCAAGTGCAACTCCTAGTATGACTCAGACCTAGTCACCCTTAAACGCAAGTGCAGGGTGGCTGAGAGGAACTGGTGCGCTTCCGGTACATCATCTGGCAAATTGGCCTGCCGCCTGCTCTAAAGGCAATACCGGCTCTCTGTCCACACCAAGAAGAGAGCCCACATCCAAGTCTGCATCTCTGCAGCATCTAACAACTTGGCCAAACTCTTTAAAATCTGCAAGGAACTGGCCAATCCTTCTGCAGTCTCTACCTCTCCTGTCCCCAACCAGGCCCCCCTCACGGCCCTGACTTATCATTTCATCTCTAAAACACAGGACATCCTGTCCTCTCTCTCATCCTCTCCTTCGCCTCCCTCTATTCCATGCTCTTCCTCTCCTGCCTCCTTCTCTGCCTTTTCCCTTTTCTCCTTAGACGAGGTTTCTAGACAAGTCTGATCTATGAAAGTCTTGTCAAAACAGGTTCACCCCTGTTCATCCAAAACCATTAAGGACCACATTGACACTGTGGTTCCTGCTCTGGCTGATTTCTGCAACCACTCCTTCACTACTGGAGACTTCCCCTCCCCCCTGAAGCCCTGCCTTGTGCACCCTCTTCTTAAGAAACGCCCTGCCGACCCGGCCTGCCCGGCTAACTATCGTCCAATCTCCATCACTCCTTTCCTGAGCAAATTCCTGGAAAAGCTGGCCATCTCCCAGCTTAATGTTCAAACTGAATCTATTGGTTTCCTCCATGACCATCAGTCTTGCTTCAGAGCTGCCAGTAGCACGCAAACTGTTCTCCTGAACATCCATGAAGACCTGCTCTACAACCTTGATTCCAACACCCCATGTGTCCTCATCTTACTTGATCGCTCTTCTGCCTTTGACATGGTCAACCATGCCATCCTGCTCAACTCTTTCCATGATAACCTGGGTATCACCGATCAGGCCCTGGGTTGGCTGGCCTCTTTCCTTTCCGATCGACCCTCCCAAGTCCAACTTGGGGCCTTCCTCTCCTCTATCTCTATCTCTATCTATACCTGTGGTGTTCCCCAGAGGTCTAAACTCTCTCCCTGGCTTTTCAACCAATAACTGGCACTTCTTGCCCACCGCATTGCCGCTCTCTTCCCGAACTTTCAGTGCTATGCAGATGATACTCATCTCATTTTCAGGCTCCCTTCCGCCACCTCTTCTTCTTCACTCATCTCTGACTGTCTGTCCGCCATCCAGGAGTGGGGCGCCACCAATGATTTCTGCCTTAATGCCAGTAAGACTGAGATTCTCCTCATCGGCACACCCGCTCCCTCCTTTCCTGTCACTCTCTTGGCCCTCTTCCTGCTCTCACCTGTGAGGCTAAAAACCTCAGGGTCATTTTCGACGCACCACTCTCCTTCTCTGCTCACACCTCTGACGTCTCTAAGAAGTCACACTACCAGTTGCACCTCCTCAGAGGTACTCTTCCATTCCTCATCTTCTCCCAGAAGCTGACTGTCTCCAGATTTCTGGTTCTCTCTATGCTGGACTACTGCAACAGCCTCCTTTTAAATCTGCCTGCCTCTACGCTCCGCCCTCTGAAACTCATCCAGAACAGGACTGCAAGACTTGTCCTTGGCCTCAAACCCAGGGAACATATCTCTCCAGGACTGACATCTCTGCACTGGATCCCAGTGGCGGCGAGGACTAAGTTCAAAACCCTCTGCATTGTCCACAAGGCCTTCTGGGACCTGGGACCTCAATACCTTCAACTCTCTCTTCCTAAATATCTTCCCTCTCAAGCTCTTTGCTCATCCGCCTCCAACTCCCTCATGGTCAGTTGCTTCTCCAAGCAGCGAGTTGGTGGTAGAGATCTTTCTTCTGCTGAGGCTCCCTCTGGAACAGCATCTCTGCCTCTCTGAAACTTGAGGAGAACCATCTCCGGTTCTGGAAGCACATCATGACCTTCCTCGTTGCTTCTGCTTTCTCTCTTCCTCTCCCCTTCTGAGTTCCCTGCTGACACTGAAACTGCACTGGTTTACTTGTCCACCCTCTGTCCTCAGGCTCAGGTCCCCTCCCCGCCAGTTGCACTCTTGCACTGCCCCCTGGAAGCCCTTGCACTCAGAGACTGTTTCTATATCCCTATAGCCCCTACTAGCACTTCACCCCTTATGTCTACTCTTAACCTTGCACTTGCCACCAGCTGGATGCACCTTTATATATTGTCTTTATTTATTTTTACTGTTATCCGATGTACTGCACTGCCCCCCCCCCTCGCTTCTTGCACAATTTCAATGTCACCTGGCCTAGTAGGGTTGTTCTCTGTCATCCCTCTGTTTCCCCTCCCTTGCTCGTCACGCCTTGAAACACTTGTGTATAGGCACATTATAAATGCTATATCATATATACCCTTACCCACCCCCCTATATTTTTCAATTAATTTTTTCAAAAAGAAATATTCGCAACAAACCCATCAAAAATATTTTCTCAATTAATGAAAGTCAGAAGGACAAATTATCTACCCATTACCACATCCAACTGTTCTCTTCTGTCTCCAGTCACCATGACTACCAGGGAATACACTGTCAATGCCAGCTGCCTCAATTGCTGTTAGTTTCATATCTGTCATCAGTACCTATTTCTGTCCAACGCTACTGGGTCCTCAGAGGTTATGCAGGTGAGGAATTTGTCACTGATGGAAGTACAGGCTGACTGACAAATGGAATCTCAGGACATCACAGAGCAATCCACAAAGTAAGTAAACATAACCCATTGCCATGCGGGGCATGGATCCCAGGGTAAAATATTATGCAGAAATGTACTCTCTAAACCCACCACTTGGATGTAGGAAGGTGACCCCAAATGTCCACTTCTTATCCACTAGAGGCCAAGCTTGACACTGAGAAACTTAATTCACCTCCTTTGCTTTTGACTTACTGAGGTGCCGGTCCAGCGGTAGCATTCTATCAGCTACCTCATTCAGCCTTTAAGCAGCCCATGAGTAATTGTATGGGAGCCAGATGCCTACATAGTCCAAGGTCTTTATAAGCTCTAAAGCTTCTCCTTAAAGTACAATGGACCTTTGGGTTTAGAACTCAGGCCTGGCCTCAACAGTCACTTTCATCTTTCCTTGTTTGGTGCTCAGCATCCACTGGTCACTGAAAGGTGCAAACCTTCTAAGAGATATATGAGTCTTTTCTTACAGGGTTCATTTATCTACAAACTGAAAAATGGGCAACACCCATTTGCCTAATTTAGGCAAGTCTGTGGTGATGGCTTTGAGGTCATCCACCAAATCATTCATTTAGACTTGGAAAAGTGGGGATCCAAGACGCACCTCAGCCTAACACCCTTCTTTAGCCAACTCCAATCTGATCCTCTGTATCTTATTACATTAGCATTGCCCATCTGCCTGGCTGTCATGTATGGTAGCCAGTAATGGTAATTCCATAATACAACCTTTGAAGCACACCCCACAGCATTTATCTATGCACTATGTTGATTGCCTGGTATCTATATCTATCTATCTATCTATCTATCTATCTATCTATCTATCTATCTATCTATCTATCTATCTATCTATCTATCTATCTATCTATCTATATAGGTGAAAATGTGTGGGTATGCGGGTGTGTGGCTTCGCGTATGTTCCCTATACACTTTCACACCGTTTCACCACTCTGCACCAAATGTTGCTCAGTCACCTGTTAGGACCTTCTGGACATTACTGGCTACATGACATCTGGAAACCCTACCCCTTTCCCCGGATTTCATTAACAGTGCAAATTTGGGTGTAGGTTTGTGGCTTCCCGTATGTTCCCTATACAATTCGAAACCATTTCAGCAATCCACACCAAATTATGCACAGTCCCCTGTCATTACCCCCTGAACATTACTGCTTACATGACATCTGGGCACCCCACCCCTTTCCTAGGATTTCAGCAAAAGTGAAAATATGCGTGTGAGTTTGTGGGTTAGTGGCTTTGCATATGTTCCCTACACAATTCCACAATGTTTCCCCAATCTGCACCAAATTCTGCACAGTGAACTGTTAGGACCCTCCGGACATTACTGGTTACATGAAGTTTGGACACCCAACCCCTTCCCCCGGATTTTAGCATAGGTCTCTGTGTTTGTGGGTTTGTGGCTTCGCGTATGTTCCCTATACAATTCCACAGTGTTTCACCAATCTGCAGAACATTGTGCACAGTCACCTGTTAGGACCCTCCAGACATTACTGGCTACGTAACATTTGGGCTCCCCACCCCTTACCCCTGGACTTCAGCAAAAGTCAAAATTTGTTTGTGGGTTTGTGGTTTGGTGAAGTGTTGTTCCTTATAAAATTCTGCACCATTTCAACAATCTGCACCACATTTAGCATAGTTACCTGTTAGGACCCTCTGGACATTACTGGCTGCATGACATCAGGAAATCCCACCCCTTCCCCAGAATTTTAGCAACATTGAAAAAGTGTGTGTGGGTTTGTGGCTTTGCGTATGTTCCCTATACAATTCCACAAAGTTTCACCGATCTGCACCAAATGTTGCACAGTAACCTGTTAATACACTCTGGCCATTACTGGCTACATGACTTTTGGACACCAGACTCATTCCCCCAGATTTCAGCAAAAGTCATAATTTGTTTGTGGGTTTGTAGCTTGGTGAACTGAAACAATTTTCCTTATAAAATTCCACACCATTTCACTAATCTGCACCACGTTTTGCATAATTACCTGTTAGGACCCTCCAGAAATTACTGGCTACATGATATCTGGACACCCCACCCCATTTCCTGGATTTCAGCACAAGTCAAAATTAGTTTGTGGGTTTGTGGCTTGGAGAAGAGTTGTTCCTTATACAATACCACATTATTTCACCAATCTGCACCCGTTTTTACACAGTTACCTGTTAGGACCCTCAGGACATTACTGGGTACATGACATCTGGAAACCCCACCCCTTTCCCTATATTTCAGCAAAAGTGTCCATTTAGGTGTGGGTTTGTGGATTTGCGTATGTTCTCTATACAATTCCAAACTGTTTCACCAATCTGCACGACATTTTGCATAGTTACCTGGTAGGACCCTGTGGACATTACTGGCTGCATGACATCTCAAAATCCCACCCTTGTCCGCAGATTTAAAAAAAAGTTTAAATCTGGGTGTGAGTTTGTAGCTTTGCGTATGTTCCCTATACAATTCCACACTGTTTCACCAATCTGTACCACATTTTGCACGGTCCACTGTCAAGACCCTCTGAATATTCCTGGCTAAATGACATCTGGACACCATACCACTTTCCCAAGATTTCGGCAAAAGTAAAAATTAGTGTGTGGGTTCGTGGCTCCGCGTATGTTGCCTATACAATTCCACAACGTTTCTCCAATCTCCACCAAATTCTGCACAGTCACTTGGTGAACTGAAGCAATTTTCCTTATAAAATTCCACACCATTTCACTAATCTGCACCACGTTTTGCATAATTACCTGTAAGGACCCTGCAGAAATTAGTGGCTACATGACATCTGGACACCCCACCCCATTCCCTGGATTTCAGCACAAGTCAAAATTTGTTTGTGGGTTTGATGCTTGTTGAAGATGTGTTCCTTATACAATTCGATATTGTTTCACCAATCTCCACCGGTTTTAACACAGTCACCTGTTAAGACCCTCTGCTACATTACTAGCTACATGACATTTGGAGACCCAACCCATTTCCCCAGATTCTATAACCTTCACGCATAAGACGATTACCTGAAATCGGCAAAACCTCAATTTGGTCATAGAAGGACCGGTCTTGACACAACGAACAAAACCTGAGGTTCATGCCCTTGGATCAGATTCAGGATATGCTTCCGGGCACAGGTATCGAGTACAATTCCATCGATACAGTGTGGGATGCCGATGAAGCTATAAACTATCCAACAGAATTCCTCAACTCACTCGACCCTCTGGGGATGACGCCACATCCCCTTGACTGAAAGTTGGATCAGCCATCATGCTGTTTGGCAATCACGACCCACCTAGGCTGAGTAATGGCACAAGGCTATGTGTTAAAAAATAACTGCACCACGTAATTGCAGCAACAGTGTTCATAGGGAAGGGAAACAAAAAATGTTCTTTATAAGCAAGCCTTACAATGAACATGTACTTTAGTATTATTGATCTTTAGGTCCATAGTTGTTGGCACCATCAGCATAATGTCACCCAGTATGCTGTTCAGAATTCTCCATGTTGTTCTCATGTTAAGTTGTAAGTTTCAGAATGACATTTTAAGAAGAACAATACATTGTGTTGTGTAGTCTTTATGAGAAAATATTTTTTTTAAAACAAGAAATAATACAAAAAATTTAGTGAATTTTTCTTTTTGCCTTTTTTATGCAGCCTTCCTGAAAAAGCTTAAAAGCTACCTTAAGCTATTTCTAAAATATTGTACCTATAAAAAAAATAATCTTGGGTAACACTGGGTATATCAACTAGAAGACAATAAAATACATTGCTCAATAAAACAAATTTAGTCAATATCAAATACAAGAGAAGGCAGTGGGCCATGGTGCTAGTGTCACCTCTAAAGCCTACTTGTAATGTACAATTAGTGCTGTTTCTGGCACGCATGCATGCGCATGGCCGATGAGAAGTTTCATAAAGTTTTCAGATCTTCATTTGGGCAGGATATTGACCAGTCACAATAGGGGTATTGACTCTATCCGTTTTTAAATATGACTTAATTAATTATTCATTCTAATTAAAGCCAGGGCACACCACAGTACCAGCATGACATACAGGACCATCCAGAAGACAAGCACCTGTAGTGCATTTAACTGTTTATTGAGAAGCCACCCTGAACACAGGGAGTTCCTTCCCTACCCACTGAAGGGGTTATGCAACAAACTGTTTGATTATTTTCTTTAGCCCCATCTCAGACACATATCATGCCCCTTGGATCCCTCTCCACTGAGTTAACAATGGACCAAGAACCTGGCGGGTGTATTGGAAATATATTGGTATTTATTCAAATTAAAAGTAGCAGAAATTAGCACGAAAATGTCAAACACCATTTTAACCGTGGCACAGCACAATCAACTTCTCTCAGGATAAATAAATCAAAAATGTGAGATGAAAAGAACACAATCACTATCCTTCACTTTCTGCAAATTTCACTTCATAAAATAATAACACTGATCAATAATGAAGGCCATTATCATGTAATGTTGTTTTGATTATGATTTTCCTGCAGTCTAAAAGGCTAGCAGTAGGATTTCAGGATTGGTACAAATACATATGGAAATTATGATTTCACCACACTTTTGGTTTAAAATGAACACCGGCCGATTTAGCGGTTTGTTTTTCAGACCCCCTTTGGTTTGGTCTATGTTGGGAAGTCAGATTGAAAGATTATAGCGATTTGGGTAATTTTGTATTTAAGACCCCCCTTAATGAAATGCCTGTGTTGGGGAAGCAGGATAAAAATGTTGGACTGATTTAAGTACAAAGTCACCCCTCTTCCTTAATGAAGTCGGGGTCAGTTGGACAACAAGGATTACCCAATTATTTCATAGACTATAGTTTTCAGCACACACTGTGAAGTGAGTTTTGTTAATTTTAAGTTATCACACAATTCACCCTGTAGTGCTCTGCCAAATAGGGAATTCATTAAATTAATATTGTTGGTTACATAGGTTAAGGATCTATAACGCTTAGCCCCTCCCTGTCTCCTATAAATGGAAAGGATTCAAGGCAAGCACACTCCCCCACCTTTTGGTTTCCCAGGGCTCAGTTCTACTTACATAGCAACCCTCTGTTTAAGGTTCATGAAACCCAGCTGTATCTCAGGACACTCTGGAAAGAAAGGGCAGGAGTCTGGTCACTCCACTCTCAAAGATAGCATCCCTATCTCCACAATACTACCCAGTCAGCTGTGAGGCCTTCCTAGAAATAGACAGTTACACCCAGATGCACTCTCAGAAATCTACTCTGGTCCCTCCTTACAGCTGTCAGATTGTAAGTATCAGCAGCATTCCTGAGAGTCTGTCTCTTGCCTGTCTTTCTCTGTCCCCTGTCTCTGTCCTATTGCAAAAACAAAGAGGTGATGGCTGGAAGGTTTAGACTGAATCTTAACCACTGGCATTGCTCGGGGCAACCCTCCAAACCATCGTTCTTCACCAGTCAAGCCATCACAGAAGGGGAAAGACCATATGCAAATCAGGCTTGGCCCCACCCCAAAAGGGGAAGTCCAGCCCGAACTGCTAGGTCACATCCCTTCTGCACGAGACCACAAGCATCCCCAAACATGTTTCACCCTGTTTGGGCTCATCAGTGAGGAGTAGCTTGGGTTTCTAGGCCCAGCAGGCACGGGACCCACATTTGGGCATACCCGTCCCACTCGGGGTGACAAAGCAAAAACAAAGAGGCGATGGCTGGAAGGTTTAGACTGAATCTTAACCACTGGCATTGCTCGGGGCAACCCTCCAGACCATCATTCTTCGCCTGCCAAGCCATTGCAGTGAAACCCGCGTGCAGGGATTCATGGAAGTCCGTGCACAAGTAAATCCCTGGATGTGCGCTAAAATTCTGCATGGCGCACGCTGGCGCACACGTCTCCAAACAGCATGCGCTAAGCGCACAGCGAAAGCGCACATAGCGCAGCGCACACAACAAAAGTAGGCGGAACAGGGGGCATAACACGCGGAATGGAAAACAACGCGTGAAAATGTGGGTGTCACGGGGAAGTACAGGAGGCAAATGCGCTGAACGCCCACACGCGCGTCTACAACACGTATTCATGAAATCGAACGGTGCTAATGCGTGCGCCAAAAAAGACGCGCTAATCCGGAAACACGTACGCCAGCAGGAAGTAGGCGTACATGGACCCGCGCAGCATAAAAGTGCACTCAAACAACAAACAAGCTCAGACGCCAAGATGAATATACTGTTCCTAGCAGCTGTGGTTGTGGGATACCACAGGGGGATTAGGAGGATAGTCAGGCCCAGATATTTTACACCCAGAACCAGCCTTTTTGGGATGCCTGATGACCAGGTGTATGGGAGGTACAGGTTTCCACCTCACATAATACGCGACCTGGTGAGTGAGTGGGAGGATGACCTCACATCACCCAGCCTGTGCTCCCAAGCACTCAGCCCCCTGGAGAAAGTCCTCAATGTACTGCACTTCTTGGCCACTGGATCATTTCAGCGCACAAGTGCTATAGTGGGGGGGTGTCACAGGCCATGCAGTCACGCTGCCTACACCAGGTGTTGGCCATCATGACTGCATGCCCATCAGTCCACAGGCACATACACCTGCCCAGAACACCTGCAAAAAGGCAGGCTGCCGTCCAGGATTTCTACGGGGTGGCACAATTCCCCAAAGTGCTAGGTGCCATTGATTGCACCCATGTGGCTCTACATCCCCCCAGGGCATCTGAGCACATCTATAGAAACCGCAAGCACTGGCATTCCATCAACGTGCAGGTAGTATGTGATGCCAAGGGAATCATCACCTCAGTATATGCCAACTATCCAGGGTCCACCCACGACAGTTTCAAGTACAGAATGTCAACCCTAAGCCGGGACCTAGAAGCTGGGTAGCATGGCGATACATGGCTGCTTGGTGAGTATAAATGGCACTGCACATGCATGTATGTCAGATACTGAGTAATGTCACAACCCCACTAATGATACCCATCACCACCTCCCCAGGGGACAGTGCCTACACTCTGAGCACCCACATGATAACGCCAATTCGGAACCACACCACGCCACCCGAGGTAAGATACAACACAGCCCATATTGCAACCTGGGGCAAAGTGGAGCACACATTACGGAGTGCTCAAGTCACGCTTTCGCTCCCTTGGCCGCTCTGGTGGGCAGCTGTTATACGCCAACCCAGTAGTGTGCAGGATCATAGTGGCAGTATGTGTACTGCACAACGGTGCAACACGCCGGGGCCTGCAGGTGGACATGGTGATGCCCCCACATCCCCAATCACATGCACGCCCGCTGCGCATGGGAGGGGAAAGGGCACATGGTGAGGCAGCGCGTATGCAGCTGGTGGCTAATTACTTCACATAAAATCACACCCCTGTGGAGTGCACACAGCCCTGGCACATACCTGCTGACAATCAATGATGATGACAGAAGGGACACTCAACTGTCACAACCATACCATCCTGAGATTGGTCACCTGGAAGTGTTACATTGTGTGCATCCCTACCTACCCAAACACCACCAATGCTGTGTCGTCAAAAGACATACATCTATGCTGCTAAATTCATTACCCCCTTGCTAAATACAACATGAGAACAGCGCCATGTCAACCAACCCCTCCCCAGCTCCACCACCAAAAACATCATTTCATGTCAAACAATGTGAAAGCAAACAAAGCAATGCACAAGACCTGACACAAGTGTCACAAAGTACACTGTCCATAATGGAAACTGCCCACACACAATATGCTCCCAGAAATGTATAACTAACAGAACACATTACCAAATACTTACCACCAACACAATGCTGCAACACACCATGACAAAATGTAAAAACATGACAGTACTAAGTTCAAGTAGTGGTAGTCTTACAACCTGAATACGCCAGCACATCGACCTCTTCCAACTGTAGAGTGTTGCTGCCATGCAAATGTCTCAGTGTACTGCATACAACATGAACTGCATCTGCAAAGTAGACAGCCTTGTTAAGACATGAGGAAGGAACCTGCAGATTAGGAGGAAGACATGGATGCACAAGCACATATCAATACACCATGGAGTATACAATACAACAACAATATCCACTAGGGATGTCTACACAGTATTGACTACAGACTGCCCACACAGCTCATGGGAGCCCAACATCACTGTGTAATTCACTGTCACTTGGTCACACCCTTTGCAAGCCCATGGAAACTGGAAGCAGGAGGGGTGTGTGTCTCACGAACCGAAGCATCTAAACCAAACTCAGGACAAGCCTGTATGTGCCCAGCCAGAATACAGTGGGTGCCCACGGGAAGCCACACAAGGCAACACACTGTAAAAAAAAAAAAAATGGCCATGTTAGGGCCAGGGGGTGGGGGAGGCCACCCAGGTGGTTCGAGGACAGGGTGCACCCCAACACCCACCTGTGTGGATGTTGCAACAAAAAGATAATACCTCCTTGGGCTCATGGCCTGCACGGCTATGCCATTGTGGGAGAACTGCTGTCACTCTGCTCATCCTCTGCTGCTGCATCAGGAGGCAGTGGCACTATGGGAGGCAGCCCACGCAAAGTCTTGGTATGGTCCTCTATGGCAGCAAGCATGCGGGTCTGGAAGGTCTGATTCTGGAGGATTAAAGTGCAGAGGTCCCCAAGCAGCACATCACGGGTTGCCTGCATTTCTGCATGCATGGCCTCGCGTGATCCCCGGATCTCCTCACGTGTTGCATGCAGCTCAGTTGAGAGTGAACGTGTGAGCTGCTCCAGCTGCTGTTCTGCCCTTACCTTTCTGGAAGCCTCAAGTGCAAGCAGACTCTGCCTGAGGTTATAGAGTTCCACCCTCAGGGCTTCCCTGGGGCCCTGTGACTCTATTGATATGGATTTGCGCAGAGTCTCCAGTGCCGCCCGTCAGTCCCTGTTGGACGCCAACATGTCTTCCCTGTGTGATTGGCAAATGGAGTCTGTTGCCTGCTGTTGTTGCTCCATCGGCCTTTCAGGGGGGACAATGGAAGTGCCATCCGCTCCATTGCCTGAGCCATCATTTCTACTCATGCTGCCTGTTGGGTTACCATACCTTACATGGAGTTTTCCCATACAGTATTGCCTGGTGGCGTACGGCCACCACGTCGATGGGCACCAAACCTGTTTGGGGCATGGTGATCTGCACCTTGCTGTGCTGGCAATGCCTGAGGCTGTCGGACTGCATTCCCCCTCTGATCTGCTGGCCCAGGAACAGGATCAGATGCCGTGGAGTGTGACCCTGCATCTGTAACCACCAAAGGCGGACCTACCAACACTGACATCCCAATAGAGGGTTCTACCCCATGTCCAGGTGTGTTGGACAGAACAGAATCCCTGCCAGAAACACTTACCTGCGACGGCACATAAGTCTCATCATCCGACTCAGCACCTGAATAGAGGTCAGGGGAGGTGCACCCAGAGGTACCCCTTGACAGTATGGTCTGCAGTAACATTGGGTTTTTACCTACCACCACACCACGTCCCCCACTGGTGCCCGGTCATGCCTGAAATTCCTCCTGGGTCTGCACCATCTCCTCAACCTCAACAGCACCAAGTGCGTCATCACCTGCAAAAACATGAAAGACAACAAATGAAAACAGGCATGAGCACACACACACATATGCCGTGACAAGCAGAGATCCAGTACATGATTTACACATGTCCCACATGACTATAACCCTGCCATGCATGCACTGTCAAAGAGTTGGAAGTGGAGTCAAAAAGGCAGACACTGGGGAGAGCAAGATGGAAAAGCAACACATTTGCAGCATGTTGGGTAGCACTGGCATCACACATCAGGCTGTGAATGGCATGTCCAATATACATACATGACACATGCCCCACACAGATGTCATGTAGCACAGCCACGGTAAATTACAAAACTACAGCAATATGTCAGTGAATGAGTACTGTCACACATCCATGTCACATCGACATGATGCGAAGATTGATGCTGAATAGTGTTGCAATATATGCATCTGCCACACACTGAAACACAGCCAGTGTCCAATAGCACAGTCATTGTGGGCTGATCAATGGTTGGTCACTTTAACATAACAGGAAACATCTGTCATCTTCCACTTGCAAACAGGCCCTAACAAAAAATGTCTGCAGCCCAATACTCCATCGGCCTGAATGGTGTAATCATTAACATAACCTGGTAAAAATAGTGGCCCTGTGTGGGCTGTAAACAATGACCGAAGCATATCACATATGTTGCTATAGGGCAGAATAAAGCGTAGCAAAAATGGGTGAGTGGAAACAATCAGCCTGAATGAACACTTACAAAATCTGAACAATGTAGTTACAAGATGACAGTTCAAGGTAAAGTGCACTAATGTGGGCCTAATTGGCTACTCTGGGCAGAAGGGATACAGTCATACCCAAATCCAAGGCACAATCCAATACGTGAATGTATGGGAGGAAGCAAATGGGTGACCCATAACACTCAGGAGTACACACCCTCACCTGGCACTCAATCAGAACCCGTCACCCAAACACCATACACATGGATTACACACACACGCATGGCACTCACCGGACAATGCGTGGTAATCAAGTAGTTCTCCCACACCTTGCATCTGTTCCTCTGTTACGAAAGTCTCAGCAACAGACTCGTGTTCAGTGAGTTTGTTGTCCTCTTGTGGAGACCCACCGCCAGTCACCAGAGTAGCGGCATGATTTGAGGCCAGCTTGTTCTTTGCTCTGCATTTCAGGTCATTCCACCGCTTGTAGCAATCATCAGCTGTGCGCCTCACATATCCAAGGACACTTATGCGGTCCGCAATGGTCTTCCAGTGTGCCCTACGTTGACCAGGTGTGGTCTTGCACCCTGCAGTCACCAACATTTCGCAGCTATCTGCCGACATATAGGTCACAAGTGCATCAAGTTCGGGGTCAATAAAGCTAGGCTTCCTTGACGTGCCGGACTGTGTAGCCATGTCTGGGCTCTCAGCCTGTAGTGCCAGAGCACCCTTTTTTCTCTTCTTCAAAGGCGGAGCAGAGCCTGACTGGCTTGCGCCGCTCTGGTCAGTAGGGGCAGAAGCGCAGGTGGACTGGGTACTGGGACTGTGCGAAGGCACAATGACCATAGGTCTTGGTGCAGGCATTGGCTGAAGTGCGATGTGTGCAGGGGCAACATCAGTTTGATGGACCAGGACCGACACTGTCCCGGCTGGGAGACTCAGAGCTGGGGTGGATAGGGCTGCAGCTGCCCCTGCAGCCTCCTCACCCTGCCTACTTGGGGGAGCAGATGACATCGCTGCCCCAGATCCACGTGACCTGGTGACACCAACTTGCACTGACACACATGGCTTAGACTTGCTGACCTGGAAGTCAGCCTGGGAGACATCCTGTGCCGGCTCAGGTGCCACAATGGGCTGGTCCAACAAGGGCTGAGCTGGGATGGGTGTCCCTGATTGGTCCTCCACACATGGGGGTCTAGGGGCACCCTGCAAATTCTGGCCACATCCCCTATTGCGGCCACCACGCCCACCTTTTGGAGGTCGGCCACCTTTGCCTCCCTTACCGCTAGGTCGCCTCCCAACGATGTCACTGATGTTGTTGTGCGAATGGGAGTTGCAGTAAACAATTGTCCTGGGCAATTGGGGGTGAAAGGGGTAGGGTACTAGATGGAATTCGTACCCTAGTGCTCTAACAAGTCTGTCTGTGACCCCTGGGGGAAGATGACGGGTCACACAATGCACAGGCACCCCACAAACAAAAAGTAACGTGCACGCAACCCCTCGTAGACCACGTGCGTGGAAAAATGAACCTGCACTACGCTGTGGCACCCAGAAACACAAAAACAAGCGTACGCGTGTTACACGCAGCCAACAATGACCTCTGAAGGGGTACGCGACACACGGGCAAGCACAGTTGGTAAATGCTTGCATAGAAAAAGAACGTGAAAAAATGCATGTGTGCGCGTAAGCAACACCCCCGCCAAAAGAAGAACTGTACGTTGTCTGAGGTGACAGAACAAAAGAAGAAGTGAACGCTGTTTGAGGAAACAGACCCAAAAAAAATAAAGAACGCTGTCAGGGGTAACAGGGAGTACGAACTTGAAACGCTGTGAACTAATCGCGTGTGAACCGACAAGAAGTACAGAATTCACCCACTCGCTCTCCACGAAAAGCACGTACAAGGGAATGGGGTCCTACACATACCTTTTAAAGCAGCCCACACGTACAGCGTAACTTACACGTGTACGCGCTAAGTCACTTTCCTCCAATTACACGAGCTGACACTCAGGCGTGCAGTTTTTGGACGTGTACATGAACATGCACCCGTGTTGATGGAAACGCCTGCGCGCCTCACGTCACATACACGCGTAGGCCCTTTCCTCGGATTACACGCATCCACACGCGGACATGCAGTTTTTCCACACGCGCTGAACCACTATGCCCAAGTCACGAGGGAAACGCCTGCGCGAGTCACGTCACAGAAGCGCTTACGCGCGAATGGCCTTTCCTCGAATTACACGCTGACGTGCAAGATTTTCACATGCCAAATCACTCCGTATAAAGCTGGCCACGCAACAACACACGGATGACCACGCTCCTGCCCAGAAGGCCGAATTACTGCCCCCCAGAGCACCGAGCACGCTCCCACCTGCCACCTGCTGCTGCCTGACTGCCTGCTGCCCATGTGCCCTGCTATTTGCTACCTGCACGTCAGCCAGGGGTGCAGTTGCTGTGACCACCCCTACTGGAACCGAAGACTCCCGACTGGGATACCATCGCTCCACAGCCCAGCCCCAGGACCCTGTTGCCCACCCACTCCTGCTTCTGGGGTTGCCATGTCGGGCACAACACCATCTGGCACAACTGGCAACCCCCAGCCAGAAAGGCAGAGGGCCACCAGCTTCAGTGCCAGGGAAGTTGGTGTCCTGGTGGAGCAAGTCCTGGGGCAGTATGATGCCCTCTTTGGAAATATGCGCACTGACAATGAAGGATGGACCAGGATCTGGATAGACATCGTGACTTCCATCAATGCGGAGGGGGTGGCAGTCCGCGACTTACACAATGTCAAGAAGTGCTGGGAGGACTTCAGGTCCAGGACAATCAACAAGGCCCGGCGCCTCTTGAAGGCAGCGGATGCCAAGGGGCGCCGGGGCCACCTGTCCGACCACCAGATGAGGGTCCTGGAAAACATATGCCCAGCGCTCCACGTCCAGGTCCTTGAGAGGCAGACCCGTCTGGAGTCGAGCGGTAAGTGTACATGCCTACTGATTGGACGCTGTGTGTGTGGTGGCATGTGTGCTTGTCTAGTGCACTCCCTGTGTTTCATGTGATGTCAGGCTCACCTTCCGCTGTTCATGCTGTTGTATGTGTATGGATGTTGCTGCCTAGTGCAATATTGCTGTGGAAATGCTCATGTGTGTGAGTTGAAATGACATGTGTGTCGTGGAGTGTGATGCCATGTCTGAAGTTTGACACTGCCACTCATGTGCAACTGTCATGTGTGTATCAGTCCATTGTACAGTGCCCTGATGTCTGTGTTTCATCTCTCCCTGTCTGCAGCGTCAACTGATGAAGAGGGCGGAGAGGGTGCTGTGGAGCACAGCGGCAGGGATCGCACCACCAGCCGGAGACGCAAGGCCCGGCTCCCCTCCCAGAATGTCATCTCGTCGGGGAGTGAGGAGTCTGGTGCCGCGTCCCAGGATGCAGCTGCCAAGGGTAGGTCCAAGAGGCAGAGGTCGGAGGTGGACTCCTCAGCAGCAGAAGGGGCATCTGAGACCGCACAGCGTCCGACGGAGGAAAACGGCACAGAGTCATCCAGGTTGGTAGGGGGTTTGGTGGATGAGGAGGCCGTGGAAGGGACACACACGGGGTCTGGAGGTGGTGATTCCACTGGTGCTAGTGGTGATGTGCAGGGGCAGGGACAGGAGGCAGCATAGGCCGCTGCGGAGGTGCCTGTGTGTAATCCTGTCCCTGATCCTGTCACTGCATCATCTGGCACCAGCAGGGATGCCTATGTCCAGACTCGTTTTCAGGGAAGGGATGAGCGCACAACAACTGGCCTTCCTCTCCCTGCGGACGTGGCTATCCCGGACCGTGTTGAGCCTGTCCTGAGTGGGATAGTGTTGCGTCAACGGAGCATGCAAGGTGACCTGCAGTCTTTTCGTGGAGAGACTGCACGTCGTCTTGCATGCCTCTTTGACCACGTTGACCTACTGGGACGGGTCACCGGTGCTGGATTCCTCCGTGTGCTGGACCTTCTTGCGACCCCCTCCTCACCTGAACCCCCTACGCGCCAATCATCCTCCATGCCATCATCCCACCCATGTGTCACCTGGGTACCCTGTGAAGCTGCCCGTGACCCAGCGGCCAGGCTGGTGGAGGACACATCCCTGCCACAGCCGGGAGCCGGATGTCCATCAGGGGTGGCCACCACGACAACTGCACCCCAGCTGGAGGAGGATTTGCAGGCAGCAAGAGCCAGGGTGCAGGCACAGGCACAGCAGCAGCAACATGGTGGGAGCAATGATGGCTCTGGGCCTTCAACATCGGAGGGGCAGGCATCGGCCATAGGGCAGGAGGACCCCGGATTTCAAGTGTCTTCCGTGTGGCAGCGGTTGGGCCACGCCATAGATGCGGATCAGCAGCAGGCGGAAGAGTCATGGTCAGGGTGGAGATCTCCATGCGGAGGGCCCTGAGGCGGGCCAAGTGCCTCGAGGCAATTCGCAGGGAGTTGGAGGTGAACATGTCATCATCCCTGGAACCCTCGGGCCATGGAAGAGGACCGGCTCCAGGACATTGAGCAGGAGTTCCATGATGCCCTGGCCCGGGACCTCAATAAGTGAGCCGTCGGACTTGACAGCTGCCATTGTAAATAGTTAGATAGTGTGAGGTTTCCTTTCTGTTAAAGTTTATTTTGGGCTACTTGGACAATGCACCACATTTTTGTATATAGTTCATTATTAGGTAGGGTTTTTTGTAGGTTTCATTCATGTGTTGGGCTCATGGACCCTAGATGATGATTTGTATATAGTTGAACAGTGGATGTTTCTCGTTTTTATTTTAATTTCAACATGGCGCAATGGATTTCATGTATTTTTTTTCCCTTGGATTTGCTTTGTTGGACTGAGACTTTGGACAAATTTTCATTTGGAGTTTTTTGGATTCTGATTTCATATTTTTTATTTTTTTTCCGGACATGCTGCATTTTATTTCTTATTCCCATTATTGATTTTTTTTTTCATTAAATTCATGTTGTGTTCAATACATTTTTGTTTCATACTTCGATGTGTGGGATTCTCTCATTGGTTTCATGCATGTCATGATATGGGTTTTCACATTCACTTGCACCCATTGGGCCTCATTACAACCCAGGCATTAAGGGGTTAACGGCGCCATAAAAGGTGTCGGCGCCATTAAACCCTTAATGCCTGATTACGAGGTCACTTTGCGGGTTGCACTTTAACGCCTGCTTTAGCAGGATGCTGGGGGACATGAGTGGGGGCCTGCTGGCAGGTGCCCCTGTCTGCTGGGGGGTGGAGGTGCTGGGGGACATGAGTGGGGGCCTGCTGGCAGGTGCCCCTGACTGCTGGGGGGTGGGGGTGCTGGGGGACATGAGTGAGGCATGAGTAGGGGCCTGCTGGCAGTTGCCCCTGACTGCTGTGAGCTGGGGCTGCTGGGGGACATGAGTGGGACATGAGTGCCTGTTAGGGAGAATTCTCTGTTTAGGCTGAATTTCCTAACCTAGTGAGTCCCCCAGCAGCTTTGCTGGATTCGGGAGTTTGTTTTTTCCATCCTGTCAAGAGTGAGACTCTTTTTCTCCCACTCTTGGACATGAATGTGTGTAATTCCTTTGAATGTCAATGTTTTCTATGGGCTATGGGGTCTTTCACTCCATAGGGTCTCATATGTTTTGCTATGTGTGTTACACTGCACCCTCCGTGTTGTAGCACTGGGGTGTCCTAGCGGACCTCCATCATAGACTCCATACCCGGGGACTGACTACTGTCTCTCCGGGCATGTAAAGTCACCATTGGCTTTACTAGACCTAAATTTACTAACAGAACTAGTACACACCATCTTATTGTGGACGTACTAGTAGGGGTAATTCGATTACTCCTAGGTCTGTTATTCGTGGGGGCACTGTCCCGTCCCCCCTCGTCGAGTTTTGGCTGGTGGCAGTGGAAACTACTTGTTATATTCAACCTCAAATATAACCCTATGGGATTCTTCCCATTGTTGGAGATTGATACTTTTCCTCGTTAAACTCTAACATACCACCTATTTACTTATCTTAAATAAGTCCATCGGATGGTATTTTGTGCCAGAACTCAGTTTTTAAAATGGCGTCTGTGTTTGTCTCTGTGACTCCTAAACCAAAGGTTGAGCCCTTTGTTCCACTTTTGGCGGGCTTCTGTAGAGAGACCCTCCAAAGTGGTGCCATTCTGTCTGGGTTACCACAGGGGTGTGGGAGGGGGTTTAGGCACCCTGGACCGAGTTGCCTTGCCAACTCCGGTCGCACTCTAGTGTGATTGGCCCAAGTGGTGAGCCACCCCGCTCACCACTTAGCGTGTTTTGATTGACAGCTAGGCTGAATGAATGGGGGTTTTCTGCATAAAAGCAGGGCTTTTGGGACTGGATCTTCAGAAGTCGCCACAGGACCTAAGAATCCGACGAGGGTAAAGCTGAGCCGACCTGCAACGACGACACCTCCGGTGGAGCCCTGCGGAACAGACTCACCACTTCCCGACGACAGAGGAGATCTCCCTGCCAGAGAGTCTCTTCCACTGACTGGTGGGAACAACCAGTCCCCTTTGCTTTTTCTTCGCTCCAGGACGCAGTGGTTGAATTGCCCGTGCAGAGCACCTCGGCAACCGGATAGCCACTACCCCTGTACCACGACCAAATGGGGGTGCCTTGTGATGGAGCACTCCGCGGCTGGTCTCTTCCCTGGTGGTATGTCATGATCCCTGCTTCCAAGGGGTCAGGACTTGCCCCACGACCTTGGAAGCAGGCCCATAACTCTGATCCCAGGAACCAGCCAGTCCCTATTGGGACCTTTTGGACCTTGTCCTGGCGCCAGTGGCGCCAGGCTCATGAAGGTGACTGGTCCCGGCACAGGAAGCGCCGGGCTCATATTAGATAAGAGTGCTTGGTGGACCTACCTGTAGCAGACCATGCTGCTTACTTACCAGCTAGCTGGTCTCCTCATCCTTCTCTGCCTGGGACTACTTTTTCTGTCTGGGTGGAGCAGGAGCCACTCCCTGGAAGCAGAACACAGGAACTCTTCTAGAAATCAGGAACTCTTTTTCTTACCTGGGTGAGGCCGTGGAAGAAGACGCCTAAGCACTACAGAAGGCTATTTAAACCACACCCGATTGGTTTCACGTGCTTCGCGTTATTCTGCATCTGCAGCAGGACGCTCACCGTGTCAGCTCCAGGAAACCTCCAGCTCCAGATCCTGTGAACACGAAATCACCTGCTGGGATCCAACCTTCAGTCTTCTTCAGTCTTCGGCAGTTCCTGCAAAACAAAGGCACAGGTTAGGCTAAAGCAAAGGCAGCGCATCTACTTACCTAATCCAACGGCAGCATCCAAGGCGCCTTTTTCAGCCTTTCTCTTCCGGCATCCGACATCTGCAAAGAGAAAGAACATCGGTCAGTAATATTTAACTACAAAGGCTGCTTACCTGTGTTACGCCCGTTCCAACTCAGCTCGCGCTGCATTCCGGCACCTGCAAGACAAGATACATCGGTTAGTAACGCTTAGTTACAAGACTGCTTACCTGTGTTACGTTCGCTCCCAATCTGTTCGCGCTGCACCTCGGCACCTGCAAAGACAAAAGAGACATTACGGTGCATTCTACAGCGCTAGTGCAGTCTTTCTACTTACGTGCCATTAGAAGGATAATCTTCACCGCCACAGCATCTGAAAAGGAAAAGACATAGACTTTAAAGACTTAAGATTTTTGAAAGAGAAGAGAACAATCTAAAAGGAACTTAAATACTTACAAGGCACGCTTGTGCAATAACGGCGTCTTCGCTCTCAGCTAACCCTCTGCTATCAAGAGGCAGAGCTTGCATCCAGTGAAGCAACTGGACCCAGCGCCCCTGCACAAGACGCAGGATGGAGAGCCTGGCATTTACCTATCTAAGGTAAGCGCAATTATCAACCCAGTTCCACGGGGAAAGAAAGGGCGAGAGGGGCTAGGAACTTTCCCAACCTTCCAATCACTAATACCTTGGTTTACCCTTGCAGACACCTCACTCTTCAGCTTAAACATTCGGTGAGAAGGGGGCCCTGTCTGGGAGCAAAACAAACCCTGCGCCTAACACTGAAGACGGTATCCCCACCAGATCAAGGCCTGCGCCTCCGAGGGAACCAGGTGAGCGTTACAGAACGCGAAGCCTTACCACATAATTCCCGCCCAGGCGCAATGGAAACCTCAGACACAGACCAATTGGCCCATTTACTTGGGGAGTTGAGGGCGGAAGTACACGCCGCACGTCAGGAAAAAAATGCCCTAAGGAGGGAGTTTGTGGTCTCCAAGGAGCGAACAGACGATTTGGCTAGGCAATTGCTGCAAGCCCAAGCTGGACAAACTCCTCTACCCACCCCTAGTGGGGGCCACGCTCCTACAGCTTCCTCAAATCCGGTGCAAATCAATCTACCAGGAAATATACCTTTGGCTCCGCCCAAACGCTTTTCAGGTGATCCGAAAAGGTTTGCTGTGTTCATCAATCAATGTCGCTTGCACTTTTTGTGCAGACCCGCCGCTTTTCCAACGGACCAGGCTAAAGTGGCCTTCATGCTCTCTTATCTCAGTGGCAGTGCCGCAGATTGGTCTGTTCCTTTAGTGTCTCAAGATGACCCCATTCTCCATAACTTCCAGGACTTCCAAGTCAGTATGGAGAAACTGTTCGCAAGGCACTATCAGGGACAGGCCTTGGACAATGAACTTCTTTCACTACGACAGGGCAATCAAGATCTTCTGACTTATATTGCATCATTTAACAGACTAGTGGTGGAAACCAGATGGCCGGAGGATAAGAGGATCACACTGTTTTACAGAGGTCTGCGTGGGGAATTAAAAGACGTTCTGGCTCAAGTGGTAAATCCTCCACAAGACTGTTCCGAATATATCGATCTGGTAGTGCAATTGGATCATCGACTACAGGATCGGAAAGCCGATCGTTCCAGATTTGAAACCCGACTTTTTCCAAGGCCACAAAGTTCCACGAAAGGAACTGATTCTGTGGAACCCATGCAAATAGGGGTTGTTAAAGGACCTTTAACCCAAAAGGAGAGGGAAAGGAGGAGACAACTGCAATTATGCCTCTATTGCGGAAACTCGGGGCACTTTCTTCGAGATTGTCCAGTGAAACCCAAGAAGAAGATCGTAGGGGCGTCTGATAAAGGTACCGAGAATTCTGAGCCGGGAAACGACCTCGCCCGGCAAGTGTAGAGGTCCACTTGCCCAGCGTTAAAACCAGTTCTTTGACCTCACATTTCATCATGCCCATGGTCCTCGTGAGTCCAGAGCAACCTAATTGTATGCATGCCATTAAAGCATACATTGATAGTGGCGCAATCGGGAATTACTTGGACAGTGAACTGGCCGCCAGGATGAATCTATCTCTTTGTCCAAAGACAGTGAAAGACGTCATCACCACCGTGGATGGGACAGAAATAGCTTCCGGACCCGTAACTCACACCACCATGGAAGTAACGTTAGTAAGCCAAGATGGGCATCAAGAGAAGATCGTGTTTGATGTGATCAAGGCCCCGCAGTTTCAAGTCATCTTGGGAGTTCCTTGGTTGGAGAAACACAATCCTCAAATTGATTGGCGAGCAAAGACAATCCGGTTTCCAGAATGCGCTTCTACCTGTTACCCTCAGCCCTCCACCAAACTAGCTGCAACTGTTTCTGAGAGTCCACAACTGCCTCCTGAATACCAGGAATTCCAAGATGTCTTTCGGAAAGACCAAGCTAATTCTTTGCCTCCCCACAGATCATACGACTGTCGGATAGACCTGATTCCCGGATCCACTCCTCCGTGCAGTCGGATTTATGCCCTCACTGAACCTGAAAATCTCCACCTAAGGCAATATTTGGACCAGTACCTGGCTAATGGATTCATCCGTCCTTCGAAGTCCCCGGCCTCCTCAGCTCTGTTCTTCATGCCAAAAAAGGAGGGAGACTTAAGAACGTGTATAGACTACCGTGCCCTGAACCAGATTACAATTAAGAAGAGGTATCCATTCCCATTGATCCCAGAACTACTTGACCAAGTCAAAAACGCCTGTATATACACTAAGTTGGACCTCAGAGGAGCCTACCATTTGGTGCGAATAAAGGAGGGCGATGAATGGAAGATGGCCTTTCGTACCAAGTATGGACTGTTCGAGTATCAAGTGATGCCCTTCGGGTTGTGTAACGCACCGGCCGCGTTCCAGTTCTTTATGAATCACGTGCTCCGTGAACTCATTGATGTGTGTGTAGTTGTTTATATTGACGATATTCTGGTTTATTCGTCCTCTGAGGCAGAACACCGAAAACACGTCACCGCGGTACTGGAGAGGCTCCGAAGACACAAACTTTTTGCAAAATTAGAGAAGTGCGTCTTTCATGTCACTGAGGTCGAATTTTTGGGATTTATTTTGTCGCCTGGCGGATTTCTCATGGACTCGAGGAAAGTAGACGCAATCATCAAGTGGCCCTCACCAACATCTGTAAAAGGGGCTCAAAGTATGTTGGGCTTCGCCAACTTCTATCGTAGGTTTATTCCAGACTTCTCTCAGGTAGTCCAACCCATTACAGCTCTCCTCAGAAAAAACAAACGTTTTGAATGGTCTACCGAGGCAGAACAAGCTTTTCAGGAGCTAAAGACTAAATTTACCTCAGCCCCGATTTTAAAACATCCCCGCCCGGAACTACCTTACATCGTCGAGACCGATGCCTCCAGCCTCGCTATGGGAGCAGTGCTTTCACAAAGAGATCCAGAAACCAACCAGTTACACCCCGTGGTGTTCTGGTCTCGCAAATTCTCGGCCCCAGAAATCAACTACACCATTAATGATAAGGAACTTTTGGCTATTAAGTCCGCCTTTAAGGCCTGGCGGTATTATCTCCTAGGAGCCCGACACACTGTCACTGTCATTACTGACCATCGTAACCTACAGTATCTTAAATCAGCCAAAGCCCAATCCTCCAGACAACTTCGCTGGGCATTATTTTTTGCCGAATATGATTTTATAATCACCTACCGACCAGGCAATAAGAATGGTAAAGCGGATGCCCTCTCTCGAATTGGAGTAGATGAACACATGGTTAACCCTGAGCCCGTACCTATTATTCCTGAACAAAGAATCCTGGGTCTGATCGGCATGCAATCCATTGAAGAAATTGAAGCCCAGGTTAAACAACTTGTAACTCCAGCAGATTTACAAAAATGGCATCTTCAGGGGGAAGACTTCACAGTAAAGAACGACTTATTGTACTTCAAGGAACGACTTTATCTACCCTGTACTAGCAAAATCAAGTCATCTCTTGTTATCACGACTCCTTAATGGAAGGACACCCGGGTATGGCCAAGACCTCGGAAAAGGTCAAGCGTCACTTCTGGTGGCCATCTTGGAGAAAGGACATCAGAAACTTTGTCATGTCCTGTGGAGTGTGCGCCCAAAACAAGAGTCCTAAGGAGAAACCAGCAGGCCTCTTACAACCAATTGACATCCCACCTCGTCCCTGGCATACCCTCTCTATGGACTTTATCACCGATTTACCTCCCTGTTCCGGATACAATACAATCCTGGTAATCGTAGACTTATTCTCAAAAATGGCACATTTCATCCCACTAAAGGGTTTACCGTCAGCAGCAATCCTGGCTCGAGAATTTCTTGAAAACATCGTTCGGTTGCACGGCTTTCCTTCAATTTTAATCTCGGACAGAGGAAGTCAATTCATCTCCCACTTCTGGTGGAGTTGCTGTCGGTTGGCTCAAATTGATGTGAGACTTTCAACCAGTCACCACCCACAAACCGACGGCCAGACCGAAAGGACCAATCAGACTTTGGAACAGTACCTACGCTGCATGCTGCAACAGACAGAAGGAACTTGGAAGGACATCCTTTGGATAGCCGAGTACGCTTACAATAACTCAGTCCACTCTGGAACCGGAAAGACCCCGTTTTTTCTTTTGTATGGTAACCATCCTCGAACCTCTAACCTGGATCCACCTCAGGATCTTGGAACACCAACAGTTGACCACCTACATTCAACCATCACCCAAGCCTTCAAGGAAGCTACTACCCACCTTCAAAGGGCCAAGGAACAATACAAGAAAGGAGCAGATCAACACCGGAAGGAAGCCCCTCAATACCAAATAGGAGATCAAGTCTGGTTATCCACCAAACATTTACCCCTAAAGGGACCACGCACCTTTAACCCAAGATACCTGGGACCCTACTCTATCACTGCCATAATAAATCCAGTAGCGGTCAAGTTGGATTTACCCCCTCGTACGAAAATGCACCCAGTCTTTCATGTTTCACTACTAAAACCTGTTCAACCAGAAACCCGATTGACTAAATCTCCTGAACCTATCATAGTTGACAGAGAACTCGAGTTTGAAATCAAAAATATCCTGGATTCCAAGATCTCCAAATCAAAACTACACTACCTGATTGACTGGAAAGGCTACGGCCCCCAAGAAAGATCTTGGGAACCTGCAGAACATGTACACGCACCTCGACTAATCAAGAAATTTCATTGGACATTTCCTAACAAACCAAGACCTCCGGAGAAGTCAACCTTGGGAGGGGCCTTAAGGGGGGGTGCTGTCATGATCCCTGCTTCCAAGGGGTCAGGACTTGCCCCACGACCTTGGAAGCAGGCCCATAACTCTGATCCCAGGAACCAGCCAGTCCCTATTGGGACCTTTTGGACCTTGTCCTGGCGCCACTGGCGCCAGGCTCTTGAAGGTGACTGGTCCCGGCACAGGAGGCGCCGGGCTCATATAAGATAAGAGTGCTTGGTGGACCTACCTGTAGCAGACCATGCTGCTTACTTACCAGTTAGCTGGTCTCCTGATCCTTCTCTGCCTGGGACTACTTTTTCTGTCTGGTGGAGCAGGAGCCACTCCCTGAAAGCAGAACACAGGAACTCTTCTAGAAATCAGGAACTCTTTTTCTTACCTTGGTGCGGCCGTGGAAGAAGACGCCTAAGCACTACAGAAGGCTATTTAAACCACACCCGATTGGTTTCACGTGCTTCGCGTTATTCTGCATCTGCAGCAGGATGCTCACCGTGTCAGCTCCAGGAAACCTCCAGCTCCAGATCCTGTGAACACGAAATCACCTGCTGGGATCCAACCTTCAGTCTTCTTCAGTCTTCGGCAGTTCCTGCAAAACAAAGGCACAGGTTAGGCTAAAGCAAAGGCAGCGCATCTACTTACCTAATCCAACGGCAGCATCCAAGGCGCCTTTTTCAGCCTTTCTCTTCCGGCATCCGACATCTGCAAAGAGAAAGAACATCGGTCAGTAATATTTAACTACAAAGGCTGCTTAGCTGTGTTACGCCTGTTCCAACTCAGCTCGCGCTGCATTCCGGCACCTACAAGACAAGATACATCGGTTAGTAACGCTTAGTTACAAGACTGCTTACCTGTGTTACGTTCGCTCCCAATCTGTTCGCGCTGCACCTCGACACCTGCAAAGACAAAAGAGACATTACGGTGCATTCTACAGCGCTAGTGCAGTCTTTCTACTTACATGCCATTAGAAGGATAATCTTCACCGCCATAGCATCTGAAAAGGAAAAGACATAGACTTTAAAGACTTAAGACTTTTGAAAGAGAAGAGAACAATCTAAAAGGAACTTAAATACTTACAAGGCACGCTTGTGCAATAACGGCGTCTTCGCTCTCAGCTAACCCTCTGCTATCAAGAGGCAGAGCTCGCATCCAGTGAAGCAACTGGACCCAGCGCCCCTGCACAAGACGCAGGATGGAGAGCCCGGCAATTACCTATCTAAGGTAAGCGCAATTATCAACCCAGTTCCACGGGGAAAGAAAGGGCGAGAGGGGCTAGGAACTTTCCCAACCTTCCAATCACTAATACCTTGGTTTACCCTTGCAGACACCTCACTCTTCAGCTTAAACTTTCGGTGAGAAGGGGGCCCTGTCCGGGAGCAAAACAAACCCTGCGCCTAACACTGAAGACGGTATCCCCACCAGATCAAGGCCTGCGCCTCCGAGGGAACCAGGTGAGCGTTACATGGTGCACCGGACTTCACTTTTCTTCGACGACGAGATCATCTCTACTCTTGGCAAAGACCCGACGTGCATCCACCACCAGGAACATCTGCCCCGCCGGAGCTGTCTCTCCACAAACAAGGTACCGTGTCCGCCTGGCTTCCCTTTCTGCCGGATAGAGTGAGGTGTCTTAATCCTCGCCTTTCCATTGGGTCGCCTCCAAGCTTTCTTTAGCGTGTTGTTCTGAACTAGTCCAATCTTTCCATAACAATTTGCGATAAAGCGCATTTCCACTGAGACACTTTTTGGGACATATCCCCTTGCCTCTCTCCGAGTGGGCCTGGCCGCTGAACTTTGGAATCTACAGTGGCTCCTGTCTTCTTGCCTTGCATTTGTGCTTAAAAGTATTGGTATCAAGTTGATTTCTTAACCCACCTTTTCTCTCCCGTCCTAACGAATACTAGAGTGCCATCTAGGTTAAAGCATACACCTCTGTCTGCAAATAAGTGATGCCATTGAACCTAGACTTGTTGAACTATTGTTAGGGGGATTGATATTTTCCGTATAGTAATTGTGATTGAAATCGTTGGCCGTATTGAGTGCCAGAGTGTTTTCTATAGATGTGTTCTTATAAATAAATAACTATATATCTTTACACCGAAGCCTTGTTGCGTGTTTGCTTGTCTTACTGTGTAGATTGCCCTATTTTGTAAACTCCACATACTGCCTAACTCTTCTTGAGGGAAGTCTGACTGCTCAGCCACAGCTACCAAGTGAATCTGTGTGGTACAGACTTCTACCAAGTGGGTTTACTGCCAAACACCTGTAGTCCTAAATCTTTTGCAGTGGTCCCAGAGGGAACTGCACAGGTTTCTGCCTAACACTGGTGTACAGCGGTGGGATTCGTATCGAGTATACAGTTTAGAGTGCTTTTCGACACTTTAGGATAACTAACCACAAAGCTTAGCACTAAAAAGCAACTTTTAAAAACATGTCTACTATGGAAGCTTACAGTCAATAATCCTTGTCAGGTGAAAATACTGAGAGTTTACTAGCTCTCTGTAGGCAAGAGAATCTTTCTGTAAGAAGCAAGACGTTAGAACTGATAGCGAGATTGCTTGAAAACCAAAGTCTGGGTACTGGTTCAGAGGAACTAACTTCTCCAGCAGATGTAGATAACGGTGATGGTGTTGATCTAAATCGTAATTCTGACGATAGTGATGAAGAGGCTGAAGAGGAAGGAGAGGCTAACGAAACTGTCTCCCCTGCTCCTCTACCTGCCTTACCAGCCCATACCAGGTCCCACATGTAACCCTGCTTATTTTGAACTTGAAAAAATGAAACTCGAATTAGAATACAAACGGTTCTTGGCTCAATCTGAAAGAAACCAAGAGCTTGAGTTCAGACGGATAAATGCAAGGGAAGAGGACCCAAAGTTCGAGTCCTCCCGTCCCCTGCACACTCTTGGACTACGCAACAAGGGCGTAGATTCTTAAGGATATAGTTAGCAATATTCTTTAGAGAATTGATTCAACAAAATTTATAACATCAAACAGAGGAACAAAGGTTTCTGTATTTTAGGTGTACTGGGATGAAGTAAACACCTATTTATTTATACATAAAAATGTAGTGAAGACAGGAGAAATTGCGTAACAACATTATAATGTCAACATAATCAAAAGTTGATGGAAATTCCACTCTCAATGGCTTGACGCGTTTCGAGGTAATACCTCTTCTTCAGAAGCCTCTGTGGATCTACCAAAATGCAGTGTGATTTGTCCGCTTTCCTGTGTGAGGAGATTCGGATGTAAGTAATAGAAAATCAGCTCTGGTTTTGCTTTCTTCAGGCACCTGAGTTTCACTGCTTCACTTAATTCACGGTCACTTCCTTCGTTATCTTTTCTCTTCGTTTGCACTTTGATCCGCAAATGCAGACGGATAAATGCCCAGGGTGAGCAGAAGCAAGCTGAGTTAAGGCTCAGGGAAAGAGAACTTAATCACGAGTTAGAGATGAAAAAAATTGTCTGTGGAAAATGCTTCTCTCTCCTCTGGTTCTTCTAGAAGCTACAGTTCCAAAAGACCCCGGATGCCGAAGAAACTAGTGGGTATGTATGAACCGAGATTGGATGTATTGGATTGATTAAAACTGTTTGACTACAATCATGGGCTCCAGGACATCACCGGGAATGATTTACTTCCCTGGTTGTTCTCTAGGCTCCCCCCTGTTGCAACTGATGTGGTAATGGAGTTGGGGGAGGCGGATAAGACGGATTACGAAAGTGTGAAACTAGCTTTGATAGTTAGATTTGGGAAGACCCCTTCCCAGTATCTTAAGAGGTTTAGAACCCTCAAAAAGTATGACGGTACCCCTTGGGCTACCTGGGTGAGTGAAGGGTTGAAAACCTTAGATGGATGGATTAAGGGTTACAAAGTGAACACTTATGAGGGTATGAAGAATCTTTTAATGTTGGAGTCGATTTATGAAGCCTGTTCTCCCGAGCTCAGACAGCACTTGGCTGATTCAAAGGAATTGGATTCCCGGAGGCTAGCTAAGGCTGCTGACTTATGGGTTGCCAACAGGGCTACTCATAAGGATTCTGGGGCAACTCAGAAAAAGGATGAGGGAAAACAGCCTAAAAAAGACTCAAAAGAGAATTCGAATAAATCAAATTCCATAGAGGGCCCCAAACAGAACCAAAAGGGTAAGCCACAAGGAAAACCGCAGCAGAATAGTGTGTCTTCTGGTGCCAAACCGGAAGGAGGCCAGAACAAGCCACCATTCCAAAAAGCATTCGGTAAATGCTTTGTTTGTTGCTCGACTAACCACGTGAAAGGAGATCCCAGATGTAAGGGTAAACCTTCAGGGGTCCAGCTTGTCTCCTTAGCCTTCGCGCCAGAGGAGAAAGTCCAAATGGCAAGTGGAAACTTTCTACTGCTAGCTGATGAACCCATTGGAGTCTCAGCCAGCGTTTCTTTAGTATCTCTGGGGTTGTGGGAACAACAGAATTTAGACGTCTATAATTCTATCCCCGATAATACTAAAGAGTATTATAAGGACAGTGTCCAGGTGAATGGTCAGGAGACTCCTGCCATTAGGGACACAGGGGCCAGCATAACTGTGGTGGATAAATCGTTTTTTCAGGCTGAGGATGTTGCTAAGGCACCCAAACGCATCACCAAGTTAGCTGGAGGGCCTGTGCAGATGCTTCCCCAATTACCAGTTCTCATCCAGTGTAACAACATGACTGTGAAGATACCTGTCAGCATATAGAGTGAGGAACCAGGACGCGTACTGTTGGGTAACGATTTGAAAACTCTCAGAGTTGTATCGCATACTGCCAGACCTCCTAGTAAACGGTTACAGGAGCTAACCAGACCTGCAAGAGAGAGGACCATGCGCGGTACTATCCAGGAGATGATGAAGAAAGAAATCACTCCTGCCCCACTCGAATTGTCGGCCGCTGTCTCGAAGAAACCAGGTGCCAAAGGGAAACCTAAGACTTCTACCCCGAAACCAGCAGCCAGCATTTCCGTGCAGCCAACCAGGACTTCCCCGCGGTTGTCCAAAAATACACCCGTAACTCCACCTCCAGCTGAGGCTGAGAGGGAGGTACAACCCTGTGTGGTAGAATTAGACTCTGACGAAGAGCTAATGGAAGGCCAGGAACTCATTGGAGTTCTGGATCCTGTTGACCATCCTGAACTGCAGTCTTTACTGGCAGAAGGTGGACCCAGCAGGGCAGACTTCAGTAAGGGACAGAGAGAATGTCCAACTCTGGAAGGTCTTCGCCACCAGGCCAAAGCTCAGGCTGAAGGGCAAGAGCCTGGGAAATACAGGTTGCACTGGGAAGATGGCCTCTTCTACAGTGAACCGACCGAGTCTGCACCTGGAGACTACAAGCGTCTTGTAGTACCCCAAGAGAACAGACCACAGTTCTTGCAGTTAGCCCACGAGATTCCTTTGGCTGGTCACTTGAGTTTCAAGAAGACTAAGGAAAGGCTATCTCTCTACTTCTATTGGCCAAAGATGGGGGCCGAAGTAGAAAAACGCTGCAGGAGCTGCCACACCTGCCAGACCTCTGGTAAGGTTGGCTCCAAGAATGTGGCATCTTTAGTGCCTCTCCCAGTTGTGTGAGTCCCGTTTGAGAGAGTAGGGATTGACATTGTTGGTCCCCTTGATCCTCCAACCTCCTCAGGCAACAGGTTTATACTTGTTGTAGTAGACCATGCTACTAGGTATCCTGAGGCAATTCCTATGAGGACTGTTACAGCTCCGGCTGTGGCTAAGGCCCTCCTTGGTATTTTTACCAGGGTCGAGTTTCCTAAGGAAGTAATCTCTGACAGGGGGTCAAACTTTATGTCCCACTACATGAAAGCCATGTGGAAAACCTGTGGAGTTACTTACAAGTTCTCAACAGCTTACCACCCACAAACCAATGGGTTGGTAGAACGGTTCAACCGAACCATGAAGAGCATGATAGGTGCTTTAGAGGAACCCCTTAAGCGTAAGTGGGACCTTCTACTGCCATGCCTTCTCTTTGCTTATAGAGAAGTCCCTCAGGAGGGAGTAGGTTATTCTCCCTTCGAACTTCTCTATGGTCATCCCATCAGAGGTCCATTGGCCCTGATTAAGGAGGGGTTGGAAAGTGCTCCTTCCCCCAAGCCAGTCAGAGTGACTGACTACGTGATAGGTCTCCGGAGGAGAATGTCGCACATGATGACAGAAGCAAGCGATAACTTGAAAGCTGGACAAGCATTGGTCAAGCACTGGCACGATCAAAAGGCTAACATGGTTGAGTTCGCTCAAGACCAGCTCATTCTCGTTATGATCCTAACAAGGCAGAGGGCCTTGCAAGACAAATGGATGGGACCCATCAGAGTTGTGGGTAAACTCGGAGAGGTCAACTATCTGCTGGACTTAGGCAATCCCAAGGAAGCTCTGACAGTTTTCCACACCAACCGACTGAAAGCGTATGTCTCACGACCTGATGTAGGAGCGTTGCTTCTAGAATCATCCGAGGAAGAAGAAGAGAGTGAAGCTCTTCCGGATCTCCTCAGAGGCTTGCCTTTGGATGAAAAAATTGAAGGAGTAAATCTCTCTTCCAATCTGACACCCGAGCAACAAGAGGAGTGCAAATCCATGTTGAATCAGTTTGCCTCTCTGTTCTCGCTTTCACCAGGCTTGACCCCTTGGGGCCAGCACGACATACTCACTGGTGACTGTTTGCCAGTCAAAAGCAGAGGATACCGAATGTCAGAAAACGTACAAACCCACATCAAAGGTGAGGTCAGCAAGATGCTTGATCTCGGGGTAATAGAGCCCTCTACTAGTCCATGGTCTAGCCAAGTTGTGTTAGTACCAAAGGCTGGATCTAAAGAGCTTAGATTCTGCGCAGATTATAGAGCTCTTAATGCAGTCACCAAGACTGATGCCCACCCTTTGCCAAGAACAGATGAGTTGGTGGATAAACTTGGCGCCGCCAAGTTCCTCAGCACATTTGACTTGACGTCAGGCTATTGGCAAATAGCCCTGACAGACCATGCCAAGGAGAAAACGGCATTTTCTACCCCCGTTGGCTTATACCAGTTTAAGGTAATGCCTTTCGGATTGAAGAATGCATCTGCTACGTTTCAACGGATGGTAAATCAGGTTCTGAACGGGATGGAGGACTTCTGCATGGCATACTTGGATGAAATAGCAGTGTTCAGCAATTTCTGGGAAGAACATGTAACCCACCTGAGAGATGTTTTGCAGGCTCTTGGACGAGCCAATCTGACCATAAAGGCGAGTAAATGCCAAATTGGACAGAGTAAGGTAGTCTATCTTGGACATGAGGTAGGAGGCGGAGAAATAAGGCCTTTGCTCAGTAAGATTGACGCTGTGCAAAATTGGACAACACCTACTACTCAAACCCAAGTGAGAGCCTTCCTAGGCCTCACTGGATATTACAGGAATTTCATCGAGAACTATGGGACCATAGCTTCTCCACTGTATGCCATTTCCTCGCCCAAATTTCCTAAAAAGGTTAGATGGAACGAGGAGTGCAATCAGGCTTTTGAAAACCTGAAAAAGGCTCTTTGCCAATCCTCAGTACTCAGAGCTCCTGATTACCGCCAACGCTTCATTGTGCAGACAGATGCTTCAAATGTAGGGATAGGTGCCGTACTCAGTCAACTGGATGGGAAAGGTAGGGAGAACCCCGTTTGCTTCATCAGCCGCAAGCTGAAGGATCCTGAAACAAGGTGGGCAACAATCGAAAGAGAGTGCTTTGCTATCGTGTGGGGTCTGAAGAAGTTTAGGCCGTACTTGTATGGTTCTACTTTTGTCATTCAGACTGACCACCAACCCTTGAGATGGTTAATGCAAATGAAAGGGGAAAACCCGAAACTATTGAGATGGTCGATCTGCCTGCAAGGGTTTGATTTCACCATTGAGCACAGGTCAGGGTGTCACCACCAAAATGCTGATGGTCTCTCTAGGATGTATGTCATCGACTAGAGGTATGAGATTCATCCAGGAGTGGATTAAATCCTCCTGTCCCTTAGTCTGGGGGGGGGGGCAAGTGTTAGGGAGAATTCTCTGTTTAGGCTGAATTTCCTAACCTAGTGAGTCCCCCAGCAGCTTTGCTGGATTTCAGGAGTTTGTTTTTTCCATCCTGTCAAGAGTGAGACTCTTTTTCTCCCACTCTTGGACATGAATGTTTGTAATTCCTTTGAATGTCAATGTGTTCTATGGGCTATGGGGTCTTTTACTCCATAGGGTCTCATATGTTTTGCTATGTGTGTTACACTGCACCCTCCGTGCCGTAGCACTGGGGCGTCCTAGCGGACCTCCATCATAGACTCCATACCCGGGGACTGACTACTGTCTCCCCGGGCATGTAAAGTCACCATTAGCTTTACTAGACCTAAATTTACTAACAGAACTAGTACACACCACCTTATTGTGGACGTACTAGTAGGGGTAATTCGATTACTCCTAGGTCTGTTATTCGAGGGGGCACTGTCCCATCCCCCCTCATCGAGTTTTGGCTGGTGGCAGTGGAAACTACTTGTTATATTCGACCCCGTATATAACCCTATGGGATTCTTCCCATTGTTGGAGATTGATAATTTTCCTCGTTAATCTCTAACATACCACCTATTTACTTATCTTAAATAAGTCTATCGGATGGTATTTTCTGCCAGAACTCGGTTTTTAAAATGGCGTCTGTGTTCGTCTCTGTGACTCCTAAACCAAAGGTTGAGCCCTTTGTTCCACTTTTGGCGGGCTTCGGTACAGAGACCCTCCAAAGTGGTGCCATTCTGTCTGGGTTACCACAAGGGTGTGGGAGGGGGTTTAGGCACCCTGGACCGAGTTGCCTTGCCAACTCTGGTCGCACTCTAGTGTGATTGGCCCAAGTGGTGAGCCACCCCGCTCACCACTTAGCCTGTTTTGATTGACAGCTAGGCTGAATGAATGGGGGTTTTCTGCATAAAAGCAGGGCTTTTGGGACTGGATCTTCAGAAGTCGCCACAGGACCTAAGAATCTGACGAGGGTAAAGCTGAGCCGACCTGCAACGACGACACCTCCGGTGGAGCCCTGCGGAACCGACTCACCACTTCCCGACAACAGAGGAGATCTCCCTGCCAGAGAGTCTCTTCCCCTGACTGGTGGGAACAACCAGTCCCCTTTGCTTTTTCTTCGCTCCAGGACGCAGTGGTCGAATTTCCCGTGCAGAGCACATCGGCAACCGGATAGCCACTACCCCTGTATCGCGACCAAAAGGTGGTGCCTTGTGATGGAGCACTCCGCGGCTGGTCTCTTACCTGGTGGTGCACCGGGCTTCACTTTTCTTCGACGACAAGATCATCTCTACTCTTGGCAAAGACCCGACGTGCATCCACCACCAGGAACAACTGCCCCTGACGGAGCTGTCTCTCCACAAACAAGGTACCATGTCCGCCTGGCTTCCCTTTCTGCCGGATAGAGTGAGGTGTCTTAATCCTCGCCTTTCCATTGGGTCGTCTCCAAGCTTTCTTTTGCGTGTTGTTCTGAACTAGTCCAATCTTTCCATAACAATTTGCGATAAAGACTCAAAGCGCATTTCCACTGAGACACTTTTTTGGGACATATCCCCTTGCCTCTCTCCGAGTAGGCCTGGCCTCTGAACTTTGGAATCTACAGTGGCTCTTGTCTTCTTGCCTTGCATTTGTGCTTAAATGTATTGGTATCAAGTTGATTTCTTAACCCACCTTCTCTCTCCCGTCCTAACGAATACTAGAGTGCCATCTAGGTTAAAGCATACACCTCTGTCTGCAAATAAGTGATGCCGTTGAACCTAGACTTGTCTAACTATTGTTAGGGGATTGATTTTTTCCGTATAGTAATTGTGATTGAAATCGTTTGCCGTATTGAGTGCCAGAGTGTTTTCTATAGATGTGTTCTTATAAATAAATAACTATGTATCTTTACACCGAAGCCTTGTTGCGTGTTTGCTTGTTTTACTGTGTAGATTGGCCTATTTTGTTTACTCCACATACTGCCTAACTCTTCTTGAGGGAAGTCTGACTGCTCAGCCACAGCTACCAAGTGAATCTGTGTGGTACAGACTGCTACCAAGTGGGTTTACTTCCAAACACCTGTAGTCCTAAATCTTTTGCAGTGGTCCCAGAGGGAACTGCACAGGTTTCCGCCTAACAGTGCCCCTGACTGCTGGGGAGTGGGGGTGCTGGGAGACATGAGTGGGAACATGCTGGCAGGTGCCCCTGACTGCTAGGGGTGGGGGTGCTGGGGGACATTTGTGGGGGCCTGCTGGTGGGTGCCCCTGACTGCTGGGGGGTGGGGGTGCTGGGGGACATGAGTCAGGGCCTGCTGGCAGGTGCCCCTGACTGCTGGGGGGTGGGGGTTCTGGGGGACATGAGTGGGGGCCTTCTAGCAGGTGCCCCTGACTGCTGGGGGTGGGGGTGCTGGGGCACTTGAGTGGGACATGAGTGGGGGCCTGCTGGCAGGTGCCCCTGACTGCTGGGTGGTGGGGGTGCTGGGGGACATGAGTGGGGGCCTTCTGGCAGGTGCCCCTGACTGCTGGGGGTGGGGGTGCTGGGGGACATGTGTGGGGGCCTGCTGGCCGGTGCCCCTGACTGCTGGGGGGTGGGGGTGCTGGGGGACATGAGTGGGGGCCTGTTGGCAGTTGTCCATGACTGCTGGGGGGTGGGGTGCTGGGGGACATGAGTGGGGGCCTGCAGGCAGGTGCCCTTGACTGCTGGGGGCTGGGGATGCTGGGCGACATGAGTGGGGGCCTGCTGGTAGGTGCCCCTGACTACTGGGGGGTGGGGTGCTGGAGGACATGAGTGGAACATGAGTGGGGGCCTGCGGGCAGGAGCCCCTGACTGCTGGGGGGTAGGGGTGCTGGGGGACATGAGTGGGGGCCTGCTGGCAGGTACCCCTGACTTCTGGGGGGTGGGGATGCTGGGGGACATGTGTGGGGGCCTGCTGGCAGGTGCCCCTGACTGCTGGGGGATAGGGCTGCTGGGGAACATGAGTGGGGGCCTGCTGGCAGGTGCCCCTGACTGCTGGGTGGTGGGGGTGCTGGGGGACATGAGTGGGGGCCTGCCGGCAGGTGCCCCGGACTTCTGGGGGCTGGGGTGCTGGGGTACATGAGTGGGACATGGTTGGGGGCCTGCGGGCAGATGCCCCTGACTGCTGGGGGGTGGGTGGGCGGGGGGACATGAGTGGGGGCCTGCTGGCAGGTGCCCCTGACTGCTGGGGGGTGGGAGTGCCGGGGGACATGAGTGGGACATGAGTGGGGGCCTGCTGGCAGGTGCCCCTGACTTCTGGGGGTGGGGGTGCTGTGGGACATGAGTGGGACATGAGTGGGGGCCTGCTGGCAGTTGCCCCTGACTGCCGGTGGTGGGGTAATGGGGGACATGAGTGGGTGCCTGCTGCCAGGTGCCCCTGACTGCTGGGGGTGGGGATGCTGGGGGACATGTGTGGGGGCCTGCTGGCAGGTGCCCCTGACTGCTGGGGGTGGGGGTGCAAGGGGACATGAGTGGGACATGAGTGGGGGCCTGCTGGCAGGTCCCCCTGACTGCTGGGGGTTGGGGTGCTGGGGGACATGAGTGGGGGCCTGCTGGCAGGTGCCCCTGACTGCTGGGGGGTGGGGGTGCTGGGGGACATGAGTGGGACATGAGTGAGGGCCTGCTGACAGGTGCCCCTGACTGCTGGGGGTGGGGGTGCAAGGGGACATGAGTGGGACATGAGTGGGGGCCTGCTGGCAGGTGCCCCTGACTGCTAGGGCGTGCTGGGGGACATGAGTGGGGGCCTGCTGGCAGGTGCCCCTGACTGCCGGGGGTGGGGGTAATGGGGGACATGAGTGGGTCCTGCTGGCAGGTACCCCTGCCTGCTGGGGGTGGGGGTGCTGGGGGACATGTGTGGGGGCCTGCTGGCAGGTGCCCCTGACTGCTGGGGGTGAGGGTGCAAGGGGACATGAGTGGGACATGAGTGGGGGCCTGCTGGCAGGTCCCCCTGACTGCTGGGGGTTGGGGGTGCTGGGGGACATGAGTGGGGGCCTGCTGGCAGATGCCCCTGACTGCTGGGGGGTGGGGGTGCTAGGGGACATGAGTGGGACATGAGTGGGGGGCCTGCTGACAGGTGCCTCTGACTGCTGGGGGTGGGGTGCTGGGGGACATGAGTGGGACATGAGTGGGGGCCTGCTGGCAGGTGCCACTGACTGCTAGGGGGTGGGGGTGCTGGGGGACATATGTGGGGGCCTGCTGGCAGGTGCCCCTGACTGCTGGAGGTGGGGGTGCTGGGGGACATGTGTGGGGGCCTGCTGGCAGGTGCCCCTGACTACTGGGGGGTGGGGGGGCACGGGACATGAGTGGGGGCCAGCTGGAAGGTGCCCCTGACTGCTGGGGGGTGGGGGTTCTGGGGTACATGAGTGGGGGCCTGCTGGCAGGTGCCCCTGACTGCTGGGGGTGGGGGTGCTGGGGGACATGAGTGGAACATGAGTGGGGGCCTGCTGGCAGGTGCCCCTGACTGCTGTGGGGTGGGGATGCTGTGGAACATGAGTTGGTGATCACTAGTGCAAGGTGACATGTGGCTTGGCTGGGAGGCATGCCCATGGTGGATGGGCTGCCTGTGGGACGTGACCAGGGGTGCAGGGTAGTCCCCTGTGGTGTGGGCTGCCTGCAGGGGCCGTGGAGGGTGTAGAGGGAACACCTGGGAGGACTCACACTGCCAATTCACCTGTAGGACTCCCCGCGAACCCCCGAAAATCACGTACCCTGCTCTGACAGCAAAATCGCGTGTGAAACTTCCTGCGCACCCCAGGAATACACTTACCCCACTCTCACAGGGCATTTTGCGTGTGAAACTTCCTGCGCACCCACGGATACACGTACCCCACTCGAACGGGCATTTTGTGAGTGAAACTTCCCACGCACCCCTGAAATACACGTCCCCGCTCCAATCACGTGTGAAACTTCACGTGTACCCCAGGAATACACATACCCCACTCGCACTGGGCATTTTGCGTGTGAAACGTCCTGCGCACCCCAGGAATACATGTACCCCACTCGCACAGGGCATTTCGTGTGTGAAACTTCCCACGCACCCCAAGAATACACGTACCCCACTCGCACAGGGCATTATGCGTGTGAAACTTCCCGCCACCCCCGAAATACACGTTCCCCACTCCAATCGCGTTTGAAACTTCACGCGCACCCCAGGAATACACGTACTCCACTCGCACAGGGCCTATCGCGTCTGAAACTTCCCGCGCACCCCAGGAATACACGTACCCCACTGGCACAGGGCATTACGCGTGTGTAACTTCCCGCGCACCCCCGAAATACACGTTCCCCTCTCCAATCGTGTGTGAAACTTCCCGAACACCTCAGGAATACACGTACCCCACTCGCACAGGGCCCATCGCTTGTGAAACTTCCCGCGCACCCCAGGAATACACGTACCCCACTGGCACAGGGCCTATGATGTGTGAAACGTCCCGCGCACCCCAGAAATACACATACCCCACTGGCACAGGGCCTATCATGTGTGAAACTTCCCACGCACCCCAGGAATACACATACCCCACTCGCACAGGGCATTCCGCGTGTTAAACTTCCTGTGAACCCCTGTTATACACGTACCCCGCTCCAATCGCGTGTGACACTCCCCGTGCAGCAGGGTACGTGTATTCAGAGGGGTGCACAGGGAGTTTTACCAGAGTTTTCATGGTTGGGGGCCTGTGCACCATGTACGGGATTTGTGCGCTGTGCATGGCACACGGGGAGGGGTTGGGTTGTAACTGGCGCTGCTGCAGGGTCGCTGCGCCACTCTGCGCCACGGCTGGTTTTCTAAACTAAAATCCATGAATACGCTGTGCGCGGAAATGGTTTTTAAGCGCACGCAGCTGGCGCAGAAATTCACACGCACACACTGTGCGCCAGCCGCGTGCGCCACTTGTGCACTGAATTCTATGAATTACCCTCTTCATGTGCTAGGCAGCTTGATTTATCATCCTTTTGTTAATGTATACTAAATCTTTATCTACCACACACACTGTAAGATGTGTTTTCACTGTATGGGCCAAAAAGATTGCAGATCACCAAATTCCCATTTCCGAGCTTTGCACCATAACATAGAAACATGTGTCTTCCTTCCCTATGTTCACGTGTACTCAAAAGGTTGTTACCTGTAAATGGTTACTGTAAAGATTTATGGTTCAGGATAAAGCAGCGCACCGAGCCAGCTCAGTTACGATGTTGCAGATTTATTGTTCATATGCTCATGTGGTGAATATCTGAGCGAGAGCACCGGCGCCCTGTCCGGCAAACAAGCAGTCTCCAACTGTCACTATGCGAACACCCAAATCATGACACAAATCCCATGACGAACGCTCCTACCACGTGCACCCCATAACATTCCACGCCACACACACACACTACGGCCCTTGTCCACCCGTAAGTACACACTACTACACTTCTCCCCCCGTAATAAGGCCATCAACCCAGAGGACAATACAAAACCTCTTCCCCAGTAAGGCCAACAACCCTAACAAGTCTTACAACTCCTACAACACGTCACCCCCTGTATAAGGCCAACTCCCAAATAACAAATAACCATATCCCGGAAAGAGGCCTATAACCAAATTCGCACTGCAAAGGGACACTCACTAACCACATGGAATAACATAACTCAACCTAACCGACAAGGCATTGTCTCTGCAAAGGATACATATGAACGAAACCCCGACTTTACATGCATGCAGGTGCAATACAAGATGTTATACAATTAATCCCACTAAATGTGCCAGATCCACACATTACTTGGCACACCACCAACTGCAACACAGAAACAGATAACCACGACCATGCTAAGACCAACTACAGCTAAACCACTGCCTAAGTAACAGGATAATGAATCGTCCCAAAATGGCCAAACGGAACCCAAACCCTCAAGGACATAAAACAAAAAAAACAGAACATCCACCGCTACTGAGCTGCCCCTCAGTACTAGGCCTGCCACACCTACTTTCCATCACAAGGATAGCTAGAACTAACAACCTATTCCCACAGTGCACAACCATCCTTCCGCCCGAGCTGTCCCTCGGGGCCTCGAACCTGCCACACTCGAGCACAAACTGGCACCGACACAGAGCAAGCAACAAGCACAAATTCCATAAAGGTTCCAAGAACGTACTAAATCACAGAGGCAACTAACGAAATTCTATAGAACATAGAACAACGTTACTTCCGACCAAATACATGTACACCAACACCAAATCAACTCCCGAACACCACACATGTTGTAATAAACAATTCTGCACCTTACTCCATGGTGAAGAATACCTAGGTTCTAACGTGACCCTCCTAGTCACAACCACCAACCAAAAATAGCACACCCTAAGCAACAAGAACAGGGTGACGTCAGCAGACAACTGCACTGAACACTATACATCCCCCTGGTCACAGCCATAGATCTAAAATGGCCTACACGGCTAAGGAATGATGGAAGACCTCAGCACCCATTACACTGTAGGAGCATCCAGCAGGACACTCAACAGCCAGATCACTCACCTCCAAAACAAATCCTAAGGACACGTAACAGGACCGAGCCGGAATCCCATTACACCCGAAGAAATATGGCCTAACCACATCTCAACCAATGAACGTTTACAACATTAAGGCCAACATTGCACCAATACCTTGCATCATACTAAACCTTGACGTCAAAAACGCCCTAAATTCACTAGCCGCCACTCAAGAAATCATATGGAACACAATCACACATTGTGCCCCTCCTGCGACCCCACAACAAAACAAAGTCAATTTACGGGATACAACATCTCCTAATAGCTCCCACTCAAACCTCAAAGGGAAACACAATGACACACACTTGAGTCAAACCCTTACCTCCAGTCCACCCCCCCTAAAAAGGAAAAAGGCAATAAACGTAAATGCACAAATGTAAATGCACAAATGTAAACGTCTCAAATCCTGAGGAAATACCCACCCTCAAGTCCGTCCTCCCCGAAGAGGAATTATTGAAAAATAATGCAGTAATCCAAGAGGTAAAACCCCCAACCCTCAAGTCCACCAACCTGAAAGGGAAAACAATGAACGTTGAGTATCCGAAAACTTCAACAAAATACAATGAGAAAAATGGACAAAAATGAATAAATACATAACCTCGGAACAGGGCCACAACGAAAACACTTGTTCCACACACACAACGCAACGGCCCGACATTGCAACACTTCACTAAACGAAAGGCCACACATAGACATGCACACTTTACTGACATACAGGCCTCACCAACATCTAGGTGCTTTAATCCTCCGAGAGGGTGAAGTCGTTCAACCTCATTTAAAAACCCACAGCTCCGCATCGAACTCCTTGAGAGACTTCAACAAAAATCCACAACCGCAGAACTTGAAATGACCGACTTCCATACTGCAGAGTGCACAGGCCTGCATACACGGTCTCTTCCTGAGACGTGGAGAAAAATGTTCCGTGACACCCAAGGAATAATGTTCCGTGACAACCTGTGGTCCTTCGCCATCCAGCCTATTCTTTGACGCAGATCCCCTTGCATTAACACTGATGGCAAATCCGGAGGACACCCCGCCTGGAACGCAACCCATGTTCTCCAGCGGATGCGCACTTCCCGGCGCTAGGATGATGATGCTGTCCTGGAACACCACAGCCATTGGTGCCCAGATCCCCTATTGGATGTCCGCCACGTCGCATTCCAACGAGCGAATAGGAGCTAACAACGTCATCATTTCCAACCCCAGCTCAGCAGGGGAAAAATGTCCAATACACTTAACCAGGACTGAAGGCTCCCAACACTGCTTCGAGTCCTCCATAGAAGCCACCGTGCCGGCAACACTATCCCGTGTCTCCTGTTCCATGAGACAGGCGGCGGGCTCCTCTTCACCCAGACAGACTGCCTTCAGGCAGTCACCGACCATTCAGCTGTCACACTCGATCTGTCCTCTGCTACTGACACAGTTCAGACCAGCAGGGAAAGGTCACCTCCTCAATCAGTTTCTCCGCCCGAAATCCGAGCTGCGCCCCACGTCAACTGGGCAACAGCATAGCGGCTGCCTCTACCCCGACAACTTCAGAACTGGCCCCAGGGCTAAGTACTGAACCCTGCTACAGTGCTGGTAACGTCGGGACCCTCTTCAAGAACACTGCGACGACTGCTCACTTATTTAGTCCTGCCAGACAGGGCAACAGTTGTTGTGGAGGGCAGTGTCCTCAGTCATACCACTACCAGTGTCCCCTCCGCAGCAGCGACCCAAGCATCCTTGTCACCATTGTAAAGATTTATGGTTCCGGATGAAGCAGCACATGGAGCCAGCTCAGTTACGATGTTGAAGATCTAAGCAAGAGCACCGGCACCCTGTCCGGCAAACAAGCAGTCTCCAACTGTCGCTATGCGAACACCCAGTTCATGACACAAATCCCATCACGAACGCTCCTAACACGCGCTCCCCATAACATTCCACGCAACACACACTACTACACTTGTTCCCCCATAAGCACACACTACTACAGTTACTCTTTTTCCAGTTGTACCAGTCTGACTAAAGAAGAGATTCATGTGGTCTTGAAAACTAGCAGACAATTAAGGGGGGACCCCCATTTAAAATAGAAAAAGAAAACAATTCAAATACAAGACAACCAGAACTGCACTTATAAAGTCCAAAATGAAGGCTATGAAAATAAGACAACCCTAACACACCTCAACAATTTATCAGTTATGGTAAGCTAAGCAACCATAACTCGCTCCACCCCCGTGCACTTCTAAGACTAGGATTTCAAAGATGACATCACATTTGAAATTAATTTTGATGAAAAGTCTCGACAAGGGGTTGTGTTTATAATGTTGGTAAATCTCCGCCATTTCCCACCTTCCACGCCATTTTTAACAGTTCTATACACTTTTTGCAACTTTTTTCCACTGTTTATGCATTCATCGACGTCCGCAAATGCCTGACATCATCGCAGACCTTCCAGATAGTGTTACGTGACCCTGTGTGGGCGCATGGCATGCTGACGTGTTTGCGGACGCGTCTGCACCTTGCAATCCAGTCTGTGCTTCGTGGACAGTTCGGAACTGCACTTTCTACTGATCTAGCAAATTTCAAGCTCCAAATGTACCCTTGCACAGATCCTGCATCTATTCTTACTCATTATCCATTAACAAACTACCACACCACACATACTTGGAAGAATATTAGCAAAACTGATATTTATCTTAACAATGGCATCATCTACTGCCATCCCTCCTCCCCAAGAGCCACCATCACCTCAACCAGCTGCAGGAAGATCACAACAACAAAAAGCGCAGTTCTTCAAAAGACAATGAAGTGGACCAATAAAAGGAGGTAAAGGAAGTGCCTACCTCCAGCACCAAGAGACAACCACTGTTGGGAATGTACCAAAGGCTAAAGCTCTGAAAGTGAAATGCATTGATTGCATTACTGAAGTTACTGCTTTAAAATGGAATTAAATGCATCACATCCTCTTTTTTTAGAACCTATATGCGACCATGTTGCTCCTTGCTACTGCAACCCCAAAAGAACACATTTTTGTTTGGTGATCATCCCAAACGATTGCTATAACATATCCGTTGTTGATCATTTTTGGCCGAAAACTGGTGAACAAGCCGTCGGCCAGTAGACTGAACACATGACATGCACATAGCGGGAGTATATAACTATGTAAATTCGATAACATATCTCAGTAAGCACTTCACAATTAAATATACAAATACATTCTTTTTTTGGCTATAAATTAAAGTTTCAAGTAAAATGTAAGACGACTATTCTTTGCGGCAAATTAACTATTCATCCATCACAGCGATCATCATATGGCATATACTACACTTTCCACACTTCATTAGCTTTTACTTAAATGTTGCTTACATTGTGTTTTGTGTATCCATTTTTCTGAAGTTGAAGAGGACCAACCGCTTCACAGCACTTTTAAGAAATACAAACTTTACTTTCTGATATCTGCTTTTAATACAGTAAACCGTATCATTTATTTGTAGATTGTCAACACATTCACTACCACAAATTATTTGTCTGGTGTTTTGAAGGACACAAAACAATGCCACCCTTCATGTAAATTTCACAACGTGCCCAAGTCAATTTAATTTCTGGAAACACATGCCACAACAATTAACACTATTACTGGATAACAGTGTAGTAAAAATACAACCAAATATGTCAAGTAAACCACATATTACAATATTTGTTTCCATTTTACCAGTATCAACGTGCCTGTTTACAATACATTTACATTTTCTTTCAAAAATAACCTTATGCGTGTTGCAGACAGGCAAATATTTCCCTATACGTCAATTGTAATGTGCCCTCTGCGCTGAGCTATGAAAAACATTTCCCTAGTACAGAGTTGGAGCGGCAAGATCGAATGTATCGTGAAGAAAAGTCGTTTGTGAGAAAGAGCTGCAGGTAGTGTGTTCCCACAGCCTTGACAGCCTTGTCGATAATACAAGGATCTTCAATTTCATCCTTAAAGCAACCACCAAGACCACACACGTTGTCCGGCATAATTGCTGGAACTTCAAGGGATAACAGTGATAAAAATGCAAATACAGTTATCACGTAAAAGTGTAAATGCACAAACAGTGCAGTACAAGCTTACTAGCTTCTGTGTACACCTATTCCCGCCATCATATCCATTTCTGCATTCATGCACGCGCCCCTCATTGCCCTGTGCAGTAAGATGTAAATATACAAAGACCACAGCAGCATGTTCATAATGCACATTGGCAATACAAATTCCTTCGCCCATTACTTGAATGTTGACTAACACTGTGGCACATACACTCTTCGTCTATTTCAATCTGCAGCCACTTAGCATAGTATCAACTTTCCAGCATGTCCAAGCTTCATTTACTATATTCATTTATTTCTTGGTTATTTGTGAAGCCCCTAAAACCAAAAAAAACAAGTGTACATGTCGACACAAGACCAAAATTTGTGGGGACAATGATTTGACATAAGTCATTTTGTAATGCACCTGTACACAGGAGTTTCGAAGCACAACTTGACAAACAATGGAACAACAAAAGGAAACTGAATAAATGATCTTACTAGGCCGTGTTTTATTCATATCATGCAAATGCAACAGGAAACAAGAGCAGAGGTGGCAAGGTGATGGAAGGGGAGAGTGCAATAACACACCTCCAGTAAGTGACGTCGGGGTGCCCAGTTATAAGTAAGTGCAAACAGGCATGACACCATGTCATTGCAGATACAGTCCATAGTGTGTGAGGTGCCTGGACACAGTGCATGGAGCTACTGGTGATAAGGCGATCTAGTCCCCACAAGGTTTACCGGGTGGCTAGAAATCCAGTTAGTGTAGCAGAATCAGAACTTAAGCAGGGGAGAGAGAGAGAGAGAGAGAGAGAGAGAGAGAGAGAGAGAGAGAGAGAGAGAGAGAGAGAGAGAGAGAGAGAGAGAGAGAGAGAGAGAGAGAGAGAGAGAGAGAGAGAGAGAGAGAGAGAGAGAGAGAGAGAGAGGAGAGAGAGAGAGAGAGAGAGAGAGAGAGAGAGAGAGAGAGAGAGAGAGAGAGAGAGAGAGAGAGAGAGAGAGAGAGAGAGAGAGAGAGAGAGAGAGAGAGAGAGAGAGAGAGAGAGAGAGAGAGAGAGAGAGAGAGAGAGAGAGAGAGAGAGAGAGAGAGAGAGAAGAGAGAGAAGGATCAGAAGCATAAAGAAAGGTCTTCAATTACTTGGAGACCCTGAGGTGTTCCTGCTCAATTTTTAGAGAGGCAGGGAATCTGTTACAGAGGAATTCACCACCCAAGTAGAGAAATATACTGCCCCCTACTCTCTACCTACAGAGTTGCCTAACTCTCATCACAGTTGGAGGTGCATGAGTAAAGAGCAGAAGAACAAAAAAGGTTAAGAAGATACACTTTCAAGTAGTGTGGAACCTAGCCCACGAAAACCTTGTAAAAAACACAGACGGTCTTGAAATTGATCCTTGCAGTTACCAATCGCAGGAAGTGTAAACATTTCAGGACTGGAAATATATCATCCCTTCAGTTAAGGTCAAATCTTGCAGTGCTGTCTGGATAAGTTGCAGAGGTCGAACAGTAGAGGCAGTAAGATTTAAAAAGAGGCTTTTTCAATAGTCCAGCCAAGACAAACTGCATCTCTTGCGACAGTGAGGTTTGGGGGAAAGTGCCAAAAGCAACAATACCTCTCAGTAGCTGAGCTGGTAGTGTAACTTCTTCAACACCTCTGTAATGTGAGGACATACAGAGAGGCTGGAGTGAAAGATAACACCAAGTTTTTATTACTCACAGAAGCCACAAGTACAGAACCCAAAGAGGACAGATAGAGTAAAATAGGGAAAACAGTAGCAGGGGTATAATGCAAATTATCTCAGGCTTACTGGCATTAAGGAACACATTGTTGGATGTCCACCATTCCTAATTCACACATACACAGTCAGCAATAAGGGAGAGAGTAGAGGACAGGATGCAGCACACAGCTTGAAGCTTGTCGTCCGTATACCACTTAAAGTTATATAGCAATGTAGACCTTAGGTGCCTTACAGGTGATGAGTAAAGGTTGAAGACCAAGATTCAAATATGAGGTCCCTGGTCTTTAGGCCAATGATAAGTCTTGCACCCTTATTTCAAATTAGCCTGAGTTGGCCGCAAAACAAAGTGGGTCAATTAAAGAACAGACTGTTTTAATAGTACAGCCTACAAAGTAGCATTGCTCTACACACATCCAGCTTCTAGGTAAAAGTAAGAGATGATAATGGGTTAAGCACAATAGGCATGCAACAGCATTCAATGGACTCATACATATGTTGATTACAAGAACGGGGTCTACAAATGGGAGTCTGCAGACACCAGCACTGCAGTGCCCATTTGCAGAATAGTCACAGTGCATAAAATGCCTTTCTAATGCACATGGTGTACCACACCTTCAGCGTCTCCATCCACCCTGCCTCCTTGAGAGCACACCATCATAGGTGCCAACTGCCCCTGATACTAGACAGAGGGTATGTAAGGGTAAGGGGAGTGCCATAGGCGAATGCATGTAGTATTGCACATGAATATGTATCAATACGCGTATATGTTTGAACATGTAGTGCACTTACAGAAGTGTCTCACAACTGTTTACCTGCAATTATTTTTAATATTTGTATTTATTTAATTTTTGTATTCATTAAAAAAAAATTCCCCCAATGACGCAATTTCATTATACCTTCATATTACAAATACTTGATACTCCCACTACATTACGGACAATTACTTTACAGATAATATGATGAGGCATTTGTAACGCGCCTATACACAAGTGTTTCAAGGCGTGAATTATGGTCCTTCTGGCCATAATCCTACTACATTAGCTATAATTACAATACACATACTACTACTGTAGTCATTATGCCCAGTGAGCATAGTATGGGGAACATGGCCTTCGGCCATGCCTCCCAGAATCTAGTCAGTGACCACAACACAATTAACTGTACAACAAGATCACATCATACACGGTCAACTAATAAAACTCACCCCCAGGCCCCTGCAATTGAAATTATGTCCACGGACAAAAGAATTGACCGCCGTCCCGGCGCCTTTTCCAAACAATTTTTTCACCTATAAAAACAGCTCTGCATTACCTTCATTCCACTTCCCTACCATTTCTACACCCTCTTTCAGCCATCCAATAACCCCAAATGTCTTTGCCAAGCTATCCAGTCAGAACGCTGCCCATGAACCACCCCGCATGCAGCTACGGCACCTGCCCGGCCTTTTTCAATGGACAAAAATAGCCCCATATCATCTTTTTTCCACTCCGCCATCCTTCCCAGCCCGTCTTTCCACCACCAAATGACTCAAAATGTGTTTTCCAGACGTTTTCCCCCGTGTGCTGTCCGCAGTCTGCTTCAACTGTCCAAAGATCCAACATGGCGGGCATTTTCCAAAAATCTGATGCACCTCACGCTCACCACCATCCAATCAGCGAGTGTGTCCGATGTCTGTAGATATTATGTCTTCCCCTGTGCCAATCAGGGGCCGGTAATCAGACTGAACAGGGAAATGAGTCCAGGGACCCAACCCAGATATCACTAATTTCATTTGGCCTACTTTCTGGTTATTTAAAAAAAAAGAAACTGCTGGACGGATTTACACCGAATTTACAAAAGCACACTTTTGGGCCCAAGTCGCCCTCCTGCCACAAAGTTGGTGAAAATCCGTCCAGCGGTTTGGGCTGTAGATGTGAACAAAAATTGTTTTCCATTGTGTCTATGGGAAAAACCACACATTTTGGGATGCCCCTATAGCCCCCTCACTTGACGAAACCTCACCAAACGTCACAGGGTCGATTTGACGGGGCCATATACTTTTCTTTGCCAAGTTTTTTGAGGATTAAACCAGGGGCGGGGGTGAAGTTATAAGCCAAAAAGTGTTCTTCCTATGGGTTCAGCAACTTAACCATAACTACAGGACCGCTACCGCAGGCCCTGTAATAATGTGTGGCTTGGCCCAAATGGACTAACACATATACATATATATTCACACAAATATGAATCGCATTGCCTCATTTACTCTAAAGGAAATAAACGAGTCAAGGTCTTCTTGGAAATCTGTGAGGCTTTTTTTTTCCCATTTACATTTTAAAACTAACCAGAAACACAAAGCTTGTCCTTGCATCTTAAATCTTCTCAGACATATTGAGCTGGAAAAGTCTGCCAGTCTTTGGTGTAATAATCAATTCCTGGCGCATGAGTATCAAGTCCCAGACTGTGTGTCTTAGCAGAACTGGCACCGAGGAGGCCAGTCGCGGTTTCTTTCTGTAGGTTTGACTCACGCTATTTAAACAGGTGCCAACGCCAGACTTAGCCACATGGCAATGCGTGTTTGCCAAGGCCAGTGTCAACAAGCATTGGAACACTGAACCACGGCAGCACATGAACGCCTGCCAAGTGATGTTGGAAGAACGAAGAGCCTTGACCAAACCAAAAACATGTCTCGGGATGATAGCTCAGCGGCAACGTGCTCGCCTTGGGAGCAAGACGACATGGATCCACACAGGTTCGATCCCCGGGTATGTGCTTAGAAACCTCTGGGTATAAAGCGCGTTATAAACAACCTATCAAATCATATCATATCATAACATTTGAAATCAAAAAGCAGTATCACACACTAGCTCTAGCAAAGACAGAGCAAGAGACTGAGGCCCACATGTTTGGTTGAGAATTTATTGGAAGGAGTTGTATCCCTAGCACAGGTCTTTCCCTGGGATTGTGGACAGTCTCTACATGATATGATGTTCACCTAGGTAACAGGGGCCTACCAATGTTACTGTCCTTAACACAGTGTAAAGAATTGAATCCCCCTTCACCTCCCATGTGCGTGCATGTGGACGTATGGGAGATCCGTAGTTGCCAACATGATCCATTCCATTCTGTAAGTGCTTTCTGATTGCATTCTCGGACTTGTAGTTCACCTTTCCCCCATTATAAACCTCACACTATAAGTACCAGAATGCAACACACAAACATATGACTGGATAAGTACCTAGCTATTGAAATGGATCATGTTGGCAATGTCTCTGTAATGGTGGCAGTCATTACTGCGATACCTATGGACTCTGACAGTGTGTAGCATTGAGAAATTCTAAAGCAGGTGGGGGCACTGTCAGATTCAGCATTGAGAAATTCTAAAGCAGGTGGGGGCACTGTCAGATTCAGCATTGAGAAATTCTAAAGCAGGTGGGGGCACTGTCAGATTCCCTGCACAGAGCGGCAAAAAGCTCGGTGCAGACTTCCAGCCGCTTGGTGCGGATTGCGCTAAAACCTGCAGAAAGTGTGTTTCTGTATTTCTCATGCATGTGTTCCAATGTCCAAGATAATAGGTCAGAGCAGGCATCAAATTCCCTCAATTGCAGTGCCATGTCATTATTTCAGTTACCAAAATGCTGGCAGTGAGGTTATCTGTGCCAAACTAACTTGTTTTATTCCTTTATCAAGAGATGCCCCATCGTGACCACATCTGTTTTTCCCATCTTTCTGTTTGTTTGTTTGTTTGTTTGTTTGTTTATTTATTTATTTATAATGCGCGCCAGATCCGGCTGTATCAGGGCGCAACAGTTAAAGCAAATGCGCGTCTTAGGAACTGTACAAAAAACTTCTCTAAAAACTTGACTTTGTGGTAATAAATTAGCCTTAGGTGACACATAAGGAGATGTCTCCAAATTTCAAAGTCACAATTTGTAAATGTTCCTAAAACCTTTTGCGAATTACCCGAGGACACCATTTTGGGAATAATTGTGAGATAGGTTAGTTTGAAGCGCAGTGGCCAAGTGCCAAGGATCAAGTCTATCAACTGTTCAGGGCACTAACTCATCATAAAGGACCATTTAGCCATTGCAAAGGGCTAGTCCAAGCCAGTTGAAGGACAATGGGGATAGGGAACAGGAAATGTGCTTTCGTCCCGTGGCCATAGACGTGCGTGTGATATTATGTTGCTGATATTTCTAAAGCACACACATGTGCAAGTGATATTGTAGTTTAAGGCTCTTGGTTGTCTGCAATGTGTGTTTCCTCTTGGTGCTGCTGTTCATGCCCACGAGAGTCTCCAACATGTATCAAATATAGGTCAACCCACATTTCCAATTAGCCAGCTCTTATACAAAAATCTAAAACTATCTGTGATGACATGAATACAACACCCTGTGGAGGACCTAATTGTGCAGTCAGCATAACATGCTTTGTTCGTATTGCCCATTAAATTCAGGTAACTTGTTGCAACAATAAATGTTTCCTATTGGCCAAAACAACTTAAGATAACTTGCAATGTGCATGCGCCCCGAAACAGACCATTCATGGAACTAATGTGAACAGTGAAGTCAATACCCTGTGATAACAAACGGGGCATGTTACATCTTTCTCGTTATACCTGGCAACTGGATATGCCCAAGCAGCTCTTTGAACTTGCAACTGTATTCTTTGGAAACCCCGCTTGCGACTCTTGAAACATGTTGCTTTCCTAGTGCGCATCCTTCCCTGTCTCTCTTGGGAACCAGGTGGCTTTATAAAAAAAACCAGCAAGGCACTGCTCTTATGAATTTATTTCTCATATGTATTTGCTCTATTTAGCTTGTGACCTGTAGTTCTACTGAACCTGCCATTTCTCAATAGGGACAGTATACACACAACCTAGCTCAAAATTCTGGCAATATCTGAACAACATGCTTTATTCTCACAAGACTGCCCCTCGCACCTGCTACACTAATGTAGTTGTCAAAATATAATGCATTCTGTTCTCCGCTCCAGTGGACTGCTCGTCCTTCCACCATTAACTACTATCTGTGTAGCGCTTCCCCCTGCCTCCAGGGACCTTAGCTGTCTCAACACTCACTGGGGGAAAGCAAGAATAAAATATAATTAAGTAAACAAAACAGACTCTCCAAGAAGCGACCTAATGTTATAGCAACCAGAAGCTGCAACCTCTAATGGGGCCTAATCCAAAATGGTGGAACTCTTGCTACCACAGCCGACAGCCCTTATGTTACTCAACATCAACAATATTCTACTGAATATTACACTACATGGCACCTCAGCCACTCATTCACCAACTACCAAAACAAAATATTCTAAGTGCTTCTAAATGCAAGCAAAAAAACAACATAATTCACTAACGGTAGCTGCAAAGCCGTAAGACCTTTGCGGGCCTAAACTGCAAACATGATGAGCAACATTGTTGCTGCTACTCCTTTCATTGTATGATGCTCTCTAGAGTGTGTTGAAGCTAACTACAAATAGCACGTGTGCAGGAATGCTAAATCAAATGGCAAAAATGCAAACACTAAATGACCAGCTCTCTATGCTAATAAAATGTACGCAGTCTGAAACTCCTCCCACAGTTGGTATGTTGCACTTGCATCCCAACATATGTTTAGGTGGCCCTTTGATACAATGGATGTGTTGGTGTTGACATATAATTGTCTTATTCTTGCCAATGTGTTAGAGCGCAATGCCATTTTTGGCATTCATTTGCCTAGCTCTGAGGTCCTCCTCTAATGTGTGATGGCTTTCGTTGTTTTGGGATTTATTTTCTGCCTTCCAGGTTTGACACAAAGCCTTATAGGGAGTGGCTCTGATTTTGTGTGCTCTGTGCTTAAGGGTCAACATGACACCTACAGCAGGGATACCCAAGGCAGGGGCACCATAGTGTACCGCATTGACTACAGAGAGTACCTGCTCTTTTTTGCCATATGAATAGGCTGGTTGCAGAATTTTGCTTTATACAAAATTGGTTCCGTTCAGTGGAAGCCATTTTACCTTACATGGCCCTTTTTCACCCCCTGTACCATTTCACAAAATGGAGGTTATATGTGTTTGCCTCCAAGACCTGGGGGGTCACAGGCCTATCCCTCTCCCTTTTTGTATGTGAGGAAGGAAGTGCCACCTTTGGCATAAGGATGTCTGTATCCCAGGACTGGGACCTTTAGGCAGCATCAAACAATTTGTTGGATACTCAGGATTCCCTTCCTTTGTGTATGCCAGCCATTCCGGTGTGTCTGGAAATGTTTGGAGGGATGGTGAGCTTTTGGCTGACCAACCTTCTGTTTGAATGATAACTGGTGTGTGATTAGGTCCTGTGTGCAGTCGTGTCCAGAGGGACATGAAATTAGGCTCCCTTATCAACTGACTGGTCTATTTCTGGAACTCATAACCTGCATCACTGGACAGCCTTCTGATTCAGGAAGGACTGAAGCCAGGCAAAAGCTTCCCTTGACACTCCGAAGAATCAAAACGTGAAGCTCTGCCTCTGCAGAGGATGACAAGATATCTACTGCTCCACTCCTTACTCTTATCAACTGGCTCACAGCTCAATGGCCTAGTCTCCATGATGTTCCTGAGCATGCCTGCAATACTGGTTCCAAATGTGGAAGCCCTTTAGTGCTGAGACCCAGAAAACCTTCCGCTCCATTTGGACTGATGTTCATAATCCCAGGGCATCAGCCAATTGTATTGGTGCCATATTTCCTCCCATCAGAAGAGGAACACGGGCCTTTTCTGTCCTTAGTGTGAAAAACTCCACTAGTGAAATGTCTTCTATGGTGTGTCTCCATGGATGAATATTCACAATCACACAGAGCAAAAGAGGGTCAAATCCTTTGTCCGCTCTTAGAAACCGATCCCGGGTACCGTATTAGGAACGTTTTAAAAAATATATATATAATAAATAAATAATAGTCTTCTCAAGACGACACCAGTCTGAAAAAGTGAATCCTGAGTTGTTTAGAGGAACCATGTTTTGCCGACTACTGACCACCATATCTTCTTCACTCTTCTACTCCTGTGGCTCTGTTCATCAATTCTGAAGAGGCTGAATATGTATTAATAGTTCTCACAAGGGTCTTTGGGTCCCTTCTGCACCAGTGTGTCATCAATGAAACCTTGGTGGTCACCAATCAATTTGCAGAGTGGTCTACTCTGGGAACTGCAAAACCACCTGCTGCAGAACTGCTTTTTGCACTCAGCATATTGCTGGCCCAGCTTTCCAGAGCTGCTGGTTTTTCTTTTCTGCATTTGAATCTTCATCTCTCGGTCGGCTCTTCATCACCAAGGTATTCTTTGGCTTAAACTATACCTGAACTCCAAAACTGCTTCTTCGGACATTTTTGCCAAATGTGTCTCATTTTCCTGAACAGTGAAAGCTGGATATGAGATTTCTATATTATTTAAATAATCTGAGGAATGGAGGCCAAATTTGGGTATCATTGATCCCCAGAAATATATCCTGTCACTGAGGTAAGGATTGCCATTCAATCAGGCAATTAGAATGGCATAGTTGTTGTGTTTTAGTTTTATTGGGGTGAAGCCATAGATTTCTGCTTGGATGTAATTGATAATAGTGTGATTAGAAGGCTGACCAATTCCCGTTGTTTGAAGACAATCTAGACAAGTTTCATGGGTTTGATATACACATAAACAAGAATGATGAATTAGAGTATTGGTTCTGCTTCCATGGGGAGTCCAGGTAGGTGAGGACACCCCCCGTAGCCTACTTGGGGTGGTACTCTGAAGGTGGATCTCGTGGGGAAGGAACCCATTCGTTTGACCAGTGACAATCACTTTGGGGTAAAACAGTATTCCCCACCTTACTATTTCCCCTTTCCATTCCCTTAATACCTCTCAGTAACCCATAGTTCCCCACAATTTCATTCACCTCTGTAGAGTTGAGGAAGTTAAGTCTCAAGAAAATACTGAGACGAAGAATAGTGACACTGAACTCGAAAGAGATCAGCAGTTCAGTACTGTGATGAGGAAGAACAATGGCACATTGAGGACTGTTGATCGGAACCTCTTGGAGATTACCTATTTACCAAATGTAATACAAATTAGAAGATGGACTAACTCAGCTGCCAAGCCTGCTCTGGAGGAACTGAGAGCAAAGTTTGAATGCTGCAAAGGTAGAACCAATGGAAGCAGCTGTAGATGGGGAAAACGGTGGAAAGAATGTGCCCTCCGTGAAGTGCTGCCACGAACCGTCAGAGCCAGAGAAGTAAACGAGCACCCAAGCACGTGAAATACTTGGGATGCCTCCTGAGCCAAGTCACGCAGCCCGGCATGCTGAAGGAATCTGCGCAGCTCAATACGCTGAAGGCAAAGCAGGGTCGCGGAAGCCAGCGCAAGCAGAAACAAGAGAAGCAGAGAGTTGGCAGAACCTGAGCAGGTTGCCATGCCAACAGAGGCCAGAATCAAGGTATGAGTCCTACCTGGCTCTGAGAGAGGGACTGGAAACCGAACCAAGGGAACCTAAGGAGGGTTGAAGACCCAAAGCAAGTTGAAGCCAATGACAAAGGGATTAAAGACCCCAAGAGGACTATAAAGACAAACCCATATGTGACATAAGTGATCACTTGGCAGCAGAGTGAACCAAGTGTCCTGGAGGGTCGATGTAAAGGGGTCTGGGACCCAAGGGAAGCCCTAAAGCTAAGTCAGGTCGAAACCTGAGAGAGGTAAAAGGAGAAAGACAAGTTGATATTAACTGTGAAACATATCCTATGCAGAACAGTACTTGGCAGGAGGGTACACCAGGTCTGTTCAGTGGGACAGTGGCACACACCAGGGTCTGAGATCCTGTTTAAAAGGAAGAGACACTTTAAAGGGGCTGAAGCCCAAAGCAAGTCTGGGAGAGCCTGAGAAAGTCTAAAGTGGTATGGGACCCACACAGGAATGGCAGAACCAGTCAGTTGGAACCCAAGACATCCAAGAGGGATCTGGAGAACATGTGAGAATTTCAGGGTGAAACTGAGAAAGCCCACAGGGATCTGGGAAAAGAGTGAAAGAGCCAGTGAGAACCTGTGCCAATCCAAAGGAATCTGGGACATATGTAAGAAAGTCGAGGAGATCCCAAAAATGCCCAGAGGGATCTGGGATCAGAGTGAAAGAGTCAGGGAGACCCCAAGCCAACCCAGAGGGTTCTGGGATCTATCGGACCAAGTACAAAAGGTTGAAACACGGGGTCAAGACCCAATTTAGAAGGAAGAGGCATTTGCTGGAGTTCGGAATTCTACAGTCAGGTCTGGCAGGACAGTGCACCAGACTTGGCATTACAGTTTTAAATGGGAGAAGGAAACAAAGGGAAATGACTCCCCCTTGTTCTGATACTTGGGAACTGTGGCACACATTGTGTTTTCACATTGTGAACTGAACTTTAGCGGGCTGTGTCCAGAGAGTGAGAGAAGCCGCCCCCTGCATTAAGATGACACCCAGTTTTTCCTTATTTAGTTAAGTGTAAGGGTCGGAAATAGTTTTGGATGCAGAACAGGGGACATTTTATGTTACAGAAATCCTGTCAGAGTCACTAGTATTTTTGTTGAGGTAGTGCAACCCCTCATAGATATAGGGAACAGTAGGGTTTTTTTCTTTCACGTTAATAATAAAAGTGTTTGCCAACAAGCATGCCACCACTGTGTCAGATTCGTACTTCTGTATCCTGTGAATAATCTGAGGAAGTCATCTCTTCTTCCTTAGGGGGAGACCCTTGTCATGGGGCAAGGGTGGTGCATCCATAGAACAATAGTTCCCTTGGGGTGGTGCATGGAGGGACGATCACGTGGGGAAGGAATCCCTCTATCGGATCGTTTATGATCATCGCTAGAGAACACAGTATCTCCCAGCTGTATCATGCCAACCCCTCTTTCAAATACTCCCACATCATGCCTCGATAGGGCTAATATATATTGCGGTCAAGTTAGCCAAACTAACCCACATGACGACACTGAAAGACCAGCTAATACAAAGTATTATGTATGCTGTCAAACTAACCTGCATGACAACACTTAAAGACCAAATAATACAAAGTATTATACATTTAGCTTTAAGTCTGATACTGTGACGAAGAAGACGGCCAGGAGAACAAGGATCATTGGCGTAAAGCCAAGTGAGTGGTCTAGTTTTCACGAGCTCAATGATTGGTTCTATGGAATACATCAATCTGACGTGCAAGTTCCAAACTGATCCAGGTTCAAGCCCAGGCTCAAACAAACGGGCTGAGGGGATGTGAAGAGGAATAGCAGGAGCCATACACAGATGAAGCGCTGAGCAAACCCAACATGCAACCAGAGAGAAGTCTCAGTCTACAGGAATGCTGCAGAGACGGCTGGATTCCCAAACGTTACCGGAGCCTCCAGGAAGAACACAGTTGCCCAGGAACCATTGACACTGCCAAGAATAAAGCAAAAGGGTACGGAGGTTGCCTGGGAGCTGTGAAAGGACCAGGGAAGTATCAGGGTGAGCTCAGGAAGTGGAGACTGAGGGTCTGGGACCCTGAATCAAAGGAAAGACTGTTGTATACTTGGCAGTAGATTGAACCAAGCAGATACAACACAAACATGCAAGTCTGGGACATGCACCCAAGAGATAGTAGGTCTTGGACCCAAAAGAAAGAGAGGGTCTCGGACCCTGAAGAAAATAAGAGTCAGATGTATACATGACAGGAGAGTGGACCAGATGGATACAATGAAACCATACAAGTCTGGGTCAGGCATCCAGAAGCAATAAGGTCTGGGAGACTGATAAAAGAGAGGGTGTGGGACCCTGAAACAAATGAGAAAAAGTGGTATACTTCGCAGGAGAGTGAACCAAGTAGATATAATTCAACCTTGTGAGTGTGGGACTCACCCCCATATCTAAAACCATAGTTGATAGCAACATTTTCCTGGAACCCTGAAAGAAGGAAAGATACACTACAAGAATAAAACACTTGCTTGGGAGGGAAGCAAACCAAAGTGTAAAGTATTGTAAGCCTGGGACCCACACCCATGTGAGAGATCAAGGATAAAAGGGTCAAGAACCCTAGGACTGATGATCCTAATCTTGGTATCGGAGCATGCCAAGCTTATAGGATACAAGAACTGTGAAGTTAAGCAACAGTTCCTCTTGATTTGGACAGTGACTTAAAATAAGGATAGATTTAGGGGAAAGGAACACCAGCCTAGCATTGGGGTCCTATGCCTGGTAGCAGAGCATATCAAGCTGGTAGGATACAGGAACGGGGAAGTCAGGCAACAGTTCCTCGGGAGAAATCCATCAATTTAAGATAAAAGAAGTCTTGTGGAAAGGAGCCCGATCCCAACCTTTGGAATCTTGTATTTTGGAACATTATTTTGCATCACTTCATTACCAGCGAAACTGGTAACTTTTCTGTTGTTGGAAAGCACAACAAACACTTTTAACTTTAAGAAGAGACCATCCTTGCACAGTTATCTTAGATTGTTAGTGTTTGGGAAAGTAGCATGGTGTTGGGACATGACAGCGACCGACTGTTTAGTTTTTGACTTCCTGGCAATTTCAACAGTTTGCTTTGCGGTAGGGAAACCCCTGTTACCTTTAAGGATAGATAGCAAGGCATTTTTCCAACCCTCGTATTATTAAGAAAAGTCTATATCCAAAAACATGGCACCATTCTGTCCAAGCCTTACTTCTGCACCCTTCCAACCCATACAGTAGCCACAGAGAGATGGTGAAAACATGCCCTACCTGTCTTTAGAGATTGAAAAAGTGGATTTGAAAGCATTGAGTCCCAGTTCAGCCGACCACCTATTGAGAAAAGATACTCGCTGTTTCAGGTTGGGTCTATTGATCCCCATTGTGGACTGCAGTCTTCTGAAGAATTGTTCATGATCACTGGTGCCATAAGCTGCTATTGGGTCCAAAAAGATAGGTACCAGCAGGGAGACTTCATCCACCATATTTCTTCTCTCATAAATAGAAGTGCGGTCAGAGTAACATTGCAGTGTCTACTTCCTGATTGGTTTTCCGGAAAGAGATTGCTCTCTTCTTTATAGTGAGAGTGATGAGTGTTAAAAATGATTTCCTGACTTCCACCATGTTGGGAATATTTAAGGTGTTTGTAATTCGGTCAGATGTGACTAGTTTCACCATTTTAAGTAGTGGGTCACAATAGCTTCTTTTAGTGCAGTCGATATTAGGCCTGATGGAGAACATTTACTACATGCGATGTATTTTTTTTTTTTTTAATGGGTGAATATTTTGGATATTGACTCTTTCATGGACTTTCCTATTTTCACATTTCAGGTGAAAGTTTTTTTTTCAAAACCTTTTTACTTTTTAAACCCACCATAACTTTCTTTGTGTTATATATATATATATACTGTGCACTGCAAAACACGTTGACATCAGGCTGCCCCTCAAGGCACTTCTTCCAAAACGGCATGAGGTTCCCAAGCCCAGGATTTGTAGATAGGAAACATTATCACTGGAAACAGGCTGACCTCTGCCATGCTGAAATGACCCTGAGATCCAAGATCCGGCCTCTCCAAATGGGTATTCGTGTTTGCAATTACTTTAACGCTAGGGTGAGTGTTGTAAAAATGCAAGTGAGCATGTCTAAGTCTACATAGAGATTCAAGAATACAACCCTTTTGTCACATACACATGTGTTAAAGAATGCTCTGTGATTTAATGCCGAGAAGCCATGAACAGTCATGCTTGTTAGTAGGTGGTGCTGCTACACCTTCACATTTGCTACAATATAAACACATACTGAAAAAGCATACAATTAACACAAAATAGAAAATAGCAAACACTGTTGTTGGCACTGCTGCCGAGTCCGCTGTTTTGTTCCAATTTCTATCAGATGGCAAGCACAACCTGCATATCCAACCCCTGTGTCCCTCATTTCCCAATATGGACAATGAGTAAGCTGTGTAATGGTGACATTTCTGCAGAACACACACCACAACAGTGCATGTACATCTCCAAATGTCAGGACAGTCCCAAATGCAGGTATGTCTCTACTGCTGCTGCTCTCATTGTATTTCTCTTCATATCAAGCACAGCACCCCACCCATCTCTTTCAAACTATAGTTTTTATCTGAATACATTGCTTTCAGCAACAGCTGAGGATGGCTCAAAGAGGCACACACCTGACAAAATGACTCTCATCCCCAGAGGGAGAGGGAGAGACATAGATTGAGGAGAGAGAGAGAGGGGCGAAAGAGAGGAAAGAGAGAGACAGAGAGAGAGAGAGAGAAGAAGAGAGAGAGAGAGAGAGAGAGAGAGAGAGAAAACAAACACTAGAGTTGCAATTGATATGGTGGGAACAGCTTGTAAAAAAAAGGGGGGTAATTTATGGAATAGATGTGCGACGAGATTTGTGGTGCTAGCTGGCGCAAATGTGAAAAAGCGGTGCACGCATGCCAATCACACGCGTGTGAATCATGGAAGGCCCTGCACACGTTTTTCCCGGGATGTGCGCCAAATCTGTGCTTACCTTACACGTCACTGCAACTTTCCCAACGTGTGCGCAACAGAAACGGGGAAAGCGCACAACTTCTCACGCACACACCTAAAAAGGGGGCGGAAAACAGGTAATGGGGAAAAACGCATGAAAATGTAGCCATAACATGGGAAGTACTGCTGGGAAATTCACGCAATGCCCACACGCTAGTGAACAGCACGTACTCATGGAATCGAATAGGGAAAACCCACGCACGTCAAAACACACGCACAATTACATCCGCCACACGAAAGCAGGCGGAAGCGCCCCCATGCAGCATAAAAGTGCGCGCAAACAACAAACAAGCATGTACAGCTACGATTAATTTACCGTTCCTGGCTGCAGTGATCGTGGGACACTGCAGGAGGAGGAGAATAAACAGGCCCCGCATTTCTTTACCCAGGACCAGCCTTTTTGGGATGCCTGATGACCAGGTCTATGGCAGGTATAGGTTTCCACCGCATAGCTTAGTAGAGCTGGTCAGGGAGTGGGAGGATGAACCCACATCACCCACCCTGTGCTCCCAAGCATTGAGCACCTTGGAGAAGGTGCTCAATGTACTGCATTTTTTGGCCACTGGGTCATTTTAGCGGACAACTGCGATAGTGGGGGGCATCTCACAGCCTACGCAGTCAAATTGCCTACACCAGGTGTTGGCAATCATCACTGCGCGCCCCTCAGTCCGCATGCACATATAAATGCCCAGAACAACTGCAGAAAGTCAGGCTGTGGTCCAGGACTTCTACAGGGTGGCACACTTCCCCAAAGTGCTTTGTGCCATAGATTGCACCCATGTAGCCCTACATCCACCTAGGGCCACTGAGCACATCTATCAAAACCGCAAGCACTGGCATTCCATCAACGTGCAGGTGGTATGCGATGCCAAGGGAATCATCACCTCTGTCTATGCAAACTATCCAGGGTCCATCCATGATAGTTTCATATTTTGAATGTCCACCCTGAGCTGGGCCCTGGAAGCTGGGAAGCATGGCAACACATGGCTCCTAGGTGAGTACAAATGCCTGTGCACATGCATGCATGTCACATGCAGACAAATACACACGCCCAACTAATGGCGATCATTATCACCTTACCAGGGGACATTGCCTACCCTCTGAGCACCTACATGATGACACCAATATGGAACCCCACCACACCACCCAAGGTAAAATACAATGCAGCCCACAGGGCCATAGTGGAGCGCACATTCGGAGTACTCAAGTCACACTTCCGTCCCCTTGACCGCTCTGGTGGACAGTTACTATATGCACCCCCAGTAGTGTGCAGGATCATTGTGGCTGCATGTGTCCTGCACAACGTTGGAACATGGCGTGGTGTACTGGTGGACATGGTGGTGCCCCCACATCCCCAACCACACACACGGCCGCTGCGTATGGGAGGGCAAAGGGCATGTGGCGAGGCAGCCCGTACCCAGCTTGTGGCCACATATTTCACCTACCCCTGCAGAGTACACACAGGCCTGGCACATACCAGGTGACAATCGATGATGAGAAAGGGACAGTTAACTTTCACAACCTTACCACCCTGAGAATGTATCCATGGAAGGGCCACATTGTGTGCATCCCTAGCTAATTAAACACAACCAATCCCATGTGACCAAAGGGAACACATGCAAGGTGCGACCCCCCCCTTGCTAAACAGGGCATGAAAGTACTGATATGCCACCCAAACCCTCCCAACACCCATGAACCCCGTCTGCCTCACCATACCATGGTATGAAATGGCAAAGCATCAAACCATATGCACAACACATGACACAATAGTCATGAAGTGCCACGTGAGAAATGTAAATAGTCACCAGACAATTACACCTGAAATGGAATCTGAAGAAATGACTGACCAAAACCTCACACCCTGAAAACAGTGGCACAAATGCAGGCCACCAGTGGTGCAAGCAACAAAAGTCAGAATACCTATTGCCATGCACATTGTACAATTGAAAATTGGCATGCCAAACACCACTCACTGGACAGCACAGTGAGTGTGCATTGCATTGGGGAAACACCTTGAGCATCATTTGAAAAAAGGGCATTCGACCAAATAGTACCCTGTCATGCATGTACACGATCAATGACTCGAAAGTGAATATGGATCGTCGGGACACAGCATGCCCGAGAAAGCAATCTGGTTGCACGTGTTTGCATGGTGTCAATGTAGTTGGTGGGGGGGGTGTTGCCAAAGTGTTTGTGTCAGTAGGGACATGCATCAAATACATGCATGTGAAATGAAGTGAGTCCTAGTCTCCTGTACACAGCACATGTGAACATTGCACTCAAGGACCCCCTTGTGTATTAAACCACACCAACACCCTGGCACCTCAAAATAAAGCACAACATAGCATCAGCCATTGACCAGCAGAACATATCATGTACAGAGTACCCCACATCGACAATGGCAGACAGTGACCCATCACTGAATCATAGGAATTCATAATGCGACCTACACACAGAGTTCACCAAAGCGCATCAATGAGGGAGGTAACAAGGGAGAAGAACAATACATTCCTACATGTCCTTCAAACAGTCCACAATGTGAAAATGAACTATCAAATTGAAGTAGATATTACAAGTGCCTAGAACAATAAGGGAGCGTCTAGGGAGGGAATGTTGGAAAACAAAACTAGCATCAACATTGCTATGCCGGAGTCAATAGTTGCAGTGCAGGAGTCACATAAGGAGGGAGTGAGGGAAGAGGAGGGAAGAGGTGAGGAGAGTAACAAAACAAGTGACAAACTGTGGTGGTTCAACAAAGAATCAAGATAGTGCTGGGGGGAGAAGAAACACAGAAGGGAATGGGGGAACAGACGACTTGTAATCAGTGGTGGAGGGACTAATGGTAAACGTAAGTGGCAGAATAATACTATCAAAGGTCAAGGTGTTGGGCAGATGACCGGAGGCAGAAGGGCAAATGTCTGCAAAGAACAAGTGCCTACATACCACCATTCCTGATGGCAATTGGGGTAGTGGTGGAAAATTACAGACAGAGGACAAGGAGGAGGGTAAAGGGTGGTGGAGAGGGAGAGGGAGGAGGGGGCATGACCAAAATGCATAAAGGGGGAGATGGGGAAAGAAAGCACACACAGGTGGCAGAGGGAAACCAGATGGTGCAGAAGGGTAGGGGATCTGATGATGAAGGGGGGAGACAGAGGGAGACTAGCAGGGGCAGGAGAGACAGGGGGACAATCAAGTGACCCAGAAGGCTGCTGGACAGGGCTATACAGGGCCTCCATTGTGGGCTTTCAGTAGTGGTGGCAGGCTCCAGCATCCTGGTTGGCCAGATTGTCACAAGGGCCAAGAGCAACCAATGGGAGGGGGGAGCAGGTCCAGGACACAAACATGACATTCAAATCAAGAGCAATGTGGCCATACCTGAAATGGCACATCAAAACACCAGCCAGGCCTTCAAGATGGCCAAAGTGGTGCAAGCAAGGAATGGGTGGTCATTGAAATGCGTGGTGACATGGGTAACTCAGCGTGCAGCCTTCATGTGACATATCAAAATCACTGTGGGGAAAGTGTCCCAATTAAACATTGTCAGCACACAGACCCCTCCCACCATCAGTGTGTGGTAGACAGCCAAAGGGTACATGGTACCACCTATGGCAGGAAGTGCATGAACATAGACAGTCAATACATAACAACTATCATAAGCAACATGATGAAATGAACAGTCAACAGAATACTCACCAAACTGAAGTGCAGACATGCATTGGAGATTCCCACCGGAATACCCACTAGGGGTGTACACACAAGTAGGACTGCAGGCTGGCCACAGATATGACGGAAGCCCAATGCCCATGTGTGATATGTTGTTACACCAAGCCATCCTTGTGAGCCCATGGAAAGGGGAAGCAGGAGTAGCATATGGGTCAGGACCCCAAGCAAAACACATCAAAACAAGACAAGCCTGAATGGGCCCAGCTGGAACACACATTGGATGCCTTCCAATGCCACAAAGCACCACACTGTCACATGTATGCACAATAGACAAATGAAAATGCAATAAATAAAAATCAGCAGAAAATAAAAATCAATTTAACAAATCTTTCTTGTACAAAAAATGTGTAATCATTAAAATAATTAAAATAAATAAAAATAATGTTTCAAAAAGGAAAGTAATGAAGAAAAAAAACATAAAGCCCAAGAAAAAATAAATGAAACTAAATTTTGAAAACAAAAAAATAAACACACTTAACAAAAAATAAAAATGTAGGATAAACTAATAATGTGTGGGCCAAAAAAAAAAATACTGCTGGAAAAAAAAAAAAACTTTGCAGGAAAAAAAATTATTTTGCAGGAAAAAACTAAATCAACATGGCCATATATGACCCGGGGCTTGGGGGCACCCAGGAGGGGGGAAGTACAGGGTGCACCTCAACACCCACATGTGTAGATGTTGAGATTAAAAAAAAAAACTCACTGGGGTCAACGCCTGCATGGCGTGGCCTATGTGGGAGATAGGTTGGCATCGTCACCCTCTGGATGGAAATCAAAAGGTGGACGTGGCTCAGTTGACTCACCATGCCTAACCGCGCCTTGCCCCTCAATGGCAGCAAGCATGCGGGTCTGGTAAGCCATGTCCTACATGGAAATGAGACTTAGGTCTGCATGCATTACCTCACGTGCCACATGTGCTTCCTCCTTCAAGGACTGACATGTGAGACAGAGTTCTGCCTACATGGCCTCACATGACAAACGGAGCAACTCCTGACTTACATGGAGTTCAGCTGAGATGGTTCTTTCAAGCTGAACCATCCTGTCTTCTGTCCGCCTACTCTCTTCCATCATGAGCGCAGCCAGAGTAGATCGGATGGATTGGTGTTCCACCATCAGGGCCTCACAGTGTGCCTCTGCTTGAGCATTAAGTGCTTGACGCAGAGCCGCCATTTCAGTCTGACGCGCCCGTCAGATGCTGCCATGTCCAGCCTGAGTAAGTGGCACGATGACTGTGTAGCCCGCTGCTGGAGCACCATTTGCCTTACAGAGGGGTGTATGGAATGGACCACACTTTCCATACCTTGAGCAATCTTTTCAACTGCTCCCCCCTGTTGCTGTGCTATGGCAATCATGGAACACTCCCACTCAGTTGACCCCGGTGGCACACAGCCAACACTTTGCCGGACACCACACCTGCTGGGCCCAAGGAGCCATGGTCCTTGCTGGGTTGGTGCCGCCCACGGCTGCAGGACTGCATCCCTCCGTCAACCTGATGCCCCAGGAACATGGCCAACTGGTGTTGAGTGTCACTGTGCACCCGTAACCACCACAGGAAGACATTCCAACCCTGCCTGGACCCCTAAGGCAGGTGTCGCAAACAGAAAATCATCCAACACAGGATCACTTACCGGCGACAACACATTATGATGCAGATCAGGCTCAACATAGTGGTCAGAGGATACAGAAAGAGCCTGACTCAGAGTCAGCTCTGGAAATGATGGCCTGGAGCACCAATGGGTTCTCGTGGGCTGCCACCCCACGACCAACACTGGTGCCTGGTTGGTCATGTGAACTGACCACTATGTCTGGGATGACATCTACATCCTCTGCCACCAATGCGTCATCACCTGCAACATAAAGAAAAGAAACAAGGACACGCATGTCAGTAGCACATACCACACACATACAGTTCACAACATTGACAGCCAAATAATGAAACAGCCATGTCACAGGCAACTGAAACCCCAACATGCATCCAGTGGCATTGCAATGCAAGGGTATCCCAAAAGCAGAAAAGGATGTGTGCAAAATGTGAAGGCAACACATGTCTTGCATGTTGCACATCACCAGCATCACACACAACCTCTAGCAGGCACATATCCAATGCCGAAATGAGAGATGCCAACAAAGAGATGGCACCTAGCATAAACATGTCTGAACACACAAATAACCACAGCTAGAAATCTAACCAAACACACCATGATACATGTAACATGCATGTTCATGTGCAGCACTCAACTATCGTCAACTATGCACAGTACATGTGTCACAGGAGGCACCTACGCTAGTGCTTTTCTATAAAGTGAAAGGAGGGACATGGTTACATACATGTCAGGTCAACATCACACAGCAGCATTGTGTTTTCATCCTGAAGGGCTTAACTTGGCACATGAGTGGGTGTGTGTGGTGCAGTGCATGTGTAGCCCCTCAACTTACAACATCAACACGTACGTAGTGATGTCAATCTACAAACATGACAGCAGTGTTACAGCAATTGCAGGCATCATGTGCAAATGGCATGCACCATGAAGCATGGATGAAACACCCACCCTCTGGGCAATAGCAGGGAGGCACTGCATGGCAATGAAATGTTCCACACAGAACTGTGCATTGCCAGACAGTGTAGGCATGTGCATTTCGTTATTCAAATGTCACTGCAGCCGATGAGAAGTGGACATGATGGAGGACAGATGAGGAACCATCAATAGTATACCCATGCATGTAGAAGACAACACCAGTTGAAAAGAGGCAGTCGGCCTGTAACAGGGGAAGCCATGTGCATGATACAGATGTGGACAGCCTGAAGTCATGCGTGATGACACACAGACCTACAGTGAGTATGACATGGCTGTCCAAATGGGATGACACTTGGCTCATTCTGGACACTTACTACAATGAGCAGGTGGTCAAGGACACCTGGGGCATACATGGAATGCACATGGAACATGATTGTGCACACATGTGCATGGGGACCCACTGCCATCAGCACAGTCAGAGTGAGACACACTGAACCAAGGACAAAGGATGTAAATGACATGACATGACATCTCATCAAGATTGCACGCGTACACAAGTGGCTCAGAGCGCAAACAAGCGAAGGGAGTGGGACAAGGGAGAAAAGGAATTCGAAACAACTATCATACTGGGCACAGTGACATTGAGAACACGCAATTGCATGGAGAAGGGATAAAGGGCTGAAGACCCTGGAAGGCGGAGAAGGGGAACGTGCCAAACAGAAGAGACCAAAGAAGGAAAATTAAGTACAATGATAGAATAGGCATTCAAAAGGTATCAGTGCAGCCAGCAAGTGGCAAGTTCAAGACAATTTGGATAGGGCAAATCTGATGAGAACAGATGAAGAGTGGGGGACTGTATGGATACACGCACAAGACCCATTGCAATTGGAGGCATGGAGGCAGTGCAGCAGGGAGGCAGGGTGAGTAGGTACTTTGGCCCGAAGGACAGAGTGTGTGCAGGGGCACAGTGCCGACAGAGGAAATTGTTCAGCTAGGGAGAAGAGGGGCTAATGCAGGAGCAAATAGGATGGTCTTGAGTTGCTACCGGAAGCTGAGATGTTTCTCCTCAAGTTTCAACATGCCCAGTTGGCTGTTCCAAAGAGCGTACCCTGCCATACACACAGATCTGTCCCCAATTTATCTATTCAATTGAAAAATGACCTGGAGGGAGTGTGAGGTGGAGGAGCAAAGGACTCAAGAGGGGAGGAATTTGCAGAGGGATTGTTGCAGCTATTTCGCACCCAGTCCCAAAAAATCATTGTGCACAATGCAGAGGGTCTGAAGTATCATACTTGCATACACTGGTAGCCAATGAAGGGATTACAGAGCTGGAAAGGTAGAATCCAAGGTCATGAGGCCAAGGACAAGTCTCACAGTCCAATACTGGATTAGTGGTAGAGTGTGGATTGTGGAGGTAGGTGGAATATATGAAGAGTCTGTCACAGTACTCCAACCTTGAGTAAAACATAGCATGAGAGACTGTGAGCATGTAGTTGAACGATAGGAAAGGCACAGTACCCCTGAGGATGTGAAGAAGTTAATCTATCTCAAGATATGTCAGAAATGTGTGTGGAAAAGGAATGTGTTGAGTCAAAGGTGACCCCAAGGTTGTTGGCCTTGCAGGTGGAGGTAAGAGGAGGGCCAAGTGGGGCTGGCCAGAGAGTGAGGGGAAAGGATGATGAAGGTGTACTGATGAGGAGGATATCAGTCTTGTTGGCATTGAGACGGAGATCATTTGCAGTACACCAATTGAAAATTGCAATTAGGCTATCAGAAATAAGGGAGGCAGAAGAGTTGCTCAAGGGAAGCCTGGAAATGAGTTGGTTGTCCTAAGCATAGCACTGGAAGTGGTAACAGAAAATGAAAATGCAGTAGGCTAGAACTGCCAGGTGCTGTTTGTATAGTCAGGCCGAGAGGTCAGACCCTTGCCGCATGCCACAGGTAGAGAGGGAGATTGAAGAAAGGAAGGAGCCAAGTTGAAGCTGGGAGGGACACACATGTCAAACACACATGTCATTGAGTCACACGCATCAATACTCACCAGATGACGCATCATAATCCATCCTCTCTCCCACTCTATGGAATTGTTCTTCTGGAATGAACTCTGAAGCAATCTCCTCATGCTGAGTGAGTTCATCCTCCTCTGGTGGTGGCCCACCACCAGTCACCAGAGACATGGAATAATTGGAGGCAGGCTTTTGTTTTGCATTGCTTCGGAAGTCATTCCAACGCTTGTAGCAGTCCTGAGCCATGCGCACCTGGAATCCCATGGCCGTCACACCATCTGTAACATGCTGCCAGTGGACCCAATGCTGGTGATGCGTTGTATGGCACTGTGGGCCCACAAGCATATTGCGTTGGTGTTCCGACACGTAGTCCACAAGGAAGTCCAGTTCCTGTTTGCACAAAGGCTTCTTCCTTGACGTGCCAGAGGCCGGAGCCGTGTCTGGGGTCCCAAACTCTTGTGCGGGAGCACGCTTCCTCCTTTTGTGCAGTGGTACTGACCCTGCGTGGGCAATGTGGCCCTGATCAGTGGGGGCAGTAGCGCTGGTGGACTGGTCCAAGGCAGGCGGTGTAGGTATGAAGACAGAATGTCTGGCTTGGGTCTGACTCACTGCCAGGGTGGTGTTGGCTGCATCTGCACAAGCAGTTACTACCACCCGGCTGCTTGGGGCAGCAGATGTCATAACTGTCCCAGATACGTGTGCCACAGTCACAGCTACAGTGGACACACGTGACCCCAACCTCCAGACACGATGGAAATCGTCCTGGGAGTCTTCATCACACAACGCAACATGCGCTGGCTGACCCAGAGCCAGGGTGGAAGTGCCCACAGCTGCACCTCCAGCTACCACCACCGGTGGGCCTGTGACAGCATATGTAAATTGCTGTTGGGTGATATGGGCACCAGGTTGTGATGCAACAGGTGCATCACAAGGAGCCACAGGTGGTGGTGTCATGCCTGCACCAGCACGTGGCTGGGCATCCTGCCCCAGAGGGACACCCCTGCCTCTTCCCCCTGTGTAGCCACCCTGGCTACCCTAGACTCCCCGTCTTCCCTGGTCTCTGTGCCCACGTGCCTGACCAAGCCATGCCCTGGGAGGATGCCCAGCTTTGCCGCCCTTAGCCTTTGGTGGCCTTCCAACCATGGCACCGATGGAAAATAGGCTATGGGAGGTTCACTCAACAATTGTCCAGGGAAATTGGCTAGAAGGGGCAGGGTACTTGATGGAATAGGTACCCTAGTGCTTCTGCAAGGCTGTCTGTGACCCCTGGGGAAAATTGACGGGTCATGCAATGCTCAGGTACCCCCAAAAATGAAAAAAAAAATAAATTGAAAAAGTATAAGAACAAGAAATTGAAAATAAAAAACAATATATGTGTACGCGACCCCGGTAGCCCACGTGCTTGGATTTTACCTCCAGCAGTATGGTGTGGCACCCAAGACATAAAAAACACATACGCATGGAACACGCGGGCTACTATGACCTCGCAAACAGTGCACGATGCACAGGGGGAACCACAGTGAGGAAAATAGCGAGTGCGACTCACCGCCTGCCTTGCGTGAAAAAACAAATCAAAAACACACGTGCTTGTGCATGTGGGCAACACCCAGTCAAAAGAAGAGGCACGGACTTCAGACCCTGTGAAGTAATCACATGTGATTCCAGCAGAGTAAACACACGCGTTGGTCTCCACGAACAGCACGTACAGTGGACTGCAGGCCCATGCTCACCTTTAACCCATGCTGAAGGCAACACCCTCGCGCTTAACATCACTTACACGCTAAGGCCCTTTCCTCGAATTACACGCATTCACACGCAGATGTTATTTTTTTGCACGTGCGGATGCACCCATGCTGAGGGAAATGCCCACGCATTTTACATTACATACGCGCTTACACGCTAAGGGCCTTTCCTCACATTACATGAAAATCACTCTGTATCAAGCTGGCCACACGACAACACACGGAAGACCACGCTCCTGCCCAGAAGGCCATTTTCCTGGCTCCAGAGCCCTGAGCAGACTCCCACCAGCCATCTGCTGCTGCCTGCCTCCCTGCTGGCCATGTGCCCTGCTATTTGGTGCATGCATGTCAGCCATCTGCAGGGGTCCAGCTGCTGTGACCACCCCTGCTGGAACAGAAGACTCCCCACTGCAGTTCCATCACTCCACAGCCCAGCACCAAGACCCAGTTGCCCACCCACACCTGCCTCGGGGATTGCCATGTCGGGGAAACAACATCTGAGACCATGGCTACCCCCAGCCAGAGAAGCAGAGGGCTGCCAGCTTCTCAGCAGGAGAGGTTAGCATCTTGGTGGAGCAAGTCCTGGTGAATCATGATGCCCTCTTCGGAAGAACACGCGCCAACAAAGATGACAGAGAAGGATCTGGACGGACATCATGGTTGTCATCAACGTGGAGGGGGTGGCAACTCACGACATACCACACATCTGTAAGTGCTGGGAGGACTTTAGGTCCAGGACCGTCAGGAAGGCCCGGCACCTCTTGGACACAGCGGATGCAGAGGGGTGCCAGGTCCACGTGCCAGGTCCGCCTTACCGACAACCAGATGATGGTCCTGGAACGCATACGCCCAGCGCTTCACCTCCAGGTCCTTGAGAGGCAAACCCGTCCGGAGTCGAGCGGTAAGCGTCCATGTGTACTGATTGGACGCAGTGAATGTTGAGGTGTGCCAGGAGTGTGCCGCATGGACCTCTGTCTGGAAAGGCACATGTATGGATGTGTATGTTCAGGGACATGAGCCTGCTGCATGTGAGTCCAGTCATGTGTGATGCCCAACAATGGTGTATGTGTTCCAAAGCATGATGCATGATGCACAAATGCATGTGGAGACAAACTCATGTTGGCATTTCTGTGTATGTACTATGCCATGGTTGGGGTGTGACACATGGATGCTGGTTCTACCTTCATGTACGTGCATGCTGTACATGTGCATGTGTGTGTTTGACATGTGTGCAACTGTGACACGGCATGGGTGCATGTGACAGAGACATGTAGTGAGGCAATTGGCAGATGTGACATAGTTCCCAGTGATTTCACTGTGACAGGTGGTGTAGATGTACAGATGCATGTCTGTCTGGTGGCGTGTGTGCATGTGTTTGGCACTCCCCGTGTTGCTTGTGATGTCTGGCTGACCTTTGGATGTTCATGCTGTTGTGTGTCTATTGATGCTGGTACCTGATGCACCATTCCTGTTAATTCGTGCATGTGTGTGGGTTCAAATGATGTGTGCTGGGGAGTGTGATGCCATCGGTGAAGTTTGACAATGCCACTCATGTGCAACTGTCATGTGTATATCCGAACATTGTACAGTGCCCTGATGCCTGTGTTCTGTCTCTCCCTGTCTTCAGCGTCAACTGATGAAGAGGACTGAGACGGTGCTGTGGAGCACAGCGGCAGGGATCCCACCTCTAGCCGGAGACACAGGGCCCAGCTCCCCTCCCAGGTTGTCATCTCTTTGGGGAGTAAGGAGTCTGGTGCTGTGTCCTTGGCTGCAGAGGGTATGTCCAAGAGGCGGCGTTTGGAGGTGGACTCCTCAGCAGCAGTAGGGGCAGCTGAGCCCCCACAGTGGCCTATGGAGGAAGATGGCACGGAGTCATCCAGGTTGGTGGGGGGTTCGGTTGGGGAGGAGGCCGTGAAAGGCCCACACACCCTGGAGGGGGGATTACACTGGTGCTAGTGATGCAGTTGAGGGGCAGGGACAGGAGGCACCATAGGTCGCCACAGAGGTGACTGTGTGTAATCCTGTCCCCGATCCTGTGAATGCATCATCCTGCACCAGCAGGGATGCCTTCGTCCAGACCCGTTTTCAGGGAGGGCATGCACGAACAACAACTAGCCTTCCTCTACCTGCAGATGTGGCAATCGGTGACCAGATTGAGCCTGTCCTAGCTGTGGTGGCGTTGCGCCAACATGGTATTCAGGATGACGTGCAGAGTTCTCGTGAGGACAATGCACGTAATTTTGAATACCTCATTGACCGCGTCAGCCTACTAGGACAGGTCACTGGCGCTGAGTTCCTCTGTGTGATGGATCTTCTTGTGACCCCCTCCTCAACTGAACCCCCTATGCGCCAGTCATCCTCCGTGCCATCTTCCTGCCCAAGTATCACCTGGGCACCCTGTGGAGCTGCCGCTGAGCCAGCAGACAAGCTGGTGAAGGACACACCCCTGCCACAGTCGGGAGTCGGAGGTCCAGCAGGGGTGGCCACCCCACCAACTGGACCCCAGCAAGAGGAGGACGTGCAGGCATCAACAGGCAGGGCACATGCACTGCAGCAGAAGGCTCAGGGTGGGAGCGATGTTGACTCAGGCCCATCAACATCACAGGGGCAGGCATCAGCCAGAGGGCCGGAGGACCCTGGATTGGGAGTGTCTTCCGTGTGGCAGCGGTTGGGCCAGCAGATAGATGAGGTGCGGCAGTGGGCAAAGGAGGCACGGCTCACTATGGTCAGGGAGGAGAACTCCATGCACAGGACATTGGGGGGGTCTGAGTGCCTCAAGGCAACTCGCAGGGAGTTGGAGGAGGCCATGGCTGCATCCCTGTGAGACCTCGAGGCCAGGGAAGACGCTCGCCTCCGGAACATCGAAGTGAAGTTCGGTGATGCCCTGGCCCGGAACATCAAAAGTGAGCTGTAGGACTTGCCCGCCACCTTTGTACATAGTTCTTTAGGGTTAGGTTTCCTTTGTTTTATCTTTTCTTTTGGAGTTCATGGACTTTGTTCAACTTTATGTATATAGTTTTTAATTCATAGGACTTTTTTGTAGGTTTCCTTTTGCTTGGGGATCATGGACCCTTTGGACTTCCATTGTATATAGTTCCGGACTTGTACATACTTTCATTCTTTGGACATCCCATGGATCAATGATTTTTTTTTAAAAAAAATGTATATGTACTTTCTATGGATATTGGCAATGGACCACTTCTCTTTTTTCCTGTTGTGGATTTTTGTTTTACATTGGATTTTTCTATTTATTTTTTTTTTGCTTTCATTATACCTTACTTTGCAAGTTTGAATTTTCATTATGTTATTTAATTACGTTTTTGAATACATTTCATATATCTTCATTATTGGTGTTGTGTACTATCATTGGTTATGTGCAAGTCTCTATGAACATTGCCTCAGTCATGTGTTTCCTCTGTGTGGCTCTGTTGTACATTTATGCATGGCCATGGTGGTTCTTTTAAGACTCTCATTGCATGGGTAATTTGGGAGCGGGTGCAGTGGATGGTTGTGTGTTTGGACTGGAGGCGGGGGGGATTTGGGTTGGCATTAGAGTCATGGGTCTGTTTTGTTAGGACATGTTGTTTGGGGGGCCATGCGTTGGGGCCTGCTGGCAGGTGCCCATCAATGGTGGGTGGGTGTGTGGGGTGGGGGACATGAGTCAGGGCCTGCTGGCAGGTGCCTATCAATGGTGGGTGGGTGGGTAGGTGGGTGGGTGGGGTGGGGGACATGAGTCGGGGCCTGCTAGCAGGTGCCCTTCAATTGTTAGGGGGAGATGAGTCGGGGCCTGCTGGCAGGTGCCCATATATGTAGTGGGTGGGTGGATGGGGTGGGCATGATCCACTGGGCATAGAGTGGCGGACATGTGTCAGGGCTCCCAAGTGCATGGTGCCATGTGGCCTGCCTGCGGGACATGTTATGGGGTGATGAGCTGCCTGCGGGGCATGGGCAGGGTGTGGGGTGGTCCCCTGTGGTGTTGGCTGCTTGCAGGGCTTGGGGAGGGGCGTGCGGTAGTCCCCTGTGGTGTGGGCTGCCTGTGGGGCATGGGAAGGTGTGTGGGGTTGTCTCCTGTGGTGTGGGCTGCCTGTGGGGCATGGTCTGGGGTGATGGGCGGCCTGCGGGGCATGGCCAGGGGTGTGGGGTGGTCCCCTGTGCTGTGGGCTGCCGGCGGGGCATGGGGATGGGGGGCACACCTGGGAGGGCACACACTGCCAAATCGTGTGTGAAACTCCCCACACATCCACGGAATACACGTACCCCGCTCGCACAAGCGAAAAGATGTGGAAAACTCCCCACGCACCCCTTCGAAGACACGTACCATGCTCGTGCCAGCGAAATCGCGTGTAAAACTCCCCACGCATCCCAGAATACGTGTACCCCACTCGCGCCAGGCCTATCACGTGTAAAACTCCATGCGCACCCCCGGAATACACGTATCCCGCTCGCGTCAGCGAAATCACGTTTAAAACTCCACGTGCACCCCCAGAATACACGTAACCTGCTCGCGCCAGGCCTATCAGGTGTAAAACTCTACGCGCACCTCCGGAATACATGTACGCCGCTCGCGCCAGGCCTCTCGCGTGTAAAACTCCATGAGCCCCGCCGGAATACACGACATGCCCCACAGGCAGCCCATCACCCCAGTCCATGCCCCACAGGCAGCCCATCCCCCCAGTCCAGGCCCCTCAAGCAGCCCATCCCCCAGTCCATGACCCGCAGGCAGCCCAGCACCCCTGGCCATGCCCCACAGGCAGCCATCACCCCAACCCATGCCCCGCAGGCAGCCCATCACCCCAGTCCATGACCCGCAGGCAGCCCGTCACCCCAGTCCATGGCCTGCTGGCAGCCCATCACCCCAGTCCATGGCCCGCAGGCAGCCCAACACCCCAGTCCATGCCCAGCAGGTAGCCCATCACCCCATTTCATAGCCCGCAGGCAGCCCATCACCCCAGTCCATGACCCGCAGGCAGCCCATCCACCACCCACCCTCCACAGGCAGCCCACACCACAGGGGGGACTTTTCCACGCATTTTACCTGACGCAGTGGGGTACACGTATTCGGAGGGGTGTGCCAGGAGTTTTACACGTGATTTTGCTAGTTTGAGCGGGGTACGTGTATTCTGAGTGGTGCGTGGGGAGTTTTACATGCGATTTCGCAGGCGTGAGCGCGGTACGCATTTTCCGAGGGGTGAGCTGGGAGTTTTACATGCGATTTCACTGGCGCAAGCGGGGTATGCATATTCTGAGGGGTGCGCAGGGAGTTTTACACACGATTTCACTGGCGTGAGCAGGGTACTTGTATTCCGATGGGTGTGCGGGGAATTTCCACACGTTTTTGCTGGCGCAAGTGGGGTACGTGTATTCCGAGGGGTGCGCAGGGAGTTTTCAACGCATTTTTCACTGGCGCGAGCGCGGTACGCGTATTCTGAGGGGTGCATTGGGAGTTTTCCATGCATTTTTGTGCTTGGGGGGCTATATGCTGTTCCACTGACCTTTGAGCCATGTAGGGGATTTGTGCGCATGGAGCGGGCTTGGGGCGTAACTGGCGCTGCTGCATTGTCGCTGCACCACGACTTGTTATGGATATAAGTATCCATGAATACGCTGTGTGCTGAAATTGATTTTGGCACACGCAGCGCACGCTCCCTTTGCGCGCCAGCTGCGTGCGCCACTTGAGCGCTGAATTCTATGAATTACCCTAAAATGTATACAATCTAAATGTAAGCGTTACCTGTGCTCTTGGAGGTGCAATATGACAATATTATCATATGAGAGGAGGCCAAAATGGAAAGTCTGGATTATGTCAAATGTGCACTTCCCCTCTCAAATAAATGTCACTTTTGCTCCAATCTGATCTCGGTGAAATGAGCAAAAACTGGCAAGCAGGAGTTCTCAGTCCCAATAGCATCAGTGGCAAAAACATCAGTTATCCCTTTGGCCCGTTGTGACTCCTAAGACTTCCATTTATCTATGTCCACGTTATTTCAAGTAACCTATCAGTTTTATGCTTATTAAAGGATGTTTCTGATCAGTGTCCTGTAATCTCATCAAAACAAGGTCTGCATGATTGTCACTTCCTTTTAACTCATTCAGGCTATGGTGTCATTTCCTGCAAGGTCTTCTATGGGTAGGGTTTCAAAGGACCTGTAATGGCAATTGCACTAACTCCATGATTTTAGTCATTACACATCTGCTGGTGAAAGCTGGACACCACAGCTTGGGCTTTGAAACATTTTTTCAAACAACAGACATGATTAAAATATGTTTGTATAAGTGTGGTATTTAAATAATGTTCACTCTCTGAAATGTTTGCATCCTTGAGAGCTTCTGTCTTGGGTTGAAAAAACCATTCATTGTCTTGCACCGGATTGTAAGGCAAGGCAGTTCATTTTCTGAGTAAAATGTATGGTTTTGAGCTAATTTGCATCCCACAATGCATTGCTCTGCACCTCTGAACTGGAGATGAACCAAAAGGTATGGCTAGTCTGTGGCATTGGAGCCATGTAAACTGAAATGGCCTATTCTACTCTGACAGTTCAGGTAACGTTTCAATTTGTTTATGAATTTTTAAATCAACCATAATATTGGGGTGTGTTTGATTAACACACTCCAATGCTCCAGTCATTGTCCTATTGGATGGGGAAGCGCCTGTGTTTGTCTGCCCACACATTCAGTAATTAAGAAGAAGAAGAAGAGTTATTATACTGTTAGGTTAATTTCCCACCTATGATCTTGAATGTGGTTGAAATGTGTATGCATTCTTAAGAACTGCTGGTTTTGGGTTGATACAGCTATGCATTAAATATTGCTATATTGAAAGGTAAGACCATTTTTCTACAGCAAACAATTTGTGCTTTCCAGCTAATTTGCATACTGACAGTGCTTAGCTCAGTGGACATGAATGGGAGGTGGCCTTCCAGGGATGGCGACTGGGTGGTGCTGTGGCACGAGTTGCTTTTTAACTGAGATGCCCTATTCTACTCTCAAATATGGGAAATTTGATCCAAATCAGAACACTAGATATCAAATACTTCCACTCTGTGCAGATTGGATAATGTACTCAAGTTTCTTCATCTCATGCCCGCCACCCCCACACCCTCCCGCTGGGATGTGTTTGACTGAACATCAATTGTGTCGCTTTCGGGAAAATAACACTAAGCATTTTCCCACACCTTGAAAGAAGGAAATGTCAACATTCATTAAGGATTCAGCAGAAACAATTGCTTTCGGTCCAATAAGTTGCTCTTGACAGATGTTCACGTGATGCTCGGTGCAGCATTAAGTGTCTGGGCCGTCACACGTTTAGCATAATGCACAGGCAGGCCTCCCAGCTAGCAGAGCGGCCCATTCTGCATCCACACAGCACATTTGAGCATGTATTGAACGAAGAAGCCGGAAGTGGAGGGTGTCGCTGTTATTGTGGGAGAGGTTTACATACCCAGGTGAACAAGTATGCAATTGCCTCATGTGAAATATATATTTTGGTGCCCCCTGCCTCCTCCCGCCCTTGCATGGAAGCCATGTGTGTTGCTTAAAGGTGCAGGCTAGTTCAATTGTGTGACTCTCTTTTGATGGTGCACTAATCAGACGTCTAATTTATTTGCTGTCTAGCTAGCCGACAAGAGAAGACAAGAGAAGTTCATGAATTCATTCATTATTCTTTTATAACATGCTTAAAACCGGAGACCAATTGGCTTGCTTCCAAAACAGATGCATTGCCGCTGAGCTATCCTCCCAGCCCAGTGTAACCTCAGCAGGGTACTGCCAAATTTTAGCAGCTGGGACGTCCCAACACGCTATGTCGAACAATGAGTTTGCCAATTTCAAAGCGACTTTTCACCTCTGAAAGTGACTTTACACTGCTGACACAAACCCTGATTCATGGACCTGTGCAACGTGTATAATTGTAATGCGAAGTCATTTTGAACTGCAAAAAAAGACTGTGTACTGACTTTGCACTGCAAAAATACACTTTGCACAGGTCAATGAATACGGGTTTGTGCGGGCAGTGCAAAGTCACTTTTCATCAATGCAAAGTCACTTGGAACCGTGCAAAACATTGCATGAATCGGACCAAAAGAGTATAAGGCAACGATCTCACCAAGCTGTTGGATGCCCTTGTCTTGCACTATGCAATCCTGTCTCCGCATGCCACCACACCCTTGTCTCTGATGCTATCTCGTCTAACATACCCGCTCCTAGCAGGCTTTTGGGGCACCATAGAAATCAAGGAGGGACTTCAATGAAATCGAAAAGGGACTCCATCCTGACCCCCCCAATCGGCCGTTTCATGGCAGCTATAGCTATTTTACCAATAGTTACTTTTTCTTTGTTGATGGAACACATGTGTTGTGCAATCACGGTGGCCCTTTCCTGACGTGCAAAACGACAGCGTGCACCCAAGACATTACTTCTGAGTATCAATGCCGAAACTGCCTTCCCTGTTGTGCCATACCAAATGGAAACGCCCCGTCGTCACCTTATTTCATGCTTCACTTGGAACGATTAATTCCGATGGTGTGCAGCTGCAAACACATACCGCCCGCCAGAAAAGGCATTACTGCCAAAATAAATGCATGTTCTACAATTTCGATTGCCTAATAATTGTAATGTATGTTATTATGTCCTATGTAAAGCGCTTTAGATTAAAGCGCTATATAAAAAAGCTACTTATAATGTAAATGAAATAACTATATTATATATATGTATATATAACACAAACATCACTACCAGTCATTTTAAATAGACTTCACAGCTACAAAAGTGTACATTCATTTGATACAAATCATTAAACTCAAAGTAAATGTGTATCTGTGTACCACTATTCTTTTTACACTATGTAATCTTGTTTTTCATCCTGTGAGAGCCAACATCCCCTTCCTACAAGACCTATCAATAAGGTAAAGGACATTCAATAAACACTGGGAATAATGTAGTTATGTGGACTGCAGTAAAACATGCAAAGGTGGTTCTACAAAAGGTACTCTAGTTCACCCTATTTTTTATTTGTTGGGATATTCTGTAAAAGGTACAGGAATGCTGATTATGTGTTGTTTTGCTGAGCACGGACTTATTATAAGGACATTGGTATCCCATATTATGATCGAAAACATTCATCTGATCTGTTTGCATCAGAGCATCCAGTAATGCTGCTAGGGCAAGGCTCTGCAGCCTTTGCCTCTTCAGATGGTTTGTACTACAACTCCCAAAAGCCCTTGTCAGAACAGTCCCTGGCAAGGGATCACAGAGCCGTAGTCCACAACATCTGGAGTGCCGCAGGCTGCAGATTCCTGTTGTATGGCCAGGCTTCAGATGCCCTGCCTAGTGCACCGCCAGAAATGGGTGGCAAAATGGGCCTGGAAAAGATTTTTAAGCAACAAGTGGGGCCCGCTTACCTGGGGGCCATGGGGTGTCCAAATGTTACTTCACTTGTGGTGGCAACAAAAAATAAATAAATAAAAACAGGGCACAGTCCATGAGAGCGCCTGGAGATATGGACTAGCTGGGGGGCCAACCTAAGACATTTTCTAAAATTGCCACCAAGTAGGTGGTATCCTGGGGCTCCCGCAACACACTCCCCTCACCTGATAACCCCAAGCTGAGTGACAATACTGCTCTTAACCCGTAGGCGTCGCTATTATCCAGGGTTTGGATCACATCGTTGGTTTGTCATTTGGACTTGGATTATTTTTATTTTTCAAATACCCTAATGGAACATTATAGTATAGAGAACAGTATTTTTGCAATTGGTATTGGAAAGTTTTGAAATCAGGTCATACGAATGATTCAATGCATTTATTGATACATGATAAGCATATGTTTACTTTAAATTAAGTAAGGAACCTGCATTGTCCTTTTTTGTTTTGATTTCATTTTTATATTTTATGTGTTATTTTAGTTGATTTTCTAAATTGCTTGATCGTTATTTTATATTTATAATCATTTTAAAATAGATGTTTTTTCACTTTCAGTTCAGGTATGAAAACCCTACCCCAAATGTCACAGCACATCTTTGGTCACAGAGGAATCATGTCTCTTAAAATGTTCTTAGCTAATTGAGATTCTTGGGGCGCACACAAATCACTTCTTAGGCCCCGCCCCCAGATATTGTGTCATGGCTTTTTAGGGGCACGGCCATGATTTATTACCCTACTGAAAGCACTGGGTGTGACACTTTCACTTCTCACTGCACAAGTTGCAATCCGGGCGTTGACACGTTTGGGGGTGTCAGCCTGACTCCTCCTTAATGCCCCATGCATTCTTGGGGAAACACCTTCCCACCTTCAGTCACAGAAATATCAGCAATCATTTGTCACTTCCTGAAATTAAAGTGGCTCTGCCTCAATAAATAGTCGATGGAATAGTTGAGGAATAGCATCTTTGAAACAGTACCTCTAGTCCCTCCATTACTGGGACCCAGAAACAGAGCCAGCAGCCAACAGTTGCCTTCCCAAATGTAGGAAATATGAAGATAGTGTCATGTAGCCTAACACGTTATTTTGATGACAACATCATCTAAGCGACACATATTTCATACGACTTGCAATTTATCCAACAGTTAATTTTGAAAACAGATATGAAAAACAGCAATCCACAAGTTATAATGTGTATGTCGTTACCCACAAGATGTGTCTAGGTTGCTAACCACAAGCTATAATGTATATGTTGCTACCCACAATTTATAATGGCTATGCTGTCACCCACAAGCTATAATTTCTTTGTTGCTACCCACAAGGTATGTCTATATTGTTACCTACAAGCTACAATGTCTATGTTGCTACCCACAATTTATAATGGCTATGCTGTCACCCACAAGCCATAATGTCCATGTTGCTACTCACAAGTTATAGTGTCTATGATGCCACCCACAAGCTATAATGTCTATGGTGCTACCCACAAGTTGTAATGTCTATGTTGTTACCCACAACCTATAATGCCTATGTTGCTACCCACAAGTTATTATGTCTTTGTTGCTACCCACAAGTTATCATGTCTATGTTGTTACCCAATAGCTATAATGTCTATGGTGCTACCCACAAGTTGTAATGTCTATGTTGTTACCCACAAGATATAATGCCTATGTTGCTACCCACAAGTTATGATGTCTTTGTTGCTACCCACAAGTTATAATGTCTTTACTGTTAGCCACAAGTTATAATGTCTATGTTGCTACCCACAAGTTATGATGTCTATGTTGTTACCCAATAGCTATAAAGTCTATGTTGCTACCTATAAGTTATAATGTCTATGTTGTTATCCATAAGCTATATCTATGTTGCAACCCACAAGTTATAATGTCTGTGTTGTTAGCCACAAGCTACAATGTATATGTTGCTACCCACAAGTTATAATGTCTATACTGTTATCCTCAAGTTATAATGTCTATGTTGCCATCACATGTAGCCATAGGATGATCTACGAGCAGGACGAATACTATAGGCATAGGAAACAGGTTACATCATGCACTGCTTTCTTTCCTTACTCTATTGACATTCTGGGAGTCATTGGTGTCTGAGTTGAGTAATGAGCATAAGTTGCAAACTTGTGTTTTTTCCAATGGTTAATTTATCATCACTGACATATGGAATTATTCTGTGTGCCGGGAAACACTTACCTTGCAGTAGAGACCGGTCTCACAGCAACAGTGAAATTAGACTCCTTGTTGCGTGACATCATCTTCATAGCAAATATTCTGTTCTTTAACTAAAGAAGACACCCCCTTCCCAAAGAGATTTAGGATTAAACCCCAAAGTAATTAGCATGTTGCAGAAAGGTTAATGGTGTCTTCACTATATATTAACATCCCAGCAATGTGTTTTGGCATATGGGAATGCTTGGATTATGGGCGGTAACTGGTGATGGAATCTCATGGTGTATGTATTCTCATGGCCAACACACACATGAATCGCTCTTCCCACTCATACACTCCACTGGCCTCTCCCAACATTTCTTTTTTTTGTGCAAATGTTTCTCACTGACCTCACATGTTGCGTCATCTGTAGGTCACACTGGCCCACATAGAAACAGAGAAGGGGCTCTTCTCTGAGCTCAATGATCCCTTGTATATGGCATGCATTTTAAATGTGGCTAGTTTTTGCTTGTATTGAAGTCAAAGTCGTCATTTATAGAAAACCATTGCCCCATTTATATGGCTTTAATGCGCTTTGTGGTTGGAACCCCCGCATGGACGAAAGTCCATTCATGGGAAAATTTGAGGAGTTTAGTTTGAGATGCCTGTGTGCATTTTGCTGGGTTAGGACTTAAGAGGGCTGGCTGTGTGCCAGTAAGCACCCCAGAGGTCAGGCACGTGGGCGGGTGTTGTCGGCGCATTAGGATAGACTGCTAGTGTAGGAGAGTCGATATGTACCAGGTAATAATATCGCCACATATATGGTCGCCGTAAATAATATCGCCGGGAAATGTCGTGGCAATATTATTTGGGTGGCCATATATATGGCGACAGGGGCAGAAAAAAGAAAAAGAAAAAGAAAAAAAAACAATTTGGGGGTTACAGGGGTGTCCCCTGCATGTTCCATGCAATAATGTCGCCACAAAAAACGGCAATTTTTCGGTGATATTTTTGTATGCCGATATTTTTGTGGCGACATTATTACATGGACCCCCCAGCTGTACCAAATTCTTACATAGGTTGTCGCTGAATACTAATGGCATAAATTGTTGAGGCATGTCAGGGGTTTCCAGTGTGGACGGCTATGCACGCTGCTAGACCGGATTTGACATAGCCATATCTTTATTCTAGAGTGCATGGATGGGGAGCCGTGCCTGTGGCATGTGTCCACAGATGTGGTGCGAGTTATACATACCTTAGACTTGTGCAGATCGTGGGGGTAAAGGCACTCATGCGCATACAGCTTTCCATCCAAAATAAATATATTTTTTTTCTAATGGATCATTTACAAGCTGTAATGACAAAAGACCTCGGAAATGGCTCACACTTTGCTCGGGCCATTACAGGGAGCTGGCAGGCCATCACTAGGTGGCACATCTTACTCCAGAGGTGTTTATCAATAACAGTTTTTACAGGAATACTTACACTTTTTTATTTTATTTTTATTTCTGTGGCCTAGAATTGTGGCAAAATGCACTAATTTGAGACACGTGATGAAACATCCTGAACACCCTCCCACTACACAGTCCTGTCACATGTGAGCATTGACCTATAACCAGTGTAAATAGGTTATTGTGTTCAATCCTTTTCAAATTCCATGCTACTTTGATTGGTTTATGGTCAAATCTTTGGGCGATAGGGACTGTATAGGTTTTATTTGAAGTGCCAAGAAGACGTATTTTAATAAGGATAGAAGTAACAGAGGGTGTTAACAGGCGTTTTACAGTCATTTGGCAGTAAATCCTTGGAATTACCACCAAACGTGGTCAATGTGGGCTCCAATCGGCACATGTTATTACCACTGCATCACGAGTGAGGAGGTGTATACATTCCCAGGTTTATGGTCATTCCATCGAATGCATTCCATCGAAGATGATATGCATCGAAACGTAATCAACTAACAATGTTCCATCGAAATACCATACTTATAATGCAAAGTCTTTATGTATCAAAACCCTTTCATCGAAAAGGGTTTTGTTGTCTAAACACTTCACATTGTTTGCATGGAAATTCGATGAAACACACCTAACGTTAACATGTTACATGGAGCTGTCCAGTGCTGAAATCTTTAAAGTATTCCAGCACTAGATTTCAGCACTGGCCAGCTCCATGTAACGTTTTAGTGTTTAGTGTTTATTGGGGGTTCTCCCCCCTAACCCACAAGGGCACCACCCCTAACCATAACCGTAACTCTAACTCTAACCCTAATCCTAACTCTAACCTTAACCCTAACCCTAACCCTGACCCTAACCCTAAAATCCAACGAAAATGATTCAATGAAAATGCTTTTTTTTCGTTGGATTTTGATTTGAGGAAACTAATTTCGATGGATAAACTAAATACCAAATTCCCATTAGTCCATAGTACCTATGCAGATTTTTGGTGGATTTATCACAAGCAGTAATACCACACGGTACATTCACTGAGTGTTGGCAGTTAGGTAGAAGTCTTATCTCTACCTGTGACAGGCCTATAAAAAAGAAGGATTTGTGGCACTACTTGAACCAATGCTTCCTCACCAAAGCGGATCCTCGGCAGCATTCCATTCCATTGTTTCTAGTGAATTTGGGCCTTGAGTGAAAAGAACCAATTACATGCAAATCAATGTTGTGCAGACACTCGAGTTAGCTCTCTAGGTCAATCCGCCAGGCCACATCCACTCTACAGGGCAACACAAAACACAGCACAGGTATATTTCAGCATCCTTGAGCCTCATCACTGAGGTGTAGCTAGAATTCCTGGGCTTATATCTCATCAAACACCCTATGGTCAGCTGAAAGGAGAATTTCTTCTTGATGGTGGTCACAATTGTGGATTAGAACAGTGGTGAGTTGGATAATGTCTGCATAGGTAACTACAAGTAAAGGTTTTGGTTCACTGGGTAACCCCATATTCATAAAGAGGGTTAATCATGTGTTTTTTTTCTGTGCAACTGTACTCATAATCACCTCCCACTTTGCCACTTATTTCTTCCTTATATATAATCAAATATAGGAACAACACCCTTTTTTTCAAATCAGCCCTAAAGTGTCAACTCTTCATCCTAGAAGATCAGACCTTGACTAGTCAACCAATGGGTACTATAATTTGATCTCTTCTTACCCTATTTTAATGTTTTATTTTATTGTTTAAAGCATCGACCTAGCTCGAGAGCAGTGGAGCACTCTACAGAGTGTGAGTAGCCATCATTTAGACTGGCATCTTTTAACAGTAGTGCAGTACTGAGAGTTCTGTATGTCGGTATGTGCATCCATTGCAATTAGTCCTTGGTTAGGTGTTGTTGAAAGAGCCATGTGTTGAGAGATTTTCAAAACTGGAGAATTGTCAGAACATAGAGGGTTGGTGCATGACAAAAGAAGAATTGTTTGCAGGTTCTGTCTTTTTGGCCAAGTTGTCAGTTTGCTTTGTATGGATGGTGTGCCAGCAGATATGTGCAGCTTGGCCACCAGGTACGCTGGTGTGATACTCATGACTGCTTTGTAGATGATACAAGCCCGCTGAGACCAAGGGTGCGGGTGTTGGCATTCTGCAGGGAGCTTCATTCCTGTACTGGAGGGCCTCTGTTGCTGTTCTGTTCCTTAGCCATGCCCCCATTTCATTCAAATCATGCAGCGTTCCCTGCTAGGGCTGAAATCCACGTGGACCAAGGGTGCAGGTGTTGGTGTCAAACAGGATACAGGTGGGAGCCTATTTCCTGCCATGGTGGTCCTCTGTTGCTGTTCTGGACCTTGTTCACACCCCCATTTCCTTCAGATCCCACAGTGTTCCCCGCTAGGGCTGAAGCCCGCGGGGACCAAGGGTTTACGTCTTGGTGTCCCACAGGGTGTTTGCGGAACCACGAGGGATGAATGCCCTCGTTCTGTGTTCATTTTTCTGGCCCTCCCCTGAACCTGGCCCTGGCCCTGGACCCTGCAAGGTGACTGTGCATTCATTCCTTGGCGCTGCTTGTGCTGAGCTGTGTTGGGGAGCGCACTGCTCATCTTTCAACCCGCGATAGGAGACCAGAAAGGTAACATTTTGTGCTGATCGCCAGAGAGGCTTGTTTTTACCAGGAGCAAACATGAGTAATTAAGTGGCAAGGTTTGGAGGTTTAGGGTTGTTTTGTTCCCCACTCTGACCATGTTGACACAGCCATCATGCTGGTTTCACCTGTCCACCAATATGTGGAGGTGCTTAGACCAGGCCTTGGACTAGGAGTGGTCCCAAACAGAAACTACTAACACTGAAAATGAAAAAAACAATCTCTAAATCCATCTATTTGGGCTCTGATGCAGGTATGGGGAGTCCTTGTTTGGCTGGCTATACTAGCACTTTTGGTGAAGTCCACCTGTTGATTAGTGAGATCAAGCAATTTCTGGGTGCAACTAGGGCATCCAATTGTTTGATACCCAGGTGTGGGGGAGTATTTGCCATCCTTGATACTATCAAGGCCATCAAAGTATCTGATACCCCAACATGCCCCATTGTTGTTGATGTGGCCCCTGAATTTTCTGAGTGCCATGGGGAGGGGGTGTCCTGTTGACACCTGGCCACTGCACAAGTCCACTAGCACCAACAGTTGTCCTCAGTAAGGCCCCCTGTGTCCTCTGCCTAGCTGTTCCACCTCTAGTATTAACACCCATTCCTATTATTACAGGCTCCTGGCAGAGTGACATTTCTGAAATCCCCCCTAAAATAATCAGGGTGGGGGGCAATATACCTTGCCACTGGCTGGGGGAGCTTGGCATATGACACAGGGTTAACAAATGCTTCTATGTTGCCTGGTACATCCTGCTTAGTAATTAACCCTAAGTATATGCTTACCATCGCCCCTGAACAGAAGGGGCACTCAAATGAGTGCTGTTTCAACTGCAGTATAGTTTTGGATGAATTTAAGCTAATAAATAACCTGCTATTGACCCTATCAGAAGTAGTCGGAAAGGGAGCTGATGTAGGGGATCCCCTATTACTCAGGTGGGAGAGAATTTGCCTATGATCACCCCAAAGGACTCGAGATCGTCTGCCCCTCCTAATGAAAAAGCTTATCCAAACTCCAGCTAGACAAGCCAGGGAAAAACTAGGATTCACGATGGGAATAGAGCAAGGCCAAAAAACGTGAGAGCTCAAGGGGTCAAAGGAACATTCAGCAATCCACCATTATCTGGCCCTGCCTCATCGGTGCCCCTGAATTGTTCTGTTCCACCTAAAGTATTGACCCAGGATCCGCTAATCCCTACAGTTAATTCTAGCGGACTTCCTCAACTAGATCAATTTTTTCGTCTTCAATGCGGAATGAGCCAAGAGAAGTTCTTATAAACAAAAGCTTTCATTGGCTATGAATAGTAAAGGGGATGTAACTTTGTAACAAGGGACCAAAGCATATTGTCTAGTGCAAATGTCATCCCCCTGGGGGATACGGTGGATGGGATTTCCTCTTGTCCTTAGTCACCGACTTTTGCCGAAGAACTATCCAGATCGAATAGTCAATGCAAAGCTTCAGAATGCCAAGGTCTTTAGTTTTACACAATCTAGTGTAATATATTTGGCAATTGAGAACAATGGGAATGTTCATGTGATGTATGTATTGTTGTTCTTGTGCAAACCTGCATGGCTTTACGCCCTAATGAAATTATGGTAAATGTGTACATATGTACATATGCAGTCCTCAACAGTATTGTGGCTTGGAATGGAGGCCAATGTAGTAGGCGTTGGTTTGGGGTGAATTGGTCAAATGTCCACGCTCCCGTAATAAGACGTGCTGCAGCGTTCTACGTGGCTTTTATTGGAGCCAAATTAAAAGACGGGAGCCAATGCATAAGAGCATTTGCCCCGTCGATGTGCGAGACCAGCAGAGCCTGCACTACTGTCCAGAAGTCTTGCCGCGGTATGAGGGGTTTGATTTTTCGAAGGGTAGAGATTCTAAGCCTGGCTATTAGGGTTTTCCTGTGACAGGCTGCTGTCACAGGAAGTTTACACCTTGCACTTCAGCTGACTGTAAACGTCAGTTTACTTGTATATGATGAATATCATTCTTGCTTTCTGAGCCATCTGACCCAATTCAAAAGAGCCATTAACATCCAATCACCATCTGGATCTCAAGCATTCAATTACCTTTGCCAATAAGCCTAAAAAGGGATCGATCTGGATACAGTTTTTTTTTCCTTTTCATATACGGCATTTTTGTTGGATCACTAACCCGCTGCACCAATGAATTTTAAATACAAGCACACATGTGCGCTACATAAATAAATACATACAGCATGTGGGTGAAGTGACGAAATCCACGGTAAGCTCAGAAAACATGTATACACCTTGCTCATTAAACACGCGTTCTGCCCCCAAACCTGTTGCGCGCTGCCTGCTGCCCCAACTGCCCACTGACTTTGTTCCACCATCCTTCTCTTACTCCTTACCGCTCTCCCTCCATGTGCCTTTCTTGTCTAGCCTCGTGGTCTTTCTCAGCTGCCCCTCCTTCTCCTTGACTGTGTTGCGCTTCTTGGATGTCAAATGCAGGCACCAAAACAGAAAGGGCGTCCAGGCCAAGCACGTAATGCATCTCAGAAGCTGGCGCTCTACACGATATTGGAGGAACCATGTCTTAGAACTTGTTGTTCCACCTTGGACTCGCATGTTGGAGGACCCCATCTATACACGTATAGGTCTTGATTTACAAAAGCCTTTTCCTATGGGAAACCCCTATTGAAAAACGGTTTGTAAATCAGACCCACTGACTTCCCTTGCTTTCTAATAATGGTGATCCCCATCGTTGCACTTACTGTCGTGCCTGGCGCTCTAATAATGGTGTTCTGCATCTGTGTACTCTGTGTTCTGCTTTGCACGCTCATGACCAAGAACTCTATCTTAACACTTACTGTTTCACCCTGCATTATGAATACAAACACACATGCAATAAATAAATAAATAAATAAATACATAAATACATGTGGGTGAAGTGGGTTACTGTCATGCCTGGCGCTCTAATAATGGCGTTCTGCATCTGTGTACTCTGTGTTCTGCTTTGCACGCTCACGATGAAGAACTCCATCACAGCAACTACTGTTCTGCCCTGCACTTTCATAAAGGAGGACCACATCTTTGCACTTACTGTCCCGCCTCGCTCTCTAATAATGCCATCCTTGAACTTACTGTTCTGTTTTGCACGCTTATGATGAAGGACTCCACCTGTGCACGTACTGTTAAGTCTTTCATTCTCATAAGGTGGGACTCCACCTTTGCACTTTCTGTCCTGTCATGCACTCTAAAAATTGTGTTCGGCATGTTTGCACTTAGTGTTTTGCTTTCCACGCTCATGATGAAGCGCTCCCCCTTTGCACTTACTGTCCCGCCTCGCTCTCTAATAATGCCATCCTTGAACTTACTGTTCTGCTTTGCACGCTTATGTTGAAAGGCTCCACCTTTGCACTTAGTGTTAATTCTTGAATTCTCATAATGTGGCACTCCATCTTTGCACTTTCTGTCCTGCCATGCACTCTAAATATTGTGTTCTGCATGCTTGCACTTAGTGTTTTGCTTTGCACGCTCGTGATGAGGCACTCCACCTTTGCACTTACTGTCCTGCTTACTTTCTAACAATGCCATTTTTGCACTTACTGTTCTGCTTTGCACGCGTATGATGAAGGACTCCACCTTTGCACTTAGTGTTAAGTCTTGCATTCTCATAATGTGGGACTCCATCTTTGCACTTTCTGTCCTGCCATGCACTCTAAAAATGGAGTTCTGCATGTTTGCGCTTAGTCTTCTACTTTCGACAGTCATGATGAATAACTCTTGGCAATCACTGTTCAACCTTGCACTCTCATGTTGAGGACCCCATCTTTTCACCTGCTGTCCTGCCTTGCACTCTAATAATGGTGATCCCTATCTTTGCACTTAGTGTTCTGCTTAGCACGCTTATGATGAAGCACTCCACCTTTCCACTTACTATTAAGTTTAACATCCTCATAATGTGGTACTCCATATTTGCACTTTCTGTCCTGCCTTGCACTCTAAAATGGTGTTCCACATCTTTGCACTTAGTGTTCTGCTTTGCAGGCTCAAGATGAAACACTCCACCGTTGCACTTACTGTCCTGCTCACTTTCTAACGATGCCATCTTTGCACTTACTGTTCTGCTTTGCACGATTATGATGAAGGTCTCCACCTTTGCAGTGAATGTTAAGTCTTGCATCCTCATAATGTGGGACTCCATCTTTGCACTTTCTTTCCTGCCTTGCACTGCAATGACCGGGCTCTCCATTTTTTAACGTTACCTTTCACCTGGCATTCTCGTCATGAACCACTCCACCTTTGCATTGCATGTTCCTCTTGCACACTCACGGTGAAGGGCTCCGAGACTGTGCTCTTGCTGTCCTTCCTTTCACTCGCAAGGCGCAATTCCATCTGTGCACGTATTCTTCCGCCTTACACTTCCTTGATGCACTTAGAAGTTCAAAAGTGTGCATCGCCATTTGAACTGCACTTCACCGTTTGTTTCCTCCCTTGCACTTACCGGATCTGAAGGACCTAACAACTATGAATGAGGAACCTTCCCCAACCCACCTTTTCCCTGAGGAGACTCGAAACAAGTTCTGTGACAGTGGCCACCGTTAACACTACCAACAAATAAAGGAACAAAAAAAAAAAAAACAACTAATAAATAAATAAACACTTGGTTTATTTGCAAGTATTATTTTTGTGACTTGCAATTTCTGGGCCTCATCACGAGTTGGCGGTGCTGCAAAAATGGCAGTAAAGTGGCAGTAATTCAATTAGCTCCCCCTTACCAGTGCATTAGCACACCGCTGAATTTTAATTTTGGGGTCCAAGCAGATGATTCGCCGACGAGCAAAAAGCTTGCGGTAGAGCCTCCACTTTACCTCCAATCATCGGCAAATTTACAATGCAGAATTACAGCTCGTGGTAAATCTGCTACAAATCCTGATGGTGGTATGGTAGGTATGGTTTATTTATATAGCGTCTATACACAGGCAGGTGTTTCAAAGCGCTCATGAACTCCAAACATGTGAACTTCGACTGCAGTAATCCCGAGGTCATGCACCGGACCAAGTGTCAATAACGGTGCCCAATTTTGTCGGTAAAAGAGCAGATTTAACCCCTTAAGTGCCAAGGACGAGTACGCTCGTCCTTTTGACTTGCATAATAGTCTGGCACTTAGCCAAACTCCTTAATGATGCTCGTTGTCTATTGCTTTGCTTTCTCTTTGACCTGGAGTCTCGGGAGGATAGCTCAGGGGGCAACGTGCTCGCCTTAGAAACAAGTCCACACGGAGCAACGCAGGTTCGATCCCCGGGTCTGGGTCTTCGCTTAGAAACCTCTGGGTATTAAGCGCGTTATAAATCATCTATCCAATCAAACCTTGGCTCCTTGTTTAAATTTGCTATTGCCATAATTTTCTGGACCCTCCGTGGAGTGTACAAACAAGGGGCCACCAGGAGCAAATTCTTCCGGCGCCGGTTGGCTAAGAGGATAAAGCACCCGGCCTCGACGCCGCAATGATTTTGACACTCGTCTTGGGTTGCAGCACAGCCCTGCCGAAATTTGATAAATGGGTTCTTATGTGCACAGTCGAAGGAGATTAAGACTGGGGATATAAATCCTGCAAGGAACTCCCAGCCTGATCAAAGTAAAAGCCATGTTATAATATTTCTGCTGGAGATCGCTGACTTTTCTAAAGTCAAAAGGCAATTATTTTAGCCTTTTTTGAAAACAGTGTAATGATTTGTCTGTCCACCCTCGTCTCATCCAACGTCAGACTTGCTAATGCCTCGCTACTTTTCATTCCATAGGCTGTGAAGTTTCTGCAGCGGTAAATGTTCCAGAAAAGTTCCCGCGCGTGCCGTGTCACATCCCGCGAAGCATTTGTCAATACAAAGAGGCTTTGCCGAAGAAATCACTATGGAGTTTTGCTGCATTTTGCATGGGTTGGTAATGGGTATTGACCCACTCACAAGTTGCAAGTGCTGGAATGGCTTTCTTGCCAGTTTCAATAAGTCGATGGCTGGTGACCGTTCCCGGTGGGGTTCCATGTCATAATGTCGCCTGGAAAAAGTCGACAGATATGCAACTTTTATTTTCCTGACCCCTAAAATACATTCCCCTAATATTCTAGGAGGGGTATCATTTTATATTATAAACTCCAATCCTAGAATATGTGGGGAAAGGGTTTGCTTTTACTGAGGGTGCGTTTGTTTGGGAAGTGTCGCACCCTAGTGGCCATTTCCCAGGGCACTGTATCACTGGACACAACCGTCTATTCCATCGAAATACTGGCAAATATTCACGCGTTCATGGTATCACTGCACCTGTTTTCCCCATTAATGGTGGCTGGACAAATTACCACCTTAGTGTTTTAGGAGCCCAAGGGTTGGGAGGATTGTAGAATAGAGAGATTGTAGTTTGGGATTTTAAGGTATGTAGAAAGGAGCCAATGGGTGCTGGGCACCCCACAAAAACGCTGCAGTAAAATGCAGGAGACAACGGAATGCCCACCGCTGTGAGTTTCCACATGTACAAAGTTCAGTTTGTTGCCTATAAAAGAACCAGGACTGTACGAGAGTTCCAACAGTGCTCTCTTGTGTTATGGTGCCTGCGATTTGTTCAGTGCCTATCTGCCACCGGTTTGATATGGTGCCGTTTTTGACGTATCAAACTCAGTGCTTGAAGAGCATACGGATGGAATGGTTCTAGAGTGGGTTGTGTACGATGTTGTGCACCACGGCCAGGGATGTGATCTGATTGCGGTATGGATACCATGGTCTTGTGGCATATGTAGCATATGTGTTGGGGAAGAACTTTGAGGTGCTTGCCAGGCATGAGCGGCACTTATCATATGGATAAAGCCTTGGTCCACACGTGCCAGTCAATTCATGTGCTATCAGGTCAGAGCTCGGTGTAGCCCGTGGATCAATATTGGCCAATAGTCTGGAAAATGAAGATTTGCATCATTTTCCGGAAGAACCCAAACGCTAACTATCCAGGAGGATGGTGATGGCCTTAGTAAGTTTGCTAGATGACTCTAAATTGGGAGTGGCACCATGTCCCAATACTGGGCTATCACTTCTCCATCAATTTCCTGCTGGGCGTTCTAGTGTTGGGTTGCCTTAATCCTGAAGTAAAACTAAGGTAAACTCAAAGCTAAGGAGTGGACTCGGGCGTTCAACAGGATATGGGTTAATATGGCAAAGCCAGGCCTAGTGTTCTCTTGAGAGAACATCTAAAGCAACTATAAGTGTCTAGGAAAAATAATAGAACACGTGAAATTAAAATGACTAAAACGACATACCATTAGCAATTCATATATGCTGCTGGAAATTAGTCACAAGACCTAGGCAAAGCTGTGGAATATTGCATCAATTGTCTTCCCAGTCCAGGGAGTCCCAGTTCAGTTCAGAAATTGACAGATATTAATCAATGCTTTCCAGTCAAATTGCGAAAATCATGAGTGGTTTCGGCTGTAAAGTACACCGTTCCTAGTGCCTCTTGAGTTTTAGATTTTATTTTGATTGGAAACCATAAGGCAATACAATAAGAAGCAGCCCTACTGCGACTTTCATGTGCTGAATAGTTTTTAATAGCTATTTTCATTGACGATTATCAAATAGACAACTTAAATTCACTCATGTGAATTAAAGTTCAGTCATTGGATAAGATGTTTATTTAGTTTGTGACGTTAAATGACAGTTATAACTGTGGGGTGAGTGGCATTTTCACCCGCGAACAGAATAGTACGGAAGCCGCACTGGATTCCGCTTACGCGAGTACCCAAAAACAACATTACCTTTCCTTCGACACTGAAATTTCACTTGGTTTTGTGCAGTTTTGCACCGAGTGTGGTGTTTCGTTCCCATGTTATTTAAGTTTAGCGCAATGAGAAACGTCACACAGGTCTTTTTTTTTTAAATACATGCTAGTTTCGTGCAGCAACAAAAGAAACTTTGCATGTTTTTTCAATTAGTGAGCAGTTTGCACAGCGACAGGAGAAACGTCATGCAAGTATTTTATTGATCCGTGCTAAATTCACAAAACGAGAATCTAGCTATAGATCTTTTTTTGATCCGTGCTAGTTTTGTGCAGTGACACATGAAACTTTGTGTGCTTTTCTACGATACTTTCGTGCAGCAACTAGAAAACATTCATGCAAGGTTTATATCGATCCGTGCTAGGTTCAAAACATGAGGAACTATGCGTGGCTATTTTTTTTGATCAGTTGTAATTTCATGCAGTGACTCGAGAAACTTTGCATTTCAGATCTGTACTAGTTTCGCTTCACAGGTTCGCGCAGCAGCACAAGAAACTTTGCAGTTTTTTTTAACCGTGGGTTTGTGGTACCTTGGCGGTGCTGTTTTTCGATGAGCGATAGGTTCATGCAGCGGACTAAAGTACTTCACGCTGCTTTATTGTTCAATTTGTGATAGGTTCGAACAGCGGCTGTAGAAACTTTGTGCAGCTCTTTTCTCTTCGTACTGGTTTCACACAGCAGAAACTTTGTTTTGGCTCTTTTCGATTCTTATTAGGTTTACGCACCAGCACAGTAAACTTCGTGCTGCCCTTTTCAATTCATGCTAGGTTTGTACTGTGGCACAAGAAACTTTGCTCGGCTCCCTTCGGGTCACAAGACGGTACGAGAAACGTAGTTCCACCCTATCAATACACACAGGTGGCGGAATGGCAGATTTTGCCGAAGTGGATTGAAATCTTCCAGATTTCACCTCAGCAGCAGGTGGAACAGAATTTAACATGTTCACCCAGCTCTAGTTATAAAATGGTACAGTCTTACCTTTTGAGGGTTGGCTTCTTAATTTTCTAAAGGAGAATTTCATTATATTTTCAAAAATGTTGCTTCATTTGAAAACTCTTCAATCCATTCAAATACCCAGAATGCCCTGTCTCAGACCTCAGATAGTCTGTCCTGACTGTCAGGAAGAAGAACATACCCATCCAGTAATGTAATACATGGTTTGACTCTGAGCTGGCTACCATGAGGAAGAGATATCTACAAAGATGTTGGTGCAAATCCAGAGAAGACATGTTGACCTGCTTCCTTCCCTAGAGAAGCTAAAATGCCTGTATAAAATGCAAGAAAAGGCTGTTCCTCTAGTCACATGAACACTGGGTCATCAGAATGTACACATTAATGCTAGTTCCTGCTTTGTACTTTATGCACCATCATTCGTGTTGCCTCCCAAACCCCAGTGAATCGTGTTTCCTCCTTTTCACCAGCAAGTTTGAGTATGCAGTCCCTCATACGCTCCCTGGCTAAGGCGTTAGCCATGCATTTGCTTGCCACATACAAAGGGCCCGCCTACTTCGTTGCTTTCTTCAAGGAGGTCTCACTTTCTCACATCATAAAATCTGTGAGGAAGATGAATAAGCCCTAGAACTTATTTATTTATTTGCATTTTTAAAGCGCTCACACAGCCCGGGGGCATCGAAGGGCTGTTACAGAATTTTTGTTTTCTTAGTTGCATATTTATAACGCGCTTAAATACCCAGAGGTTTCTAAGCGTGGACCCAGGGATCGAACCTGTGTTGCTTCATGTCGTCTTGCTTCCAAGGCGAGCACGTTGCCACTGAGCTATCCTCCCGGAACTCGCTTTCTCTTGCACAGCCAGGCATATCAAAGAAGATGAATACAGCCCCTGGACTGGCCTTCAATTGCCCAGCCAGACACATCAAAGAAGATGAATACAGCCCCTGAACTGGCCTTCTCTTGCCCAGCCAGACACATCAAAGAAGATGAATGCAGCCCCTGAACTGGCCTTCTCTTGCCCAGCCAGACACATCAAAGAAAATGAGTACAGCCCCTGAACTGTCCTTGTCATGCCCAGCCAGACACATCAAAAAAGATGAATACAGCCCCTGAACTGGCCTTCTCTTGCCCAGCCAGACACATCAAAGAAGATGAATACAGCCCCTGAACTGGCATTCTCTTGCCCAGCCATACACATCAAAGATAACAATGAAACCCTGGCCGCCGCACTAAATGTCCTGTTCAATGGTTTCTCCAGCACAGGGGTCTTCCATAGGGATTGCAAGAATCCCTTTATCGTGCCCCTCCTGAAGAAACTTTCCAATGACGTTACAGACTGAGTTAATTATCACTCCATCTTCATCATATGACTTGTTGGCAAGATCTTGGGAGGAATGGCAATCTCCCAACTCCTGCCTTTTTCTAAGGATAGTGCATTGGTTTAGGACCACCAATCACAGTGCAGGCCCTCAAGAGGAACTGAGTCCACCCACCTTTTAATGCAAGGAACTCATTCTATTTCACAACAACAGCAGCTGCTTTGATATCCTTATCCTCCTAGACCTTTCCGCTGCTTTTGATACAATTATTCATTACTGAACAGCTGAACCCTTAGGTGGCTCCCCTAAATCCTTAATTATAGATTGAAGTAGGTCAGGTTGTGCTCATTTCTCTCCCTTTGTCTACTATTTCTAACTGTGTGATGGCCCATGGCTTGATCCTGCCCCTGTGCCTTTTCAACAATTACCTGTTCCCTCTATCTGACATTATTTTTTTATGTATTCATTGTTTGCTTGTTAGGCACTTATACAATGCGAATATACTTTTTCAAAGTGCCCACTGGGCAGGGACAGAACAAGGGTACATTACAACACAATATTAAGAGCTGAGGGGGAGAGGCGCGAGGGACAAACCTACTATGCATTGTGAGTATTCAGAACGTGCAAGTGCAGGAAATGAGATAATACCATAATGGAACTAGAAGTACTCCTTACAAAAATATGTCCTGAAAACTTAGAATTACCCATCCATTCAACTGAATCAGAACGTCTAGTGTACAAATGGCCATGCACGTCAATGTGTAACATTCACAAACAATTTTTCAAGTCTTTACGCCAATTCCTCAATCAATATTTAAAAAGCAAAGACAAAATCAAAATTAAACTACTGCAAAATATGGATACCTGTCCAGTGCGCAAGTACACAGGACTACAAGGACATTCATTGGCCTGCATTACAGGACCTACTTGTAGAACCACCTTCCATGATATCAAAAGGATATCAACACATCATTCAACTATAAGAAATCTAGTTTATAAACTGTACTATGCTAAAAGTCCTCCTTTAGCACTAGCCAATTTAAATAACATTCTTCTACATGGTACAGCCAAAGACTTACTTGAAGAAATTGACTATATCCAGAAAAAATATTTTGGAAGTGAAAGCCATTTACAGAATGAAATAGCTTTAAACCAATTAAGCAACAATTATACACATGGCAACCTTTTACTAAACACATTCAAAAAAGAAATACTAAAATTTAAAAGTATATCAGCTGAAGTACCAAACCATGTGTGTGTATGTTGCCGCAGAACTTTTTATAAAAGTAACACAAAAACTGTAGACCTATCATACAAAATAGAAGACAATGACGATTCTAAATGGTTTGAATTAGCTCTCTGCCTTGTAGCAGAAAACAAATACGAAATAACTGACCCCTTAATACTTTGCAGTTACTGCACTACAAAACTTGACAACAACCAAACTCCTTCACGTACTATCACAAATTATTTGGAATTATACCCACTACCAAAACCACTAAAACAACTTAATTTATATGAGAGCATCATAATTCAAACAGTGCACCCATTTCAAGCAATAATACGCCTTCAACCAAAAACAGCAAAATGACCTCCCTCTTAATTGGTAAAAGGCATTCGTGGAAAAGTAGTTTATTTACCATTTGATCTAAAAGAAAATGTGCATACTCTAGGAGTGCAACGTCCAATGCAGCAATCTTTAATTATCTTAGTAAATGGAGTACCTACAAAAGACAAAGAAATATGGCAACAGCTGGTAGATATTCATAAAGTTAGACATGCTTTGCAATATCTTAAAGAGAATAATGAATATTACCAAGAAATTAATATTGAAGAAAACTTGAAGGATACAACTGAAATAATTCAAGAAACACAAGAAGCTGGTCAATTTGAGCTACTAGATCCTGCTAAAATATCAAATACTTTAGACCATTATACAATTCATCCTTTGCACTGTAATGACACCATAGAAGATGCACTGGAAACGTACCAAATGCGTCAAACAAAAGGATCACCAATCAGCACATGGGAAAAAAGTATAGCGGCACGTGCTTTTCCTCTACTCTTTCCTACTGGCAAAGGAGGAAGGTACGAAGATAGACCTATTCAAATATCAGCTTCAGAATACCGCTCATTACGGATGTATTCTGAAGATCCCAGATTTAGACAAAATGTGGAATACATATTCCACCTACTCTTGTGAACTAGCAACTTTATGTTACAGAGTTGCACACATATTAAAATCAGGATCACACTTTCAAAATATGACAGCTACACAATTATTACAAAAAGTGCAACAAAAGAATGAGGTTTTACAATCAAATATTACAAATCTATTGGCAAATATGCGTGGTACTAAAGAGTACTGGTTTCAATGTCATGGAGATGTACATTGTATGATCAGAAAGCTTGGGCCACCCACTTGGTTTGTTACATTAAGTTGTGCAGAATATGCATGAGAATATTTACATGATTTCCTACGCGTATCAAACAAAAACAAAACAAACATAGATATACTGACACCTGGAGAACTTTGTTCTCAGGATCCTGTTAATGTTTCAAGATATTTTCACCATCGCTTCATTGCTATGCTACATTTTATTTGTAATAAAACTGTTCCTCTCCTTGGAGAAGTGCAACACTTCTTTTGGAGAAAAGAATACCAAGCCAGAGGAGCGCCACATATCCACATGCTTTTATGGATTAAAGATGCTCCTAAATTTGGTCAAGACAGTGATGCCACTGTTTTAAAGTTTATTGAAAAATATGTCACTTGTGAAATTCCATCAGAATCCACAAATAGTGATCTTCATGCACACATTTTACAATTTCAAAGACACAAATGTGGAAAATATTGTCGTCGCAAATACAAAAACAAAGGGAAATACTACACCAAATGCCGATTTCATTTCCCTAGACCAGTTACAAATACAGGTCAAGTGAACAACCTCATGTCTTCAGTTAGACATAGGGCCTCATTACGAATCAGGCGTTAAGGGGTTAACGGCGCCGTAAACGGCGCCGACCCTTAACGCCTGATTCCGAGGTCCCTTTGCGCCATGGTGAGTTTAACGCCTGCTTTTTGCAGGCGTTAAAATCCATGGCGCTAAGGGACGATGGTGCAAATTACGCCACCGTAATTTACGGTGGCGTAATTAGCGCCTTCCCCACTCCCATTATGCCCTATGGGGCAAAAATGGGAATGGAGAAGGGTAAAATGGGAAATGGGGATTTACCGCCCCACTCACCTTGGAATGGGGCGGTAAATCCGCCATCCACCATGGTGTAAACATAGTTTACACCATGGTGGTAAGGGTACGACCCAGGTGGTAACTTATCACCTGGGTCGTAATGAGGCCCATAGTGTTAAAGGTAAGTCACCTAAAAATACATATTACATAAAAAGAAAAGAAGAAGAAAAATATATCAATGATTACAATGCAATCATTGCCCACTTATGGAATGCAAACATAGATGTGCAGTACATTGCAGATAATTCTACTGCAGTTGCACGATATGTCACAGCATACTTAACCAAAGCAGAAAAGACAGAGCTCCAAGACCTCTGAAATGACCTGTCATCAGATAAAACAGTGCCTCAGAAATTATACAGCTTGGGCATACAAATGCTCTCCCATAGAGAATGTGGATCATATGAAGCAGCTGATCATTTAACTGGGACTGCATTGTATGGTAAATCTGAAAATATAGTATGGCTGAGTCTTGGTCCAGCTAAATCTAGAAAAGGAGTTCTAAAATCCTACAAAGATATAGAAACAATAGCAAAACGTGATCCCAACAGCCAAGACATTTTAAAAAACAATTTATTGGACACATACTACCCAAACAGAAGTAATACTTTGGAAACCATGTGTCTATACCACATAGCCCAAAACTACACATACAAAAATAATATAAAACCTGATGAAAAAAAGGTAAATACAGAGTGACAAACTGTGAAGGCAGCTTAGTTAAACTCACTAAACCAAATGTAATTAATCATATCAAATTGTCATTAAAGACTCCTCAACATAAAGAAGTATATTACATGTCCCTGCTACAACTCTTTAAACCATGGAGAAAAGAAGAAGAAATACTAGATAACTATGACTCAAATGAAGATGCTTTCAAAGCAAATGAAAGCACTATAACTGATGTCAACTTTACAAAGTACAAAACAATGTTGCACAATAAACAGCAACACGAAGAAGAATTCCAGGCCCAACTAGATAAGGTCACTCCTGACAGTAGTCAACCTTCTGTAACAGGAAGCCAAGAACCACTGGGAGAGCCACTAATAGCAAATGAGGAAGAATTACTATGATAGAAGTAGAAACACCATGTTTCAGTATGAAGATAAAGAAGACTTAAGTATACTACAATCAAAACTAAACAATGAGCAACATAGCATTTTTCAAGAAGTAACAAAACAAATTGCACATGGTGTACAACACGAAAATAAAGAATGTTCCTGCCATAATCATAAACCTATACTACTGTACGTCAGTGGTGAAGCTGGTTCTGACAAAACATTCCTAATCAAAATCATCAGTAAGTTCCTTCAACAATTGACAAACAACAAACTGTCAGCTGTTGTCACTGCCCCCACAGGTTTAGCTGCCTACAACATAGGTGGTGTCACATTACACATATTACTACTATTGCCAGTAGAACATCAGACCAAATTAGAAAATTACAAACTTTCTGCAGAATCTGCAATGGAACTACGCAGAGTATTGAAAAAAAATGAAAATGCTACTAATAGATGAAGTGAGCATGGTCTCCAACCTAATGTTGGCTTTGATTCAACTCAGATTACAAGAAGTACTCAAAACAAACTATGAAGAGCTCTTTGTAGGAAAACACATTATTGTTTTCGGAGATCTTCTTCAAATGACACCAGTAAAAGGTGAGCCTATTTTTAAAACATTAGGACACAAACTCTGCCGTAAAACTGTTGGCAGCATTGGAAATGTCAACCTTTGGCAACATTTCCAATACAGAGAATTAACAGAAAACATGCAGTAATCTGCAGATCTCAATTATGCCAACATCTTAAAAAGTATCAGAGTTGGTATACTTTCTAAAGAAGCAGAAGCAATATTGAAAACCCGGCACATTAATGCACTTTATGGCGATAATGCATGTGCTACAGATGGTATGGAACAATTAGCCCACAAAAATGTCAATTGTATGGCCTTAATGCCAACTCTTGCATGCTGTTTCAAATTCAATGAAATAATGTTAAGTAAAGAAATGCAACCAATAATGGAAATTAGCGCCACAACAAGACTAAATAGTTTAGAAAAATCAATCTCAAACACAGCAGGCTTAGAAAAGATATTAAAATTATCCTTAAATTGCAGCGTAATGCTTAAACGTAACCTTGACGTGGACCAAGGATTAGTTAATGGAGCACTGGATAAAGTTGTTGGCTTTCAAACAACAAAATTCAGTTTGTCAATATTCTCTTTGACAAACTTTCAGAAGTAAAAAGGATTGGACGCTCAACAGCTCGATTCCTTCTCTTCAAAGACATGTATGTACGCAGAGAACAATTTTCTCTAACTCTTGCATACGCAGTCACAATTCATAAATCACAATGTCTTACCCTAGACAAAGCAATGATAGATATTGGTAACACAGTCTTTAAAGAAGGCATGAGCTACGTAGCACTATCACGCTTACGTACACTTGAGAGTCTATTTCTAATCAACTTTGATGCAAGTAAAGTAAACGCTGATATTCCTTGCATTTTAGAATACAATAGACTTTGCTCACTATACAACCCCCATCTAAACACATATTCTGTTCCACAAAAAGTAAAATGTTATAAAAGAAAAATACATCGAACAGAAATGCAACAGGATGTCACTGCAAATCCTCCAAAGACAGTAAAAGAAACGAATGCTTCATCAAGTACCACAAGCAAAAAAAATCAATTAGGGAAAGTAAACCAGGTACTTCTTCAAAGAAGGAAGACAAACTCCAAAAAAAGCAGTCAGATACAGAACTACCTGGTCCATTTAAACTCTCAAATATAGTTGGTGTAAGTTGCTTTGCAAATGTAGCAATGAATATTCTATTTTAATTACCACCAATTGTTGACAACATTTACTTACACAGTACAGACCAATTGTGTTTGCAAATGTTAGTACTTCACAGAAATGCAGCAAACAACCGCGATAACACATATAGTGTTTATGGAATAAGACAACAATTGGACTACTGTGCTGGAATGGTGAAATTCACTATAAACTCACAGGAAGATCCACAAGAATTTCTAATGTACTTACTACAAGTACTGAAAAATAAAAACATACCTATAAATGAAATCTTCCAGATTTCATACATGGGGAAATATACATGCACTCTCTGCAACAATGTGACACAAGAACAAATCCCCAATGAACTCTTTGTATATATATCAATACCTAATTGTGAATCCATTCCATTTCAGCAACTTGTACAAAATGCAAACCATGGTAGATTATGTTCTACCTGCAATTCAGATAATCGCTCCACGTTACTAATACAAACACATAGTAAATACACAATACTAATGCTTCTACGTTACAATGCAGATGGTACCAAAAACAACTGCAAGCTGACTGGATTCACACACGGTCAAGTATCACTTGGTAAGAAAACCTTCACAATAATAGGTATAATCTACCACGCAGGAGCCACAACCAATTCAGGGCACTACACTGCATATTTAAAAAAGAAATGTGGATGGTTTGAATGTAATGATATTACCATTACTCTAAAGCAGAGATTACCAGCAAATCTTACAAACGCTTATTTAATGTTCTTAAAACCAAAATTTAATAAATAAACTGTACTTAAATCCTAAGTAAACTTGTAGTAAAAAATGTAGAATATTCCAAAAGCTATCTAACTGCCCAAAGATTCTACAACAACTAATCAGATAAATGAATACCAGTAAATAAGAGCAAAAAATAGACAGTTAGAATATGTCAATTGGTATCTAACTGTCCCAACATTTAACAATATCCAAACAGATAAATCAATACCACTAAAATATATAAAAAAATAGGCAGTTAGAATACACCTACTGGTATCTAACTGCTCCAAAATGTTATAATATCCAAACAAATGAATAATATGTTACTGCTCCAAAAAAATGCAACAAGCCAATGTATAAAGCATTACCCAGAAACAACAAGTGAACACTGAAAAGAAACAAACAAATAAACTGTAGCATAATAGAAAAAGGTTTTTTTTAAATCCAACATGGATTTTTTTTCTCCCACAGACCCAATGATTTTAGCAATGAACACAAAAACTGACCAAATTGCACAGTACTCTGGTTTGTAATGTACTAAATATGAGGGTTAAAAAAAATGTTGATTATACAATGTAATAAGTCATTACAAAATTCTAATACTAACATGCTATTTTCTTTTATCACAGAAATTAACAAGAAATACATGTACTCCAGTTAATAAACCAAACAGTAAGTATATTATACACTCTATGCCCTGGCCACAACCATCGCAGCATATCACACCCATAGTATCTTATAACTTTGTTCCTTATAAATTTGTTTTTGACCCAAAGTTATAAGCAACTATATAGTGTTGGGTACATGGCCAAATGGCAATGCATCCAATACTCTATGCCCTGGCCACAATCACCGCAGCATATCACAGCCATAGAGTCAAACATTTCAACTATGGCCTATGGAAACCTTTAATGTCCGCGGACATTATGAGTGTTCTTAGAACACTTTCAACTTGACAACAATGAATACGGACAGCGTCTGCAGGACACCCCCTACGAACATTTAAGGACACCGCAAGAATTCTTAGAACATTTTCAACTTGACAACGAACAATACGGACAGCGTCCTCAGGACACCCCCATTTTGTTTATTTGCGAACATTTCAGGACACCGCGAGTGTTCTTCGAACACAATCAACTTGACAAAGAACACTACGGACAGCGTCCTCAGAACACACCCATTTTGTTTATTTATGGACATTTCAGGACACCGCGAGTGTTATTAGAACACATTCAACTTGCCATCTAAAAATATGCACAGCGTCTTCAGGACACCCCCTATAAACATTTCAGGACAACGCGAGAGTTCTTCGAACACTTTCAACTTCACAACAAACAATATGGACAGTGTCCTCAGGACACCCCCATTTTGTTTATTTGCGAACATTTCAGGACACCGCGAGTGTTGTTAGAACATATTCAACTTGCCAGAGAACAATATAGACAGCGTCCTCAGGACACCCCCTACGAACATTTCAGGACAACGCGAGAGTTCTTAGAACATTTTCAACTTGACAACGAACAATACGGACAGCGTCCTCAGAACACCCCCATTTTGTTTATTTGCGAACATTTCAGGACACCACGAGTGTTCTTAGAACACAATCAACTTGACAAAGAAAACTACGGACAGAGTCCTAAGAACACCCCCATTTTGTTTATTTGCTAACATTTCAGGACACTGCAAGTGTTCTTAGAACACATTCAACTTGCCAGAGAACAATACGGACAGCGTCCTCAGGACGGACAGCGTCATCAGAACACCCCCTACGAACATTTCAGGACACCGCGAGTGTTCTTAGAACACAATCAACTTGCCATCAAACAATACGGACAGCGTCTTCAGGACACCCCCTACGAACATTTCAGGACAACGCGAGAGTTCTTCGAACACTTTCAACTTCACAACGAACAATACGGACAGCGTCCTCAGGACACCCCAATTTTGTTTATTTGCGAACATTTCAGGACACCGCAAGTGTTCTTAGAACACATTCAACTTGCCAGAGAACAATACGGACAGTGTCCTCAGGACACCCCCTACGAACATTTCACGACAACGCGAGAGTTCTTAGAACATTTTCAACTTGACAACGAACAATACGGACAGCGTCCTCAGGACACCCCCATTTTGTTTATTTGCGAACATTTCAGGACACCGCGAGAGTTCTTAGAACACATTTAATTGCCATCTAAAAATACACACAGCGTCTTCAGGACAGCCCCTATAAACATTTCAGGACCACGCGAGAGTTCTTTGAACACTTTCAACTTCACAACGAACAATAAGGACAGCGTCCTCAGGACACCCCCATTTTGTTTATTTGCGAACATTTCATGACACCGCAAGTGTTCTTAGAACACATTCAACTTGCCAGAGAACAATACGGACAGTGTCCTCAGGACACCCACTACGAACACTTCAGGACAAAGCGAGAGTTCTTAGAACATTTTCAACTTGACAACGAACAATACGGACAACGTCCTCAGGACACCCTCATTTTGTTTATTTGCGAACATTTCAGGACACCGCAAGTGTTCTTAGAACACATTCAACTTACAAGTGAACAATACGGACACCGTCCCCAGGACACCCCCATTTTGTTTATTTACAAACATTTCCGGACACCTTGAGTGTTCTTAGAACAGTTTCAGCTTGCTTTCCGAACAAAACGGACACATATTGAGGCTTCAGAACACCCCCATTCAGTTTTTTAGAACATTTCAGAACACCCGTGATGTCTGCAGACAAATCGAACACAACAAGAACGTTTACCACATGAAAAAACATAACTTTCAACCTATCTCATACTCTCCCACCCTCCCCAAACACTCCTACACAGCAACACACTCTACTAAATACAAATTTTGAACCAAGTTTCACTGCGCTGTCCTCGGACGTCCGCGAATCCAAGATGGTGGGCGCCACTGAAAATCTGACACGCTTCATGCTCCACACCGTCCAATCAGCGAACATGTCGCATGTCCGCGGACATGATGTAAGCCGATCGGCCAATCAGGAGACTGTCCGCGGAGCAAACAGGGAAGTGTGTCCGAGGAACCGAACACAGATATCACTAATTTTATATGACCCACTTTTTCATCATTTTTTAAAAAACTACTGGACGGATTTTCATGAAATGCACGCTTTCGGGACCAAGCCGCTGCTCCTGGTCCAAATTTGGTGAAAATCTGTCCAGCGGTTTGGGCTGTAGGCGCGAGCAAAGTTTTTTCCCTTTCAGTCTATGTGAAAAAAAGAAATTTTGGGACCCCCCCTATAACTTTTTCCCCCCTGGACGAATCCTCACCAAACTTTGCAAAAAAATTCAGAGTGGGCCATATACTTTTTTTTGCAAAGTGTGGTGAGGATTCGTCCAGGGGGAGCGAAGTTATAAGCCGCCCAAAAAGTGCTCTTCCTATGGAAACACCAACTTAACCATAACTACGTAATTAATATATATATATATATATATATATATATATATAAATAAATATTTTAAAAAATGGAGAAAGACATGAGCCTTGCAAGACCCCACAAGTTAAAATGTCCACATCTGATACAAAGTCCTTAACCTTATTGATATTGATATTGTATTCATATCACACTTGTACAAATCCTTGATTGTGGATACTCTGTTTATTAGAAAGGACCCACACCATTTAGAAGCAGTAGCATAAACAACCCCCCACCTCCAGCCTGAGGCAAGAAGAAACAAATCCCCACACCAGAAAGTTTCTAATGACTGTCCTAACTGAATAATTCTATTACCTTTTGGAAGTCTTCCCGGCACCCTTGAAATTGCTATGCCTCTCTGTTGATTGATCACACCTACCTGTTTGGTCCCTTTGGGTGGTCTTCCTACTTCTGGCTGTGTCTGTTCCTCCCATGGCTCTTTCCTTTGCATGCCTAACCAACCCTTCTCTATTTTTTTACCATTATTCATAGTCTCCTGGTGTCCATATTGAACAAGCCACCTGCTCTTGTCTACCCTACCCTGAGACCTCCATGTTAACACTTGCCGTGTTTTAGGTTATACCTGAATGTTCTGTCAATTATCTGTATTTGTATCCGGTCCAGGCAGGTAACCTACACTATCCCCTTTTCCTTAACCCTTTGCATTAACCTCATCTGAATGTTACAATTTCTGGAAGATCAGTCTATTCCCCTCTGCCCCGTCCACATGTGGCACCTCAAAGTGACCGGATTTCACATAGTTTATAAATACACAGAAAATAAATAAATAAATAAATAAATAAATAGGTTCCTCCACTATTAGTTTCTTTCTGGATTTCCAGTTTCGGAGAACCACACGTTTGCCTTGTCCTAGAGAAACAAACTTATTTCCAATCTTATATCCAATCAGACCTGATGTACTGCCAAAACCTCCTATACCTATAATCAGAGTTTCCATTCATAAAAGCATTTTCCTACAAGACTGGCCCATGACCAAATTGATCATCTGAAGAACCTTTTTTTTTTTAACTAAAGGCAGCAGTGATATTACAGGAGAAGGTCACATAATTATGCATCCTTGCCACCTTCCCAAATGTCCAGCATTTGTAAGACTCTACCACAAGACATTTCTTTCAACGTAAATTGATACCAGAACCGCGTTAAGCAATTTCTTCTTGTATGAGTCGATCAGCCATATATACATTGGTTCTTGGTATGTCTGCAGGACAATGCGATTCATTGTTTTCTTCAATGATTATCATTCCAAGTAGACTTCTCAATTCTGCTTATGGTTATCGAAATTGTTACTTTCCGTGGTGCCTCACATAGGCTTCATCTACAAAGACGTCGGCACAGAGGATTACCAGTAAGGATATGGACAATGAAGATGTTTAAACCAGAAGGGGTACACCTAAATTAGTCCTGTAATCCAGATAGCCTGATGCTTAACAAAAGATAATCAATAATTCTTGAGATGGTTCTCCCATGGTTTGAAAAGACTTAGTGGATATGATATGATAGGGTATTTGTAACACACTTAATACCATAGGTTTGTAAGCACGGACCCGGGAATCAAACCTGTGTTGCTCTGTATTGTCTTGCTTTCAAGGCGAGAATGTTGCCCCTGTGCTATCCTCCCGAGACAACAGAGTCACCCCCTTGGAGTTGGGACACTGAGAGGATTCTGGATCCAATCCACTTTTCCATCCATTTTTTTTCCACTTTCTTGCACAAAGGATTATTCCACAAATCTCACCTTAGACTTTTTGGGTTTTTTATTTTTTAATTTTTTTGTACCTAACACCAGGAATAGAGTTGATCCCCCACTTTACTACACAGTCGTGAGATTTTCCACAACGCTTTCTTGATGACGTCATAAATAGCTCCACTCGGAAGTCATTTTAAAATAAAGTATTCTGGCAGGACCACCTTAAATGAATCCTCGTTAATTGGTGAGAAGAGGTTTGAAGGTTGTATGATGACAAAACTCTTATTTCACCTTTTAAAGACTGTTAGCCCAAAACCATCCCTATCACTGTTTTCAGAAGACATTTCCGTAGAACGCAATGTTCTAAATCCATTATTTTAACAGATGATCTAATTTCAATGGAATGTGTGCATATGTACAACCCTTTTGATGTATTCAGAAACTTTTGAAGAAAGTCCATTTTGATGGCATTCAATATGACCTGCTAACCGAGGTTCAAATGGCTCCAGCCGTCAAGGTCTTCCTGTAATGCACCAAGTGAGGGGTCTGCAGCCTTTGGATCTCAAGATGTTTTGGACTGCAAATCCCACCAGTCCTAGCCAGCATATTCAATTCTGAGCGACTGTGTGAGTCGTAGTCCAAAACATCTGGAGAGCCGCTGGTTGCAGACCCTGCACTAAATCATGTTCTTAAGTTTAAGACTGTCATATTCCTTAACATCTGTCCGGAATTAAAGCCTTATATTCAACATTCTCTCCCCTGCATATGAAGCAGATGCCATTTATCAAATAATAGTTGTCAAATGATGGCATGAATTTCAATCTATTTTAATTGGCCACATGTCTGCTTAAAAATCTATACTATGTAATTCTTTGCTGTATTGCTGGTATAGGAAAAAAGTGATGGCCACATTTCGGTAGCAACATAACTCTGGCATATAAGAGACAACCATCTGTACGACTCTTAGAAGCAGAGTATTTCTTCAAACTGAGCCTTTCTGATGAGAGACTGTACAAATCTGGTTGAGACTCCCCCGTGAATTACTGAGGCCGGTAGAGAGACTCACATAACCCCCGACCCCCTGTTTTGCAGACTGTAATATAGGGCACACCCTTGTTTCATGCTGCATTCAATTCTGAAACTCTTACTCCATCCATAGTTGGTTATAATCTGTGCCATGGAGCCCTCATAAAGGGCTTTCAAATAATTTCTGAATATTTAAGCCAAACTTCTTATGTCCAATGTATTAAAACTTAAATTCTGTTCTAAATTGTCAAATTTATTTTGAACGTCACATCTTAAGACTAGACTTGGTTTGTTAATTAGGGCAGACAAAGGCCCTCATTACATTTTTGCCAATTTCCCACCGGTAAATCCAGCGGACTACTGGCAAAACTTCCTTACCATTTCTGCCACGCGATATCCCAGGTATTACCAGGATATTATGGGCATCAGAGACACCGGGAAGTTCCCATTCCATAGAGTTCCATAGGACTCCGTGGATGGGATTGCCAGAATTACTGGCACCAGTAGTACCGGTGCCTGTGATTCCGGCATTTATTTGCCAGTAGGTATCTGAACTAGTGGCAGGTCAGGCCTGCCGTTAGATGACTGCCCCACTTGCAAACGTGGACAGGGGACCTGATAGTGAGCCCCAAAGAATTCACTGAAATTCAGAATTTGTTGCATGATGTCTTAACCATATCAGTCGTTTGTGAAACCTGTTTTTTTTTCCCCAACCTTTACATAACACATTCTAGCCAAAATAACTATACATTAGTTGGGGTCCTTTTGGTCGAATTGATAAGAGGTATAGGGCAAATACAATTCTTCTCTCATGATCTTTCCTTTACTCCTGAAGTACTGTAATTTTTGACTAGTTAATTTTGTTGGTTTTGGAGCTCACCCATGCCCTGCTCTCTATAAACAGTCCATATGTTCTGTTAACCCTACGCCCATACTTGTAAATGAATGTGTGCTTCCCTGATTTACACCAATGGGTTGCTTCACAGCTAAGTTTTCACTGTATATGTCCCATGCATATACTCTTACATACATTGCCTGGAAAGCACTTAGTTGAAATGAACAGATTGACCATTGGGTGAAGGATCTATAGCAGGGCTGCCCAAATCCAGGACTCGAGGGCCAGAATCCTGGCAGGTTTTCAGGATTTCCCTCATTAATATTCAGGAGAAAAGAATGTACATACATTGAGAATCATTGTATGCAAATTTATCTCACGAGTATTAATACGGATATCCTGAAAACCCATCAGGATTCCGGTCCCCGAGGCCTGGAGTCAGACAACCTTGATCTTGGAGATGATGACTTCAAATGTCATTTAGTATTCAGTAAGTCAATCTCCCCCTAACATTTGTTCCTGAGGTCATCAAATGTAGGCGGTGATCCCCACAGTTGACAGATCAATATTGATTGTGAGATTTTTCCTGTCTGAATTTAAGAATTGCTCCATTTCCGAAAAAAGGATTTGAAAGTTATTGATTGCATATTTTCAGAGTACAGTTTTTCATTTTATTCCTGAAAGTTTTATCTGATATCCTATCTAAGGTTATATATTGACTAAGCAACTCATGTTTAATACCATGAGGCTCATTTCCTGCTTGGGTATTTCTAAGTCGATAAGCCAAGAGTCTTCTGAATGTCTCACTAGTCTCATGAGCAATGACAACTCTGCTTTTGGAATATGGTGCTTGTTTACTATTTATTTATTTATTTATTTATTTATTTATTTAGACATTTGTATAGTTCTCCTAGCCCTGAGGCATCACTATAATCTTTGCATGTTCTAGTGTATGTTTTATTTGAACATTATACGTGTATACTATGTTTGCTCTTACGTATTTCCAGTGCTCAACGTTGTGGGTGTAACCTTTCTATGCAAAAATGGCCTGCCTCCTTTTTAAACCATGCCTAAAGGGTCTTAAAGTCACAAGCACACCCCATAAACTTATTTCACAGAGCCAGCTTTCATACTAAGACAGCCTTTAATTGCTTCCTGGATTTGTTGGCACATATCTTTGTTTTTCTTCAACATGGCTCTGAGATAACACCTGGAAGTGATCTCATCTGCTGATGCTCTTCTTGTATTAGGTATGCACTAATACGTATAGATTGCCTACCACTGTGGAGATTGGTATTTAAACTCTTGAGGTCGTGAGTAAACACTTTGGCACCAAATAGTACTTAATACCTGAGGGTGAATTATGAAGCTTCGAAGGCACGATCAAACCCTCAATAGATGGATGAATCATTCTCCAGGCCTTTTATCAAATTACTCATGGCCTAGCTTTCCTCGATAACTCTGCCATCACTCTTCCGGCTTGCAGTGCACCGATTGTCTTTTTTGAAGCCTCCAACTTCTGCAATATAAACACATTTCAAATCCAACATGTTAACCACAAAAGGACCAACACTGATCGAATTTTAGCCATGAGTGCATTTAGAAGCCTGTCCAGATTTGTCCTACATCTGTCCAAGAGCGAGTCGCCGACTCCCTGCCCTTACTATTGGGCTCACCAGCATGCACTGCTCACAGACTTTCCACAGACGGAAGCAAGGATAGATTCCATGATCTGAAGAAGCCTCTTTTTTATCTCCATTGGAATGTTTGTGCAACATGGGGCTACCTAGAGGGTCCCAGGGCAGAGGGGACAGTGTTAGAGGGAAAGGTAGAAGGAAGGACATGAGGAAAGTATTAGTAAGGATCCGGACTGGTAGCCAAGAATGAGCCACATTGGGTAAAGTGTGGGGGTAGAGAGTGGGGGAAAGGCAGCAAGATTGGTCTCATACCCTGAGATATATGGAAGGGCATGCAAAAGCCCAGACCAGACCATGAAGAACAGCATATGCAAAGGAATTGAGGTGATAGGTGGAGTCAATGCCAGGTGGCAGAGGGGGGTTGGAATGTCACCTTCAGTGACTACAGTGGTAGAGGTTCCCACCTCCTCATGGGTGGCCAATGTGGTATAGGATTGATGCTGGGACTGGGGCAAAACCTCATTAAAGGACTTGCCTGTTTTCTACATACCATACCACCATAATAATGGTTCTTGGTTTCTGGTGGCTCGAGACCCTCCTAGTTACACAGCCAATTCAGGTTGACCTGTCCCATGGGTTTCACCACCAATAGATCAGGACATGATTTGGGATTTCCCTCTCGCTGATATAACCTTGCTTAGAGCCAGGAATCTTTCCAAGCGGTCATTTGCAGTGCCTCAATCTGCTTTGTGTGCCACTATGCACTGGCAACCCAAAGGGCCAGCCAGGTATAACCTCCACATCATCTGCAACCGCTTCAGCGGGGTTTGATTCTGGGGCAGGATTAATGGTGCAGGCCCACCATTTGCACACTGAAGCACTACTTTGCCAGTGTCATGAATAGATAGTTGAGTGACTCACAGTTTGCCTCTCTCTTCAGTATCCTTGGGTAGTGTTCATCATAGATCTCACGGCTGCTGAAGACTCCCACCTTTTGCTGTTTGATGCAGGGGGCCACAGCTGGTTGCTCTTTACCTGGACATCTGCAACCTTCATCATGACAGTGGAGAAGGAGGGAGCCAGCCACAGTCCCTTCATGTGCCTAGGTCCCAGTAGGAGATTGAGTACACATTGACTCAGTTGAAAGGTGCAAGTCTTGGGACACCAACATTTTAGCAGAGTTTTCAGCCCCTTTCTGGAAAGTGTCAGGTTGTTCATTTGGACCTGATCTTGCAGATGGTGGACAAGGAAGATCTGTCCCTGCATCCTTTTCAGAGGTTTCGGTACCCAAGTGTCAATCTCACATCATCTGACCTTTGTTAGCCACCTCATTGGAGGTTTATTTATTGCAATGCACATTGTCCGCTTGGAACTCATCCTCCAACTGCTCCAGAACTCCTGTGTGCATGTGCCACCAGAGTACATGCATATGCCTTCTCGGTCATTTCCAGCCACAGAGAGGTACCATGAGGGAAAGGCACCAGTCCTGTTGCTGAGGAATGCTTCAGACAGAGAGCCAGGCTTATCTTAAGAGGGAGAGAGGGCTGTACAATCAGTACAAAGAAATTGTAGTACACATCTGGTCCAAATAAACAATGAACTAAGTATTATAAAAATAAATAGTTTATTTGAATACAAGTAGGCCCAGAAATTATCACAGATCGTATAAACGCATTATAAAAACACACTATGCTTTAAAGTACACTGACCAAAGCATAGACCGTATTCACAAAACGAACAGTGTTTCTAGATAAGTCGGACCTTATTAAACCCATTTAGTATAGGAAATACCTATTCATGGGGAGTCAAACCAATAGTTAGTTTTTGATTACTTTTAGTAATACAAGGGTAGGGGACCCTGTCAGTTATGCAGTGACATTCAGAAATGAAATCACATAATCAACCAACCCTGTTACCGGGATACTTATAGTGGAACAAGGAACAGTATATACCCATAACTACTTTGAGGATAACAGTTATTCTAGGTGAGTAAAACCTTTTGGGGTAATATACAATTACAGTTTGCTTTTCAGCTCAGTGGAAAAGTCTAATAAGAGCAAGAACTCTTTACACTAATTTAGGATGCACTAGGCAGTCCAAAGTCAGCTACAGGCAGGTAAAGCCCAATGTTGTAATATACTATTGCAGTTGCTTTTCAGGTCAGTGGGGCACAGACTGAGGTAAGCAATAACTCTGAACTTATTATAGGCTGCTCCATGCCTCCACTCTCCCCACAGCGGCTGGAAGCAGGTGAGTGAGCCCTGCTAGAGCCCCCTGGGCCCCAATATTGGCCAAAATGACCACCTTGGGCGCGCTCCGTCGAGCCAGCAGCCCTTTGTCCCCAGGTTTCCCTTCCCTGTGTCCGCTTCCTCTTTCTCCCTCCTCCCGCCTCCCACCCCGCCCCCGCAACGTGATTGGTCCATTGCTCCTCTGCCACTGAAGGCCTACGGCCCGCGCTGCTCCGTGCCTCCACTCTCCCTACAGCGGCTGGAAGCAGGTGAGTGAGCCCTGCTAGAGCCCCCTGGGCCCCAATATTGGCCAAAATGACCACCTTGGGCACGCTCCGTCGAGCCAGCAGCCCCTTTGTCCCCCGGTTTCCCTTCCCTGTGTCCGCTTCCTCTTTCTTCCTCCTCCCGCCTCCCATCCCACCCCCGCAACGTGATTGGTCCGTTGCTCCTCTGCCACTGAAGGCCTACGGCCCGCGCTGCTCCGTGCCTCTACTCTCCCTACAGCGGCTGGAAGCAGGTGAGCGAGCCCTGCTAGAGCCCCTTGGGCTCCAATGTTGGCCAAAATGACCACCTTGGGCGCGCTCCGTCGAGCCAGCAGCCCCTTTGTCCCCCGGTTTCCCTTCCCTGTGTCTGCTTCCTCTTTCTCCCTCCTCCCGCCTCCCATCCCGCCCCCGCAACGTGATTGGTCCGCTGCTCCTCTGCCACTGAAGGCCTACGGCCCGCGCTGCTCCGTGCCTCCACTCTCCCTACAGCGGCTGGAAGCAGGTGAGTGAGCCCTGCTAGAGCCCCTTGGGCCCCAATATTGGCCACAATGACCACCTTGGGCGCGCTCCGTCGAGCCAGAAGCCCCTTTGTCCCTGGTTTCCCTTCCCTGTGTCCGCTTCCTCTTTCTCCCTCCTCCCGCCTCCCAGCCCACCCCCTCTTCCCTATTGGTCCGACCACTGCCCATTACCGACCCTTCCGGGGCAGCCCTCTGCCCGGCAGCCACCAGCGGCTAAGAGCCCCAAGGCCAAGGGTGGCTCCAACAGAGGCGGCTCCAGGTAGTGTCAGCAGGTGTCCGCAGGGGACGCCAAGGAAGCCACCAGACACCGACAAAACTGTAAGTGTTGGCTTGGGTGAGGGGTAGAGCAATTACTCTACTCCAGAAAGCTCCAGCCACTCTAACCTACCTTTCAATGGCCTGCAGCCTAATGTTAACCAGTGATTGTTAGCATATGCCACACTTAGATCGAATCTCTAATAGCATCTCTATGAAAGTTGAATTCAGAAGTGTACCCAACTGCATTTAGAAGTTGCGACCAATTGCATTTAGAAGTGAACCCTACTGCATTTAGAATTGTACCCCACTTGCATTTAGAAGTGTACCCAATTGCACTTAGAAGTGTTCCCAACTGCATTTAGAAGTTGCGCCCAATTGCATTTAGAAGTGGTCCCAACTGCATTTAGAAGTTGCGCCCAATTGCATTTATAAGTGGTCCCAACTGCATTTAGAAGTTGCGCCCAATTGCATTTAGAAGTTGTGACCAATAGCCCCTCTGAGAAAGTTGAATTTAGAAGTGTACCCAAGTGTACCAATTGCATTTAGAAGTGTTCCCAACTGCATTTAGAACTGTCCCCACTTGCATTTAGAAGTGTACCCAATTGCATTTTGAAGTTGTGACCAATAGCCTCTCTGAGAAAGTTGAATTTAGAAGTGTACCCAAGTGTACCCAATTGCATTTAGAAGTGTTCCCAACTGCATTTAGAACTGTCCCCACTTGCATTTAGAAGTGTACCCAATTGCATTTTGAAGTTGTGACCAATAGCCTCCATGAGAAAGTTGTATTTAGAAGTGTACCCAAGTGTACCCAATTGCATTTAGAAGTGTACCCAACTGCATTTAGAAGTGGTGACCAATAGCCTCTTGGAGAAAGCTGAATTTAGAAGGGTACCCAATTGCACTTAGAAGTGTTCGCAACTGCATTTAAAAGTTGCGCCCAATTGCATTTAGAAGTGGTCCCAACTGCATTTAGAAGTTGCGCCCAATTGCATTTAGAAGTTGTGACCAATAGCCTCTCTGAGAAATTTGAATTTAGAAGTGTACCCAATTGCATTTAGAATTGTACCCAACTGCATTTAGAAGTTGCGCCCAATAGCCTCTGTGAGAAAGCTAAAATTTGGAAGTGTACCCAATTGCATTTAGAAGTGGTGACCAATAGCCTCTTGGAGAAGCTGAATTTAGAAGTGTACGCAATTGCATTTAGAAGTGGTCCCAACTCCATTTAGAAGTTGCGCCCAATTGCAGTTAGAATCTGTGCCCAATTGCATTTAGAAGTGGTCCCAACTGCATTTAGAAGTTGCGCCCAATTGCAGTTAGAAGCTGTGCCCAATTGCATTTAGAAGTGGTCCAAACTGCATTTAGAAGTTGCGCCCAATTGCAGTTAGAAGCTGTGCCCAATTGCATTTAGAAGTAGTCCCAACTGCATTTAGAAGTTGCGCCCAATTGCAGTTAGAAGTTGCACCCAATTGCATTTAGAAGTGTACCCAATTGCATTTAGAAGTTGCGCCCAACTGCATTTAGAAGCTGCGCCCAATAGCCTCTTTGAGAAAGATGAATCTAGAAGTGTACCCAATTACATTTAGAAGTTGCGCCCAATAGCCTCTGTGAGAAAGCTGAAATTTGGAAGTGTACCCAATTGCAGTTAGAAGTTGTGACCAATAGCCTCTTGGAGAAAGCTGAATTTGGAAGTGTACCCAATTGCATTTGGAAGTGCACCCAATTGCATTTAGAAGTGTTCCCAACTACATTTAGAAGTTGCACCCAACTGCATTTAGAAGTTGCGCCCAATTGCATTTAGAAGTGTTCCCAACTGCATTTAGAAGTTGTGGCCAACTGCATTTAGAAGTTGCACCCAATTGCATTTATAAGTGTTCCCAACTGCATTTAGAAGTGCTCCCAACTGCATTTAGAAGTGTTCCCAACTGCATTTAGAAGTTGCGCCCAATAGCCTCTCTGAGAAAGTTGATTTTAGAAAATTTACCCAATTGCATTTAGAAGTTGCGCCCAATAGCCTCTCTGAGAAAGCTGAATTTAGAAGTGTACCCAAGTGTACCCAATTGCATTTAGAAGTTGTGACCAATAGCCTCTTGGAGAAAGTTGAATTTAGAAGTGTACCAACGGCACAGAATTGCATGACGTACATAATTATGCTTTGGAATGCAGGAAATACATCATACCACACCCCACGCTTACTCTCTCCCTTACACCCCCACTCAACTAGAACACAGAGATACTATAACACCATTCGGTATAACTGTTCTCATATCAACATCTCCCGCTCACTCCCATCACTCTGAGTAAACATTGCTGGTTTCGCACCCCCAGCCAGGCGTTCTCCTCAGGCCTAACGCAGCCACACTCGATCTGGATAAAAGCCGGCCAGAGCGAACACATACTACTGATCTCTCAATCACCACACCTACCGCTAAGAAGCAGCTATCACTTCAACTCCGCACCAGCTGCACACATACCTGGTGCGCACACATACTTTTTGGACTCTCTCTACTCTCTCTACTGACCTGAACTTCGGTTCCCAAGGGCGTTCAACCTACCAGCGCCTTCAGACCATACCAATGGTATATAAGGCGCTATATAAATGCAAAATAACATAACATATCAACACAGTCACAAAGAAGCTCTTATGTCTGTGTGCTTCCTCCCTGACCCCTGGTCTCCAAGTCAAATGCTGTTCTTGTTTCATGACTCTTCTGCAACCGATAAGGAAATTAATGTCACATTTAAGCCTTATGTCCCCAACCTTCTTGCCAATGTCAAAAAAGGTGTCATTATTACCCAATTCCACATTATGCAATTTATTGATCATAAAAGGGTGTAGGATTTTCTAAAGGATACCCAAATTTAAGAAATTGTGATTGTAGATTGCACACAGATCACTGAATTCCATTTTTGGCTTGAACATTCCGATCCCTTTCTGTCCTGGTGGTCTGACCCCTCTGTTCTGCTGCTGCACTTAATGCCATTAAACATTCAGATAAACACAACCACGCATTGTTTTCTGGCTAATGTGCACACTTGCTGGGCCCAGATATCATTTTTTTAGATTCTTATCACCCGAGCTGCATGGTGCTGTGGGTTGCCAGACAGATCCCAGTCAAGGTGGTATTAGCCTATTTGACCTAAAACAATTGACCTAATGACTAATTTGATCGAATTTTACATGAGTGATTTGGCCTTTGGGGCAAATTGGTTGCATATATTGCAAAATGCCAACCCTGGAGAACGGAGGTTGTGGAGTTGTCTCACGCTCCTCATGTTTGATATTTAGCAATTTTGGGCATGCAGGGGTGTCCTTGGCTTTCTTAAAATTAGAGGTGGCGAGAAATACAAAATGTATGTGCATTTAAATTAGCCCTGAAGCAAAAACATTTTGGTCAGTTTGCCGCGATAAAAAGAAAATCAGTCAAACACACCCAAACCATCAAGACACATGTTGCAAGATCTTGATGCAAATGTAATTTAGATCCATCTTCAAAAGGCCAACAGATGGTTCACTACAGGGTCCATTGAAGTAGCAGACTACAATGGTCAATCGTCTCCTACCTCCCGTTGCAGTTTCAAAAGAATTGGGATACTATTGTAGTGCAGCAACAATCTCCTCTCACTACAGAGCATACCATCTGTGACTCCTTGTTTTGCATCAGATGAAGCATACATGACGTTATGCGGCATATTGCTAAATTAGCATCTTTTATGCGGGCTCTGTCACAATGTCTCATGCGTCGTTCAGCGCACGTTCGCGTTTTGAACAATCATCCCCACTGTCACTTGTCACTCACAGAGTCCAATTCGCTCTTCTCTCTGAGGCGTGCTATATGATTAGAAGTCATCAGTGTCAATCACGTCGACACAAAGGAGGATCGGCTCCCGGGGAATTAAAATTGCAATTGTACTTGCTTTTAGGAGCCATATGCGGTGGGGACGAGTTTGAGGTGGCAACAGCTTTAAAAATAAGTTGGACTAATGTGATTTCGAGAACGGTATTCTCAGAATAAAGAAGGGAGTTTCAGGCAATGAATGTGTTGACATTTTTAAGAAAAAGTCATGGAAAGGAAAAGCTACTCATGGGTTTAATTTACATTTCATTTAGTGTAGTGCAATTGGTAATCTGGTGGATTCTTGGGAACCACGTCCTGTGGTTCTTGCAAAACATTTGAGCCATACATTGAGAGATGATGATGGCTGTGTGCTTATGTTGTCAAATTCACAATACACCTGATTTGCTAATGATATCTCTTCTCACTAAGTAATCTTGTTGCCTCTGCCAAATATTCACTTCTTTCTTGATCTCCGGGTGTGGATTGTGATTCTCATGTGTATAGGTGTGCTATAAATGCCATATCATATCAGATCATATCATGCCTTGAAGCAAAACTTATCTCAGTATAACAGGATACTGAAATTGAGGGATCATTAATTTGCCTCAATTGCCAATATTGAAATATTACAAGACATCAAGCCACTAGCATGGAATAGCTGCAAATGCAATGCCTCCTCCCTCAGATCAGAGTTCTGATGCACTTGCACAAATACACTCATATGGATTTTATCAACTTCTATTTGTGCTACTCAACCTGGTTTTGGACTATTTGACCAAAACCATTTGATTGAATGTATTTTACTTTTTTTCAGTTGAAAATGTGGGGGGAGTCCCCCTGCACCTCCCCCCACTTCCCCTCAACCTAATCTATACTCTTACACACCCCATATATAGATTTAATTAAATTAGACCGAACAATCGGTAAAAAGAATTCAATCAAATATTTTAGGTCAAATGTTTTTAGGTCAATTATGCTAATACCACGGAAGGAACCCCGATCTCCATGCAGATCTTGTCTGGCTTCCTGGAGTGTACAGATCCTTTTTAGTGGTGGTGGTGTGAGCAGCGAGTATACGAAATCCAGTTGGATGCATCGCTTTATTTAATCTTCTTTAAAGCTTTGGTGTAAAGTGCTATATAAAAATTAACTAAATACAAATACAAATAAAGGGGCACTGCCCTTTTGGACATTGCCCTACAGGTATCCCAGGTCGGTGCCTCCGAAATCAGTCACGTGTCAGACAAACGTTATATGTGTGTTTCTGCTGAAGCACTGACCGACTTTCACCGAAATTACACAATTGAGTTTGATTCTGAATGCATACGTTGCGGAAGTCTAGGTGAAAGAATGTATTTATGTTCTAAATTCACGCAATAGAAAATATAGTACTTTCAAAAATAAAGGAGACACTGGGCCTCATTCCGAGTACGACGCTAACCAATGGCGCTATTAACGCCTTGGTTGACGCCGTACCCGGACCGGCAGCGCCTTGGTGGATGGCGGAATTACCGCCCCATTCCAAGGTTGGCGGGGCGGTAATTCCCCATTCACCAAGGCTCTTCCCCATTCCCAAATGAGCCCCCATAGGGCTCAATGGGAATGGGGAAGATGCAAATAACGGTGACCGTAATGAACGAATGAATTATTGGCTTGGAGGCCCCTTTGCGCCCTCGACTTTAACACCTGCTCAAAGCAGGCGTTAAGGGCGAGGGCGCAAAGGGAACTCGGAGTATGGCGGTAAGGGATCACCGCCACCGGTCTCGTTACCGGTGGCCGCTATCCCTTAACGCCATACTCGGAATGAGGCCCACTGTGCCTCATTACAAGTTTGGAGGTAGCCTTGCCGGTAAAACCGGCCGGCTGCCGCCAAACTTGTAAACTTTTCCGGCTCCCGCAAATGGTCAATTATCGGGTCATTACGGGAACGGGTGAGGTTTGATGCACCGGCACCGTTTATAACAGTGCCGGTACATCCGACATACTGTGCTCAAGGGTGCCACTCTGCCCGTCAGGTCTGCGTGCACCAATCGTAGTTTGCCAGTCCGGGAACTATGGTACCAGCAAGCTTACCGGTACCATAGTTCCCGAACCGGCAAACTTATAATGAGGCCCAATGTTGACATAATTATCAAGCATCCATTTGTGTTTTTACCAAAATTCCCGCAGATTCGGCTTTCCCATGAGGGTGGTGATGCCCCTACAGGGTGTGGAAAAAGCTCCTCCATTTGCTGCATCCAGGGGTGTTGCTGGGTCTGGAAAAGACCCGGGACTCTCGGGACTGAGGGATAGCTAGCCTTTTGGTTGTAGTTCCTGAGATTCCATCCGGGGCTACAACCAAAAGACCAGGGGCTATAGCCCCGTTAGCCCTCCCCCAGCAACGCCTCTGGCTGCATCCCTCCATTGTATGATAAGGCTGAAGGTCACATCTCCCTATGCTGAACCACTGAGAACTAACACTTGCATAGTGGGCTATTTATGCCTCTCTAGACATTAGTCGCAACTGCTGCAATCTTGAAAAGTACAAACAGGCCATTTTCTTTTGTCCCAATAGCAACACAGAGTGTGCATTTCCTTATGTTAATATGATTGTGTACTTCGCCAAACCACTACCATAGGGTTCTATGTTGTTTGTGAGTAGTTTTTTTTTTTGCAGAATATGTTATTTATTTGGGTGGTGCTGTCCAAAGTATCCTCCCCTATTGTCTTCTCTCTGTTCCACACAACCGCTTTCCCTTTATATCCCCTTATCCACCCACCCCATATTTTTTAGTTTTTTCGGTCGAAAATGTCACTGAAAAACGGTTTGAAAAAAAGCCTGGTGATGTAACAACATTGTAGCCCACTGTAGTGATTAGGTTTCTTTGTTACTTGTGCAGAAGGAGCAGAATGCTAAGTGAGTGACACAGAATCTGGGTTGTGAGAATGTTGATGTATGATTCAAGGGTTCTATGTTGGTCAGTTGAGAGATATAAGCCTACCTGGGAGGATGCAGGTGTATGTTGCCCTGAACCCAGATGTACTTGACCTTATATGATTATCACAATGTAATGGAACTTAATTAAAGAGGTTGCTGGAACTTCACCTGAGGTCAGAGTCATCTGTGGGGAACCCAGAACCTTACACCCACCATACTACTTTCACATGATCTAAGCTTTCCTAAAGAGTGCATCCTCCAGTGGGTATAGGACCATTAGTCTGCTGTAGGAAGCAAAAAGGAGTGAGGGGAAGATAAGAGGGTTCCGTGTGATAATGTCCCCGCAAAAATCTCACCATGCAAGAATGGTGCCTTTTTTTTGCAGAGACAATATCACAACGAACATGCGGGGGAGAACCCCACAACCACCCATTGTTTTCTTATTTTTTTATAGGGAGCGGGGGACACCCCTGCAACACACGCTCCCCTTTTCCCCATGTATTGTCCCCATATATGCTGTTTCCTGGTGAGTATATTTATGGGGACATTATATATACAGGGACAATATTACCTGATACCAATAAGAGGACAGGACACTGCAAAATAGATGCTACAAACACAGCAGGGGGATTATGTTTTTGGATTTCATGTGTGTGTGTGTGTGATACTCCTGTTAAGTGGCCAATAGTTGTGCTAAAGGGAAGAAGTAAACATGTCCTAAAGTGTTGTGATCATTGGCTTGTGTTTCCAAAGCAGGTTGGGAGAATTCTAATTTAGTACGCAAAGTAATATTGGATTCAGGTGGGGCTCGAGAGTATGTACAGGCAATTCCGGAAGTTGGGGGGCTTTATTTGCATGGGAATCGCTACACCTGTCACCCTCTATCATACTCCAGAGTGTTCATTCTCTGAGCATCTGGTCAGGAACTTTTGGAAAATGCCAAAGGAAGTTATATATAAATAAAAGTAAACGTGGTGTTGTTTGAAGGGGAGACAGCGAGAGGAAAGAGCGGGGAAGGTAGAGTACATTTAAATATCTAGACATTGGGCTCATGGATGTGGCGATTTAGGTGCATCATTTGAGGTTCAGTGTGAGCAATACCTCTTGGAATGTGGGAAAAACGTGGAGGACTTAGTGGAGAGCCCGGGAGGAATTAAGTCCACATGCGTCAGCCGGATTGGTGCACAACGGTAGATACATTCCGCGGCTAGGCTTCCCTCAGGCATTTGAGTCAGGAGCATAACAAATTGGGAGATTTGGCACAATCCTTGAATATTTTCCCCAACTGCCTCTGGATCGAGAATTGTGCACCTTTTAGGTGGAATTTATTTTAAACAAGGGAAGTTTTAATCAGAATGACCTTGATTCGGCCAGAAAAGGCGTCTTGTGGTTTGGGTAGTATGCAGGATGAAGAGGAAACCTCTGGACATTTCTTAGTTCACTGCAAAGCTTTCAACGCGCAACATACTTTGTACTTTAAGACCGTTTTAAAAAAAAAATTATGGATTGTGATTTGTTTTGGTTCACCTGTCTTGAAGGTCGCTCCGTGACTATTTGTTTAGCGGTTTTAAGATTAAAAAAATGTTTTAAAAAAATCGAACTGACTCAGGTGATGTAAGTATTGTGTAGGAATTACTATGTATGTAAATTTTAAAACTGTTTCAAATATTTTGTAAATAAATGGTACATTGTGAAGTGTATGCATTGTGTGTAATGTAAAGGCTGACATATTTATTTTAGCCATATAACATTATTAAAAAAAAAACAGGAATAATGTGCAAAATTAAATATATTGCGAGGTTCGATAGGTCGCACGTCTCTAGAATTTGCATCTTGGATGTTTTTTCAAGCCAAAATTGTCATGCAGTCACTCTACGGAGTGCAAAGAAGAGGCTAAAACAACTTTCACAATGTTAACCCTCTTATTGGCAGGCTGTATAATATTGTTGTGCCCACCAATCAGAAGGAGTGTAACCTTTAGCTGGAATTATGCACGCTTTTTTATAACCACCTTGCCATGCCACCCCCCACCCCCACCCCCACCTTCTGCCACTCCCCTAAATGTCTTCCCCAATTTTAGGGAAAAGTGTGCTACTCTCTTGCAATGATATGATAGGTTATTTATAGCGCACTTGGGATGGAACCTGTGGTCTTCCGTGTCATTTTGCTTCCAAGGCGAGCACGTTGCCCCTGAGCTATTCTCCCTCCAGTATCTCTGTTTCGGCCCCGATTCTCTGATGGGCCTTCCTGGCTTGCTCCTCCTGTCACTCTGCGGACTCCAAGATATAAGATCAGAGAACAGGTTCACTTTCTGGATCGCCCAATTCTCTTTTCTTGGCGTCCATCTTGTTTTGTAAAGACTTTGGTCTTTTGATGGAAACAGGATTTCACTGCCCTCACAATCCTTATTACAAAAATACGAATACAAACAACAACTTCATAATTGCAAGACATATATTTTGTCAGAGTGGTAACAGTTACAATTCTCTCATCAATGGGCCCTACCAATTTATAACTCCAACACTAAATAGGCATCGTTTTGCTAGTGCCATTACTTCGGGGTGGTGGGCCTTTACCTAACAATATGGCCCACACTAAGTTATGTATCCCCTAAACACTCCATTGCAAGTCATATGCAGAGAAGTGGACATCTGGTATGTGAAATATCCCTCTTCGATGGCTACTCATTAAGTAGATATTTTGGACTTCAACTCCCATGACCTCTAGCCTGCATAGTCGATGGTGAAGAGTCATGGGAGTTGTAGTAAAGTCATGTAGAGGGTCACATAATGAGTAAACTCCATGTGCAATGTTTTTAAGTTAAGGAACATCTTTTTAGGGTTGTATGATCGTGGGAATGTCTCTGTAATGGATCAATGATTGCATTTTAGAGATCACACTAAAGATGTTTGGCATCTTGAGACCCTGGGGTATCAGTACAGCAAATCTTGACACACCTTTCGATAAGCTTCAGAATAATTCAACCACATCACCCCGACCATCATCAAACTGCACTGGCCCCTGCTACTAGTATGGATGACCTTCAACTCCTGCTGCATCATCTGCAAGGGTGTCACCCTGAAGTCCCCACGCCACCTCGCTGAGAAACGCATCATCTCCCGTGTCCTGCGATACACCAGAAGTAAGGACATGTGCACATTAGAACTCCCCCGGTGCAGGAAGCAAAGAACCAAAGGACAGCCCCTCTCAGTCTCTGCACCCTTCTCCCTGCCAACACCAGACTTGGCCCCTCACCTCTGCATTTCAAGAAGGAGCTTAAGACCCTCCTCTCCAAAGAATGGCTCTGTGCTACAACCTAAATCTGCACGCCCTCCACACCTCACCCAACCTGAGACTGGGCGACATGCTCCCCAATGCTCGCTCCCCTGTTATGTTGTAGATCCCTTCCTGCCAAATTGCCCAGCCTCCCTTACTCCTCTGTTAGCTCCCTGCTCCCTTGTAATGATCCTTCCGTCATTTATGAATTGCAAAGCTCTCTGTTGCTTCCTGCTGCTAGGCCCACACTCAATAAACATAATAATAATAATGTTTGAATGGCAATTATGGGATTTCAATGAGGCCACCAAATTACCTATATCTCACTTCTCACATTGAGCCTCACACTCTGTTATACAAAACCCCACACGCTATCCATTGGGGACCCAAACAGTTTGCCATACCCCGCCTCAACCAACAACCCAATAATTATATACCCCCTCGTATGTGCGTCCTTCAATGCCCAATCCCAAGCAATCCTTGCACAACATAAGCAAGGAACCCGTGCCTCAGAGCGAGACTAGCCAAAATATATGAGCCTCCTATTAGCTCACTACCCACCTTTACAGGAAAGAGGACCCCTAAAACCCTGCCTGAAGTAACCCCCATAAACACAAAGGTAGCATACAAAGGCAACCCTAGGACCAAAAAACGCACACCCCAGCATTCCAAACGCAAAGACCCTCTAATCTCCCACCTAGCAACTTCGACCCTCACTAGCACACTTATTAAATGAGCTCTGATAAACTCTAGATCTCTTTTAGCACACACCACAGAGATTGCTGATCTGATCCTGAGCAATAACTTAGACTTCCTCTCAATCACCGAGACAAGGTTGCACTCTGCAGCAGGCCCTATGCTCATGCTAGCAGTTCCTGAGGGCTATACAATTCTAAGGCAAGATAGACAAGGTTCCAGAGGTGGAGACATTGCCATTAACTGCAAATGCACAATCTCCATGAGATTAGCACCCCCTTACTATATCCATTCATGCAAAGTCCTTTCTGTCAACTGATCAACTCCCAGACCCTCAATATCCACTTGATCTACTGCCCCCCAGGCCCACCCGGGACTTTTGAGGAAGACATCCACACTATACTCTCCAGCAACCTCAAAAACTCCATGCAAGTACTAATGCTTGGGGACCGCAACTTGGGATTCAACGACCCATCGGATCAGTCTGCCTTAGCAACGGCAAACATCCTATCAGAATATGGTCTTACCCATAGAAGAAAAACCCTCACCCAAAACAAAGGGAGAATACTAGATTTGGTAGCAGACTACAACTGCCATGCCAACATCCACATTCATGCTATCCACCAATAGACCCCCCCATACACCCACCCTAACTAGACATAAAAAGAGCATCACGGCGGATAGAGTCCTCCCTGAGATTCTCCCCATCCTCAACTCACTTCCTAACAATACTGATTCCGGAAAGCATGGTCAATGAATATAACAAAATCATGGTTTCCTCCTTAGATCAGATTGCCCCTCTCAAACCAAGACTAAGTAAGCCACAAAACCACTTAAACAAATGGTTTACCCCATTCCTAAAAAATGTAAGGCAACAAAAAAGAAACTGTGAGGCTGCATGGAAATTACTACCACTGGAAGCCAACAAACTCAAACTCACAAAACTCTCTTCACTCTACAAAAAAACAAATCTGCTTAGCCAAACGGGAATCCTACGACACCCGCATCTCTCAAGCAAATTCCAATATGAAAGAATGATTTACCATTCTTAAAGAAGTCTCCCATTGCAATACCCAACACCTGTACCAAAGATAAAAAAATATGGTGTTCAGAGATCCAACACGCATTAGCTAACCAAGTATCCACATTACAAAATAAAATATCCAAAAAAATAATCTCTAAATGCCACACCCACACCTAAATTATGCGTGAATACCGCAGAAAACCATCCCATACGCTATATCTTCTCTAAAGTATCTATCTTAGAGGTGGAAAGAATTATCCTATCCCTCAAACCAACCAACTGCCAGGGAGATCCCTGCCCAGCACAACTCATCAAGGATGCGGCTCGAGACCTGTCACCTTTCATATCCAAGCTCATCAACACATCCTTTGCCAATGGCACCATCCCCACTAACCTCAAAGAATCGTGGGTACTCCCACTACTAAAAAAAAACACTCTTGATCCATTAACTCCCTCCAGCTATAGGCCAATCACAACAGTCCTGTTCCTTCTAAATATTGTAGATAAAGTGGCCTACATGCAAATTTAAAAATACCTGCAACTACACCACCTGCTAGGAGTCAGACAATCAGGCTTCCGCCCACAACATGGAACTGAGACCACCCTCATTGACCTAAAAACCCAAGTTAACGAGATTAGAAACAATGGCAAATCAGCTGTACTGTTACTCTTAGACCTCTCAGCTGCTTTCCATTTGGTAGATAATACAATCCTATGTAACCATCTCGACACAGCAGCACACTTCTCTAAAGATGCCATAACATGGATTAGATCTTTTCTAAGCGGCAGAACAATGAGGGTCTTCTCGCCCTCAGCAGTGGCAGATCCCATTCCTATCACTTGCATGCTACCACAGGGGTCCTGCGTCTCGCCCACACTTTACAATATCTTTACCAAGCCCCTCTTCGATGATCTGGACGATCTTGGTATCACCTACACCAACTATACAGATGATACCCAGATCCTCCTCTCACTTACAGGGGATTACGACAAGGATTTGGCCTTGGTAAATTGAGTGTACATCAACATCCAGGCATGGATGGCCATGCACGATATATGCCTGAATGATGATAAAATAGAACTCATCATCCTGGGTACCCCCACTATTTAAAAAAATTAGGATCCGACTACACCTCCTTCCTAATTGACGGCAACCTCATTAAGGTAGCACAAGAGGTAAAAACACTAGGCGTTTACTTCAATTCCACCCTATCATTCTCTAAACAGGTCAGCATACTAGCATCCTCCACAGCGTACACATGCAAACTCATTAGAACAGGCAAGCCATTTCTCTCGAATAACAGCTGTACCATCCTGGCCAGAGCCCTCATCCCATCCCGTCTAGACTACTGTAACGCCCTATACATAGGCTCTAACAAATCCATCATCACCAGAATCGAAACCCTACAAAACAACACCCTTAGAGCAGCCTTAGGTATCTCCAGAAGAGAACACATCTCCAAGAGTAGACGACAAAACAACTAGCTCCGGACCAATGACAAAATCCTATTAAAAACTGCATCGCTCACTCACAAATCTCTCAACAACGCTGCACCCACCTACCTCTCTGAGAGATTCCACAAACGGACATCCTCAAGATCAACTAGATCAATAAATCTGGACTGCCTCTCCATCCCCAAATTCAAACGATCGACGATTGGTGGCAACAGCTTCCCTGTTTAAGAGGCCAAACTCTGGAACTCCATGCCTCCCTCCCTAAGAGCAGACAAGCCATATCAGAATTTCAGAACCAACAGCACCTTATGGCTAAAATCCACTGACCAATAACCGCACGTCTATGTATCTGAAATGCAACGCGCAACACCTGCCTAATAATCCATTGACGCTAACCTCACTTTTATCTACAATACCTGTAATATACTGTAAATATCTGCATACTCTGCTTGTATAATAATGTATAGTAATGTATTGCTTTGTGCAACTGCTTGTAACCTGTAACTCACCGCAACTAAGCTTTGCATATTCTTGTACCTGCTGCGCCCTGATACCCTTGGGTCTGGCGCGCATTACAAATAATAAAACAAACAAACAAACAAACAAACAAAAGGAAATGATCAAACTTTAAACATTCCACCCTGCCAAATGTAATTTCCAAATCTGTGTTAAGCAGAAGTCCAATGCACCCGAACCGTGGTTCCCTGTGGCTGGTATAAGTAAGCGGCCGTGGTGTGCTGGGTCCAGCCCCACAATTGTTATGCATAAGTAATGTATTTGGTTATTTATGATATGATAGCTTATTTATAACATGCTTAATACCCAGAGGTTTCTAAGCACAGACCCAGGGATTGAACCTCTGTTGTTGCATATCGTCTTGCTTCCAGGGCGAGTACGTTGCCGCTGAGATATCCTCCCGAGCGTCTCAATTGTATGGCCTCACTGCGCTTTATGGTTGGAAAGCCCTCAGTGACCGTAGTCCATGTGCTGGAGGTTCTAAGAGTTTTAGATTAGGAGCTGCATGTGTGCATTTTCGCAGGTCTAGGACTTAGGTGGGTGGCTAGGCTTGACTAAGTAAGGCACTGAGGGGCGCACATATTTTCGGATCACCGCAACACACTTGTGGAGGCAGGGCGGCATGAAGATATAGGACGCCACAGCTTTTATCGTAAATGGCTGTAGGTTTCTATGTGTTTTTTAATCATGGAGATATATTTTTACTGCGATTTTTCAGAGATTTCTTTTATGCAAAATGCAGACAGAGGACCCCTGCTTCACCTCTACCGAGCCCATTTTGACTCATTCAAAGACCCTTCCTGCGTTATGGCAGGAAAAATGTGGTGAAATATTTGCGTTATACAATACTATGGTGAAAAATATTTGATGAAAAGACTGCTAGGCATATGGTGGACAGGGGCATCATTTAGGTGTTACAATGGGTCGCACCTGTGACCCCTGAGGTCTCCATTGCTACCCCTGTGGTCTCCCTTGCTAGCCCTAAACAAATTGTTTTTTTTTTGTTTTTGTTTTTTAATTGGGGGCCCTGGGCTGTGGCCAGCAGCATGTGGATCTTTGTTTCTGGAGTGGCTGTTTTTTTGTCAGCTATAGCTGGTAAGATAGCTCAGTGGGTTGAGCGCTCGATGCTACAATGTGTGTGTGATCTGCAGGTTGCAGGTTCGACTCCCGGAAAAGTCAACTCAGCCTTTCATCCTGCTGAGGTTGATAAATGAGTACCAACACAGGTTGGGTGATATTGTATGTATATTGTTTCTATTTGAAGCATTTAAGGGCAGATAACACATCATTATCATTTGGCCTTAGATGTCTGCTTGCATTCACAGTAATTTGGTAATATGGGCCTATGCACACTGATATTAATGATACATATGGTGATCCATTCTTTTATGAAATGTATATCACTTTACAGTGATATCGTAACCATATTTTTCGTAGTGTACTTAGGAACAACGCTATGTGATGCTTGTCAACGGGTGAAAGGGTGTGTTCCATCACTTCCTGTGATGACACTTCAGGGCCAAGGGTCGTGTGATGTCACTTCCGCTTCCCCTGGCATTTTGGTGAAATGACGTCCCTGACGGCATATTATGCAAATTTGACCACCCACCTTTGCATTCTCTCAAAATAAATCATGGTGACAAAAATGAAGTTGGGCCTGGTTTGCAGAGCGTTTTTCAATAGGATGTTCCCATTGAGAAGCCCTTGTGTAAACTAGGCCCATACACGGGTGCACGTTCATCGCGCTCCAGGCCCCATCCAAATCCAGCCCTTCTTTAGACCGACAATGTAGTTTGGTAAATCGTCAGTGTTATAAGCTGTGCCTTTACCTAAAGCTGACTTAATGACATGTTACATGCACGCCACTATTGAATATGTAAAGAAGTCCCCGCCTCGTGAATACCATTAGGTATGCTTTCATTTAGATCGATCTGAAGTGTAAGGTCGTGCTGCCGGAACAACCTCGTGTGCACCGCGTGCAATTCAGCATTAATCATAGTTAGGGCTTGTTTGTAGAATATTTTGAAATCCTAATTTGGGCGAAACGCTCTAAATGAGGACCATATTCTGATCATGATTGTTTTCCCGTGGCCTGGGCCCCCGCCGCACCTGTGTTTTATAGTTCTTGGCAAGCACGCGCGCAGCATGCTTTTCATTGTGTGCTCGTCAGCAGAATGGAAATCGTTTGTCAGATGCCAGACCTGCGCGTTCAATGTAGTAGAGCTGGGCTGGCGTCCCTGTTCCCAGCACCTCTACTCCTTTGTTCCTTGCTGACGTGCTTTGTGCTTTACCTCAGGTCATTGCTAGGATGCCTAAAATAAGCGCCGGGACTCACCAAGACAGTACATGCGGGAAAAGAACTATGCACGTTAGTAGATCAAACTGGTTGCACGGGACTGGGCCAGAACACGGCCCGTGCTATATGGCAGCATGGCAACATGACGCATATCAGACATGAGTAATCGATTTGTTACCCCTCATTAAGATCACAGCCAGCCCTGTCTGGCCTAAAGACCCCCACTCAGGCAAGCCAGGCACAGCAAACCCACCTGGTGCCTTCTTACAGCAACTTTGCACCCGTGTAAGAGTAGGTGTGAATGGTGTGAGCACAATTGTGCAAGGTGCATGGCGATTGTGCATGGAGTCACCAAACCAATCTGGGGCTTTCTTAGAGAAACTGTGCACTAGTGTGTAGTTGCTCATTGTGCTAGCGTGATTGTGCAAGCAGCATGGCGATTGTGCATGGTGTTAGCAAACCCTTCTTGTGCCTTCATACAGAAACTTTGCACCAGTGTAGGTATAGGTGTGAATGTTGTTAGGTGGATTGTGAAAGGTGCATAGCGAATTTGCATGGTGTTAGCAACCTGATCTGGCTACTTCTTGCACAAAGTTTGCACCACTGCAAGTGTAGTTAGTTGTTCATGGTGTTAGTGCAATTGTGCAAGGTGCATGGCGATTGTGCATGGTGTACGTAAACCGATCTGGCGCCGTTATACAGAAACTTTGCTCCAGAGAAAACGCAGTTGTCCATGGTGTTGGCGTGATTGTGCAAGGTGCATGGCGATTGTGCATGGGGTTAGCAACCTGATCAGGTGCCTTCTTACAGAAACGTTGCACCAGTGTAAGTGTAGTTGTTCATGGCATTAGCACAATTGTGCAAGGTCCATGACAATTGTGCATGGTGTGCGTAAACAGATCTGGCGCCTTTATACTGAAACTTTGCACCAATGTAAGCTTAGTTGTCCATGGTGTAAGTAGGATTGTGCAAGCTGTATGTTGATTGTGCATGGAGTCAGCTTACTGATCTGGTGCTTCCTTACAGAAAATGTGCACAAGTGTAAGTGTAGTTGTTCATGTTTATTTTTTGTGCAAGGTGCATGGCGATTGTACATGGTGTAAGCAAACCATTCTGGTGTCTTCTTAGAGAAACTTTGCACCAGTGTAGGTGTAGTTGTGAATGGTGGTAGCGCAATTGGTGCATGGAGATGTTGCATGGTGTTAGCAAACTGTGCTGGTGCCTTCTCAGAGAAACTTTGCACCAGTGTAAGTGTATTTGTGAATGGGATTAGCACGATTGTGCAAGGTGCATGGCGATTGTGCATGGTGTAAACATACTGTTCTGGTGCTTTCTTACAGAAACTTTGCAGCATTGTAAGTGTAGTTGTTTATGGCGTTATCGCAATTGTGCAAGGTGCATGTGATTGTGCACGGGCTCAGCTAACGGATCTGGCACCTTCTTACAGAAAATGTGCATCAGTTTATGAGTAGTTGTTCATGGTTTTAGCATGATTATGCAAGGTGCATGGCGATTGTGCATGGTAGCAAACCATTATGGTGCCTTTTATAGAAACTTTGCACCGGTGTAGGTGTATTTGTGAATGTGGTTAGCACAATTGGTGCATGGAGATGGCACATGGTTTTAGCAAACTGTGCTGGTGCCCTCTTATAGAAACTTTGCACCAGTGTAAGTGTATTTGTGAATGGGGTTAGCGCGATTGTGCAAGATAAATGGCCGTTGTGCATGGTGTAATCACACAGTTCTGGTGCCTTCTTACTGAAACTTTGCACCAGTGTAAGTGTAGTTGTGAATGGTGTTAGTGCAATTGTGCAGGGTGCATGGCGATCTTGCATGGTTTTAGCAACCCGATGGAGTGCCTTCTTACAGAAACATTGCACCAGTGGAAGTGCAGTTGTGAATGGTGTTAGGAGACTGTGGAAGATGCATGGAAATTGTGCATGGTATTAGCAAACCAATCTGGTGCCTTCTTACAGAAACTTTGCAATAGTGTAAATGTAGTTGTGAATGGTGTTAGTGCGATTGTGCATGTTGAATTGTGATTGTGCATGGTTTTAGCAACCCAATATTGTTCCTTCTTACAGAAACATTGCACCATTGTAACAGTAGTTTTCCATGGTGTTAGCATGCTTGTGGAATGTGCTTTGTGACTGTGCATAGTGTTAGCTATCCGATCTGGCACCTCCTTACAGAAACGTTGCACCAGTGTAAGTGTAGTTATTCAAGGTGTTAGTACAATTTTGCAAAGTGCATGGTGATTGTGCTTGGAGGCAGCTAACTGATCTGTTGCCTTCTAACAGAAACCTTGCACCCATGTAATTGTAGTTGTGAATGTTGTTAGTGTGATTGTGCAAGGTGCATGGCGATTGTGCATTGTTTAAGCAAACCATTCTGGTGTCTTTATAGAGAAACTTTGCACCAGTGTAGGTATAGTTGTGAATGGTGGTAGTGCAATTGGTTCATGGAGTTGGTGCATGGTTTTAGCAAACTGTGCTGTTGGCTTCTTACAGAAACGTTGTGGCAGTGTACGTGTATTTCTGAATGGGATTAGCACGATTGTGCAAGGTGCATGGTGATTGTGCATGGTGTGAGCATACTGTTCTGCTGCCTTCTTACAGAAACTTTGCAGCATTGTAAGTGTAGTTGTTAATGGCGTTATCGCAATTGTGCAAGGTGCATGGTGATTGTGCATGGAGTCAGCTAACTAATCTGGCACCTTCTTACAGAAAATGTGCATCAGTCTCAGTGTAGTTGTTCAAGGTTTTAGCATGATTGTGCAAGGTGCATGGTGATTGTGCATGGTGTTAGAAAACCATTCTGGTGCCTTCTTAAAGAAACTTTGCACCGGTGTAGGTGTAGTTGTGAATGGTGTTAGCACAATTGGTGCATGGAAATAGTGCATGGTTTTAGCAAACTGTGCTGGTGCCTTCTTACATAAACTTTGCACCATTGTAACTGTAGTTTTCCATGGCGTTAGCCTGGTTGTGGAATGTGCTTTGCGACTGTGCATAGTGTTAGCTATCCAATCTGGCACCTCCTTACAGCAACTTTGCACCAGTGTCAGTGTAGTTGTTCGTGGTGTTAGTACAATTTTGCAAGGTGAATGGCGATTGCACTTGGAGTCAGCTAACTGATCTGGTGCCTTCTAACAGAAACCTTGCACCCATGTAAGTGTAGCTGTGAATGGTGTTAGTGCGATGTGCAAGGTGCATGGGGATTGCACATTGCGTTAGCAATCCGATCTGGCGCCTTCTTACAGAAACTTTGCACAAGTGCAAGTGTAGTTGTCATGGTGTTAGGTGATTGTGCAAGGTGCATGACAATTGTGCAAGGTATTAGCAGCCAATCTGGTGGCTTCTTGCAGAACCTTGGCACCAGTATAAGTGTAGTTGTGAATGTTGTTTGCGTGAGTGTGCAGGGTACAGCGTGATTGTGCATGGTGTTAACAACCCGATCTGGTGCCTTCTTACAGAAACATTCCACCAGTGCAAGTTTATCTGTTCATGGGGTTAGTATGATTATGCAAGGTTCATGTTGTTTGTGCATGGTGTGTGTAAACCGATCTGGATCCTTCTTACAGACACATTGCACCAGTCCAAGTTTAGCTGTTCATGGTGTTAGCGCGATTGTGCAAGGTGAATGGCAATTGAGCATGGTGTTAGCAACCTGATCGGGTGCCTTCTAATCGAAAGTTTACAACAGTTTAAGTGTAGTTTTGATTGGTAATAGCACGAGTGTGCTAAGTGCATGGTAATTGGGATGGTGTTAGAAACGGATCTGGTGTTTTCTTTACAGAAAATTTGCACCAGTTTGAGTGTAGTTGTGATTGGTTATAGCACGATTGTGCTAAGTGCATGGTAATTGTGCATGGTTTTAGAAACCCGATCTGGTGCCTTCTTACAGAATGTTTGCACCAGTGTAAGTGTAGTTGTGAATAGTGTTAATGCGATTGTTGAAGGTGCATGGCTATTTTGCATCGTTTCAGTAACCCAATCTGGTGCCTTCTTACAGAAACGTTGCACCATTCTAAGTGTAGTTGTTCATGGTTTTAGCACAATTGTGCAAAGTGCTTTGCAACTGTGCATGGTGTTACCAACCTGATTGGTGCCTTCTTACAGAAATGTTGCACCAGTGTAAGTGTAGTTGTGAATAATTGTAGTGCAATTGTGCAAGGTGCATGGTGATTGTGCTTGGAGTCAGCTAACTGATCTGGCACCCTCTAACAGAAATGCTGCATCAGTGTAAGTATAGTTGTGTATGGTGCTCACACTATTGTGTTAGGTGCATGGCAATTGTGCATTGTGTTAGCAACCCAATATGTCACCTTCTTGCAGAAATGTTGCACGAGTGTGAGTGTTGTTGTGAATGGTGCTAGTGCAAATGCACAAGGTGTATGGTGATAGTTTATCTGGTGTTAGCAACCCTGCCAGGCTCCTTCTTACAGAAACTTTGCACAAGTTTTAGTGTAGTTGTGAATGATGTTTGTGCAATTGTGCATAGTGCATGGCCATTTTGCACAGTGTTAGCAACCCGATCTGGTGTCTTTTTAAAGAAACATTGGACCAGGGCAAGTTTAGCTGTTCATGGTGTTAGTGCGATTGTGCAAGGTGCATGGCGACTGTGCATTCTGTGCATAAACTCATCTGGAGCCTTCTTACAGAAACATTACACCAGTGCAAGTTTAGCTGTTCATGGTGTTTGTGTGATTGTGCAAGGTGCATGGCGATTGTGCATGGTGTGCATAAACCGATCTGTGCCTTCTTACAGAAGATTTGCACTAGTATACGTGTATGTGTCTATGGTGTTAGAGTGATTATGTAAGGTACATGACTATTGTGCATGGTTTCAGCAAGCCAATCTGGTTCCTGCTTACAAAAGGTGTGCACCAGTATAAGTGTAGTTGTGAATAGAGTTAGCAAAATTGTGCAAGTTGCATGGTAATTGTCTACGTTTTCAGTAACCTGATCTGGTGCCTTCTTCCATAAACTTTGCAGCAGTGTAAGAGTAGTTGTTTGTGGTGTTAGCACGATTGTGCAAGGTGCTTTGCGACTGCGCATGGTGTTAGCAGTTCAGGGGGTTCTTTTGGGAGTGAGGAACTGGTTCTCCGGTTTTTAAGAGAGTTGAAAGAAATACAGTTTGAAAGTAAGAAGATTGACTGCCCAGGGAGGAAAGAAAGGCATTTAAATAGAGAGGAAGCAGAAGGGAAATTGCTTATGTGGGCATGCAGTGAGTGGGAAGGGGCAAAGAGCGGAGGCAGAAACAAGGAGAACTGAGTGGGTGAGGTGGAGATAAGTTCGGAAAGGGTTTGTGGGTGAATGAGCGAGCGAGGATGAGAGGAAATAAAAGCAACGAGTTAGAGATGGAGGCAGGATCTGGCACGTGGAATGTGGAGCTTGCCATACCGATCCCACATGCACCTCCCAAGATGCAGAGAGCATCTGATGCTCCGCAGAATGGCACCCAACTCTGCCAGCTCTGCCGCTTTCCAGGTGGCTTCCTGAGGCCCAGTACCGGAGACAGGTTTTGGTGCCATTAGGGAGAAGTTACCTTATGGGCACCAGGCTGCGCCTTTTCACTACTCTCTGGGCTCAAAGGAGGGTGACTAGCAATGGCAAAGAGGGACCAGCTCCAGCCGCACCACTGCTGTGGACTCCTCATCTCATTGCAGTGCCCAGTCCCCTCACTCTTGCATAATGTTGCATGGCAACTAGAAGTGTTAGTTCTCAACATCACTAGATCAAGGAAGTCAAGTACTGAGAGCAAGGCAGTACTGGCATATCGTATTCCCAGTTCCCCTATACATTGGTGTCTATAACTTTGCTGTATTTTCATTGGCCTATCCCATACTTGAAGGTGTAATTGACTGCACTTTGCCATCCCTGCCCAGATTTGCAGTTTTAACAGAAAGGTGTAAATCATTGAGTGTGATATGTGTGCTCTTAGTTAGGAGAAGAGGCACACTCATTGTCATATAGAATTTGATCATGTGAAGTTACTTTACCTGCATTGCATAGAGGTGATAGAATAGGGAGTTAATCTTTACAAAAAGGACTTGGGGGGCATATACTAAAATTGTACTTCCACAGAATCCTATGTTAAATATTCCTGTGTACAGCCTGCCCCCAAACCCCCCCCCCACCCCTGAGACCGGATTTCTTCCCTTAGTCTATCCTCTCCTAAAATTCTCAAAGGAGTGAGGAAACATTCCTTTGAGAACCGAGAAGCGGGGCGGCCGTTGAATTCCAATGGAATGCCTGAGGACACGACCATGTTCCCCTCGCATTCTAAGCCTTGGACGATGTCCCAATCAGTCTTGTGAGCTTATTTAGCTCTGATAATCCAGTATACCTGTTCCTGCCCTATGAGGCTGGCTAGTTACAGGCATGGGATAGAGCAAGGATCTGCAACCTTTTTGCTCTCCAGATGTTTTGGACTACAACTCCCAACATTCCTAGCCAGCATAGTCCATGCTAAAGAATCATTGGAGTCATAGTCCAAAACATCTGAACTACCACTGGGTGCAGACCCTTGAGATGGAGCCTAATTATCCCTGAGATGAATCTTGGCCCGGGGGAGGGATCAATCGTGTTTGGGTCAGGATCCCCACAAGGGTGGATATCTTAGCAGCGATGTCCCTTCTATTCGCTTTTTTAATTCTGTCTGGAGCATTACAGAACGGGTTCAAACTTGAGTACTGATCCAAATGGGGGCAGTGCAGACCAAACTGCTGAATGTATTGCTCTGCACCGGAACACAATCAACCCCAGACTTGTTTACGTTTTTGGGCGACAACTGAGAGGCTACTATTAACCAGACATGAAGGAGGACGTACACTTATCAGTCAATTATAATGCATTAACTCAGTGGCCAATCAGCTACTGGGAATGCAGGCTTCATTTTCAGATACATGATCCTGGATGGCACCCCCTACCCTGGTGTTTTCCCTGTTGGCAGACCTAGCAACCCTATTCTGCATTGTTGCTTACTCTCACCGCCCTCCCTGCCCCATCCTACATCCACCCCATCGCCTCCTTACCTTCTGACAATGATCCACCCCTAAAGCCCACTTACCTACTCCCGGCCACCTTCCTGTCAATGGCCCACCCAGCTGAGGCCAATGCTCTGAAAGAGAGGGTCCCACTCAGAGCACTGCGCTCCATTTGCGTCGCGGCCATGTTAGTTGTATTTATTTCATAACCACAAGTTGCATGGTTGACTGTCCTGAGCTGTCATACTTTTAACAGACTTTTACTAACTCTGGGTTTTGTCCACTGCGTACCAAAATCAAAAACATCGAGTCCTATGGGCTAAACCTGATATTAACCTCCTGGGGCCAGTGTTATATCATCGTGGGCCCTTGCTAGCAGCAGTTAGTGCTGAAATCCGACCCTTGACCAGCCAGCAAATGCCCCTCAACACCTGAGCTCTGCTGATGGCTGATTTGCTAAAGTTCCGTCTTGAAAAACCTATATCTTGGATGTTCTCATACACATTTCTCACATTTGGCCAAAAGCAAGAAGGAACAAAGGATGCTTTGCAATATCTAGAAACATTGACTTTCACATTGGCTCAAGTTTCCTGTAAAACATTACATTTATTTCGTTAGAGTAAGATGGCTTTTCCTCTGTACCTCTTAAAAGACATCATCACACACAACCCAGACTTCTAAGGTGTCCAGGAAAAAAGAACTCAAGTATACTGATTACTGATGCCCTCAAAATGTACTCAAGAATACTGATTACTGATGTCCTCAAAAGGTACTCAAGAATACTGATTACTAATGCCCTCAAAAGGTACTCAAGTATACTGATTACTGATGCCCCCAAAAGGTACTCAAGAATACTGATTACTGATGCCCTCAAAAGGTACTCAAGAACACTGATTACTAATGCCCTCAAAAGGTACTCAGGTATGCTGATTAATGATGCCCTCACAAGGTACTCAAGAATACTGATTACTGATGCCCTCAAAAGGTTCTCAAGAATACTGATTACTGATGTCCTCAAACGGTACTCAAGAACTTTGAATACTAATGACATCAAAAGGTACTCAAGTATACTGATTACTGATGCCCCCAAAAGGTGCTCAAGTATGCTGATTAATGATGCCCTCACAAGCTACTCAAGAATACTGATTACTGATGCCTTCAAAAGGTATTCAAGAATATTGATTACTGATGCCCTCTGATGGTGCACAAGTATACTGATTACTTATGCCCTCAGATGGTACTCAAGTATACTGATTACCGATGCCCTCAAAAAGTACTGAGGTGTACTGATTACGGATGCCCTCGAAAGGTACTCAAGTACACTGATTACTGATGCCCTGACAAGGTACTCAGGAATACTGATTACTGATGCCCTCAGATGGTACTCAAGTATACTGATTACTGATGCCCTCAGATGGTACTCAAGAATACTGATTATTGATGCCCTCAAAAGGTACTCAATAATACCAATTACTGATGCCCTCAAAAAGTATTCAAGTATACTGATTACTGATGTCCTGAGACATATTATATTCAGGCCAGCCAACCTCTTTTATGGGATGCAGGCTGCAAACCCTGAAATTGGATTGGCCGAGATTAACAGAATGTGCTGCATGGTTCCATTTAAATGCAGTGCTTCTTTGGGTCAATCAATCAATAGCTGCATAGTCTTACTGCCCGAGTTATTCCTAGAATGTTCAACCTTCATGTACCCTGACTTTTATCATTGATGATCAGTCAAAGGCATTGGTGCTTCATCCAATTACAGGCCCACCATGGACTAATCCTCACACTATACCGGGCTTGCTGATTCCCTTGCAGTACTGTCAACCCAGGGAACTCGTTCTCCTATTGAAGCACTTTATGTCCAGGCTATGCAGAGCAATCCATCATACGTCGCGGCGTGGTTTGTGCGTGAGCCCTGCCAATTATGCGCACACATGCTCTTCGTTGTGAGCCAAGTCGCTCCTAATGATTGCATCCGACCCCCCTGCAGTCTGGAGGACCTCACATTGTCTGCCTGAGATCGGCAGAGACGGTTCTCAGCTAATTTGACAGTATAATTCTATAGTGAACCGCATGCGTTACTGGACCTTATTGTGCCTTAGCATATTATGTCTGCTCTGTGGACACCAGGAAAAATTCATTGAAAATATACATAATTGCAAAAAGAAATTGTTTATTGTGATAGGGTCAGGGACATTCTAAACGCTCTACAATCATATTAAAAAAAAGTCAAACATGAAAGATTTAGGCTGTGGAGTCATTTGATCTGACTTCATCAATGATGTGGGAGGCGAATACCAGAGTGCTGTGTGCTCAAGCATTCAGCACTCCGGTTCCCTAACTCCTGCTTTAGCAGCAGGCTCTGCAGGCAAATGCCTCCATCAGGGAGGGAGGCAGACGGAGTTGGAAGGGTCCATGTGCAGAGGGGAAAAGGTGGAGTGCTCAAACAAACCCCAAATGGGACCTATCTGATTTGTTGGTTTCGCTCTCTCACTCTGCTTTATGCCTTTGCAAGGCCTTGATCCTTGTGCCATTTCCCCTGCAAGCTTGCTTTAGCCTCACCTCTCCTCTTCCTTGTATCAATCTCTCTGACCTGCTATGGCAACCACCCCTTACTTCTCTCATTGACCCAGCAAATGATTTGAAGTGGACATGGATTGATTTCAATTTCAGTCCAAGCAAGTGGTGACTGGGTAGTACAAAGGAAGCAGACGTCTCAGGCATTTGCTCCAAGTAGGCTTTTTGACATCTAATACAGCGTTAAAAACCTGTTCCAAGGGATGGATTGGGTGGTAACAGCCTGGCAGCCTGAGTCAAAGTGCCGAGCAAAGTGAGGGCACCAGGATATTACCGCCCATTCCAGCCCTTGGAAGTGGTTGTTAGCACCAGTAGCACTTGTCCCAAGGGCTTGGACTGGGCTAATACAAAGTATTTTCTTTCCGTGAACGGGTCGCCTCGCATTGTATTGTCCACGAAAAGAAAATACTGTTTAAAGATGGCTGCCATGGAATGAGACGACGGGGCACCATACAGAGCCCCTCTTCCCTTTCCATGGTGGCCAGCTGGAGCATAGCTGTAGCATCAGAAGCAGCTGCAGGTGGCTGCCAGTGTAGCTGCTGCAAGGAGGGGAATAGGGGAGTTAAAAAAGAAGGAATGGAGGGTGGGGGAAGATGACGAGCGTTCCGGCCATCAGGCGGCTTGGAACTCGGGCTGAGATCACCAGTTTCAGCCAGCGTTCATTGCTTACTGATTGACTGGCTACCCCACCAAGGGTGCTAAAGTTAAAATATCCACATTGGACGATTCAGGATTAATATATAGGAAATCGAGGGCCCACCATGTCATCCATCTCCCAGGCACCAACAGACCCATACAGAATACTCATCCAAGCAACTTTCTTAACATTCCAGCAGGCTCCACGCAGGCTTGTTACTCACTCGGGGTGCAATATCACACCTCCCTCCTACACACACACATACACACCCACTTACATCTGCACACGTACACACGTACACAAATTACTGAGAACAATATTATACACATTCGCCCATGGACACACGAAAGGAGGAGATCTGGTACCTCTCCTTAGTATAGGCACAGGGATGGCACAAGCGGAGACAAAGGCCAATGTGTAAGATTTAGGAGAAGGCAGTAGAGAATCATTTCAATTGTATGATGGTAATTATTGGCATCACCATGACTTCATAATCAATCCCTCACGGATGAAAAGACTTTAGGAATCATAATGTTTCTCTTGGTGAGCAGACCTCAATCCATCCATAGGCTCACCAACCAGTGACACACAGATTTGAGCCTTGGGGTGCTGCTACACCGGTGGCACTGCCGGGTGCTGTCATTCTGCTGGGAGTGCAGGGCAGATGGAACATTGGCCAGTGCTGCACCCCCTTCTCCCCCTTAAGCCCCCATACTGGTAGGAGCTTGTACTGGTGGCCACTCAAGAAGCTTTATAAACTGAGAAAAGACAGATTATACTAATATCCAATGATCATTTGCTATAATGGAGCAGCACTCTTACAATTCGCAGAGATGTACCTTGCTTCTGTGGGGATTCACATATCAATGACAGGCACGCTCAGCCGCTCTCTCACAGGTAGACAGGAAGACCACCAGTCAGCTGTCCTCTGCCTTAGAAGGCACATCTCCATGAAGAAGATGCCTGTTACCAATCCTCACCATAGCCAATCACGTGCTTCATTCTTCACCTTATTCTCATGTTCTTAGAATGTAAGAATGCAGTTGCTACCATTCCTCACCATTGAGGATCACTTGGTCCACTGTACATTGTATGCTCATTTTGTTCTAATTTGCAAATTGCTCCCCTGACCCTCAATCCTCAGAGGCTGGATGTCCCCATTCCTGGCCGACTTGAGCATTGTCGCTTTGTATGTGGGATGGACCTTCCCAGTTCCTCACAACTCAGAGGATACCCCTTGTGGCTTTGAGGGTGTTCCTTGTAGAAGGGATTGCAGACACAGCGGTGAGAGTTGGCTCTGTGGACAGTGGGGTGAATGCTGCCTTTTTCCTCACACCTCCCATGGGTTGTCCCTGTAGTGTAGCTGATCCTTACTCACCCCAATAGCTAAGAGAGCTCTCCTCCTGTAAAGAGGGTGTAACTCTTGAAGACAATGCAAGGGTTGTCTCCGTGGCCACTGCAGCACTCCCCTGTCATTCACACCTCCCGAGGACTGGCCTGGCCACGTGTCAGACCCTCCCTTCATGCTGAAAGCTCAGACGACTCTCTTCCCTATTGCGAGGATTCCCTATAAGAAGACATCATGAAAGTTGTCTTCTTCTGTCATGAAGGTTGACGTTCCTTTGTCCCTCAGACCTTCTTATGGTAGTCGCTGCCCTGGAGTGTGTCCTCACTACCATAATTCATATGGCTCCCCCCTGGCCCTCTTATCGTGGTGGCTGGATCACGTTATTTGTGGTAGACTCTCTTCATGGTCCCCACAGGAAGGCAGCTTCACGGCATGGACACTGTTGGTGCAAAAATACACCTTGATGCTGTGGCCCAGAGTGACCCACAGGTACTTGATGATGACTTACTAGAGCACCCCCTCACACAGCGGTGGGTTGTCTCCAAGCAATCGTGTCACTACTTGTAGTGACTGGGTCGTACAAGTGAGGCAGGAGTCCCAGGAACTTGATCAAACTACATTTATTGACGTATGGGCTTCCAGGTCACAGACTGCTGGATCGAACAGATAGACACACCGAGCACACAATGCCATCCATTCCCTAAGCAATAATGAACTCATGCAAAACACTCACCCAGGCGACACTCTTAACATCCCACTCAGCTCTGTGCAGGCCCGTCATTCATCCTGGGTGAACCATTACCGAAGCGAAGCGCTTACGATACAGAACGTATTCTCCTTCCCTTCACACGTTCCTCTTTTTTGTCCTATTCCTAATTTCCTTTTCCTGCTCAGTGCCCATCTACATGAGAGCAAGGCTGCTGCCTCTCCTTACATGTTGTGGTGTTATAAAGAACGTCATTGTTGTTGGTTGAAAAAAAGGACGTGCTAGTATCGAACATTCTATGTGGGGTTTCTGACCTTTGTTTAACAAAGAGCAATATTTCTGTTTGTTCATTAACCATCAAAGGGACTTTCCTCAGATTCCAACTTTGATGCATCATCGAGACCGCACTTATCAACTTAACAATTACACTCTACACATTCTCAACAAAGGAGATCCCCTCTTTCTTGTCCCACTCAACCTTTCTGCTGCTTTTAAGCTATTGACCATGAAGCCCTCCTCAACACACTCCTCTTAGGCATGGTCGTTCACGCACCAGGATCATTGCCCAACTCTTAACAAGACACTAACCGCCTTAGATATGCCTTGAAATATCTAAGTGTTGCCCAGTAACCTGCCGTTTCACAAGGCTCCATCAAAGGTCATGTTCAATTTCTACATGGAACCCTTGAGGGAATTCCTCGCCAGTAATGACGTCAAGGTACACCAGCACAGAGAGGACATACGCCTTTTCCTAAAGATCAATTGTATCAATGACATCCAACACCACAAGCACTTTCAGTCCCTCATCTAGTCAGATGCCTACCTGATGCTCAGAAAGAAAGAAAGAAAGAAAGAAGGAAAGGAAGAAAGAAAGAAAGAAAGAAAGAAAGAAAGAAAGAAAGAAAGAAAGAAAGAAAGAAAGAAAGAAAGAAAGAAAGAAAGAAAGAAAGAAAGAAAGAAAGAAAAACATTTTGTTAAATTTACATTTTTGGTAGACTTATTTAAACTTTATATGAAAATGTCCACTGATTTTCATGTACCATATAAATCAATCTATGTGTTATATGTACTATTTAATTACTATATATGATTCCCCCGCCCCCTTTTTGTTCAGTTCTGCAATCTTTGCATAGCATTGGTTTTAACATAATTTCATACAGTCATATTTTGACCACTATTAAAAGAGCAGTTGAGACATGCACATAGCCATTTGCATCATTCTCAAAACCATCACAAATTAGGGATCAATAATGTAACAGAAAGGTACATCAATGGTAAAATAAGATACATGTGCAATTAATTAAGGATTGTGCACCATACAAATGCAAACACCCAATATGTTTGTGTTGAAGTGGTGATGCATTTCAAGGGAGGGGCATGGCAAAGTCGTTTTCAAACCTTGGGGAAAAGTAATTGGCAAAGTCTACAAGGAGGAAATGCATCAGCAGAGTTGGCGAGGACGCGAGTACAATAAAGGATAGGGGAGCGGGGTTTTCGAACTCCAGGCCCCGAGGGCCAGATCCATGTCCACTTTTCAGAATACCCCTAAATAATATTATTTTGATACATTTGTATACAATGATTCTACATTTATGCACATTCCTTATCATAAATATTGATGAGGGATATCCAGAAAACCTGTCAGATTCTGGCCCTCGAGGCCTGAAGTTGGGCTACCCTGCTGTAGAGGCTCTTTTAGCCAGATTGAGCCCAGACCATAAACTCATACAGCCATACTGTCATCCATGACAACATCTGTTGTGCTTTCCTACACATTATTTTTGTTATGCCCAGGGTGCCGCACCTGCTGGGCATAACCTATTCACATTCCTTCAGGACATTTTACACATGATATCATCCTCGTCCATTTCCCGAGTACTGTCCTAATATGAACAGTGTCCACTCTGCAACACCCGCAACCAAACTAAGTGGAGGTACGGTCATTAGCATTTTCCATTAGAAGGTTATTTTTACCAAGATGGACAGTCTGGTACCCACCTACTATACTCTTTCAAAAATACCCCAATAAGAAATGGGACAAGCACAAAATGTGCCATAGATGGTTGCACCCTGCTTCGGACAAACTCAAAGAACATTGTGGGAACATATGCATGACCACAGAGCATTAGTTTGACAAACATGTCTGTGATAAAAAAGGGATGTATGCTTGATTCACGTAGTACATATGCACAGTAGACATTGGCCTCATTACGCAGTAGGAGGTAGCCATGGCGCTATTAGCGCCATGGCAACCCCCTTACCGCATTCCAGGTCCGTGTTCCCGGAATAGGGATTTACCGGGTCATCCCGACCTCGGAGGACCCGGTAAATCCCCATTCCGGGAACCATTCCCCATTCCCATTGGAGCCCCCATAGGGCTCAATGGGAATGGGGATGGAGCTAATAACGGGCCCGCTGTTAGCGGGCCCGTTATTAGCTCTGAAGTACCTTAATGGGTCCCTTCCTCAATGCCTGGTAAAACCAGGCATTGAGGAAGGGACCTGCTAAGGGACCTCGGAATAGGGTGGTAAGGCCCATCGTGTTGATTTAACTTTTCACAACACTCACCCAAACATTATTTTAATTATATTTTTTATTATTTATTTATATACGGGAGGAACACTGCACTGTTATTTATTTATTTATTTGATTTATTTTTTGAACATTTGTATGGCACCCATACATCAATACGAGTTTCTAGGCACTAAAAGATAAGAGGGGTATAGGGGAGAAAAAGACAGGAATGGTCCTACTAGGCCTTGTGACATTCGGAACATACAAGTGCAGTAACAGGAAGTGCAGGGAGAGGGGAGGAGGGAAAAGTGCATACATGAGGGGGCCCAGGAGGCTGGGCAAGTGCTAAGGGAGGCCCAAGAGGCCTAGTGCTCGGGGAACAAAGGATGGGGTTCAACTAGTGCGAGGGAAGGGGGAGGACCAGACACAGTAGGCTAGTCGCGAAAGGGTGCCAAGGGCAAGTGCTGGTAAAAAAGGGGATGGGGGAGACCGGTCGAAGAAGGGCCTGGCACCAGTAAGGCACATGAGGGATACAGGCAACCAGACATAGATGCAGGTGGAATTAGTAGCGGAGGAGGAGAGTGAAAGAGGAGGAGAAAAGGAAGGTCTTGAGAAGCTTCAGAAATTTAAAGAGATCCAGCTCAAGACTGAGTGGGGCAGGGAGACCATTTCAGAGGAGGGCTCCTGCCGTGGAAAGAGATCTATCCCCCCCCCCACTCTCTGCTTGGAGAAGCATCTGACCTGCAGAGAGTTTGAGCAAGAAGACCAAAGAAATCTAGCAGGGAGGTATTCAGGGAGAGAGAGTTAGAGGTAGTGACGTACCAGGCCCCAGAAAGCCTTTTATCTTGAATTTGATCCTTGCAGCCACAGGGAGTCAATGTTGAGATGTTGATCACAAACGAACAAACAATGGATAAGAAATCAGATTTCATGGAAAACAGTGAACTTCTTACAATAGGGTGAGTTTGAGGGACATTCTGACCATGTTGTGGAGGGGAGTAAATGTAACAGTAACTGGGGACAATTTGTAAGTGGACAGACATAGATTAAGGCCAACCAACGTTGGACATTTTTAAGTGCAGGTAGGTGGTACGGCCATTACAATGGATGTAACAATGAAACAAAAATACTGATCGGTTTGCTACAAGTTTAAAATGGGCCAATGGAATGTCTGTGACCTCAATCTTCCCATTGGGGTGTAAGGATGTGAACATGCTCAGTACTTAACACATAGGTATCCGAAGTGAAAAAAACATATATTTTCAGGGGTTTTTAACTTTTACTTGTAACCATAACGTCCCTTTAACAACGTTGTTTAACTATATATATATATATATATATATATATATATATATATATATATATATATGTATATATATATGTATATATATATATATATTCTGTGAAAAAACTTTGTTAAAGGGATGTTATTGTTAAGTTGCACTAATAAAAACCTATGAAACTCATTGGAAAAAAAACTTTGTTAAAGGGACGGTATGGTTGCAAGTAAAACCGAAAAACATCAGAAATTCGCCAGTTATGGTAAGCTGAGGGTCCCTCCCCCCTCCCTTTCCCTTCCGTTCCCTTCCCTTACCTTCCCTTCCCTTTTTCCTTCCCTCCTTGGCTCCCCCCACCCCTTCCTTTGCTTCCGTGAGCAGTGCTGGTCTGCGTCTTGATAACATGCGATTTGTTCAACCAGCCTGCCTTAAATGTGCATCAATACTGAATTAAGAGCATGCTGGGTAGTACAGGATAAAAAAAATACATGTTTTAAAATGGAAAGAACAACATTTGAAACCGTACATATTCGACACTTCAACATGGTTGGGTTCTGTTTCTGCACTTGTATTATCAGTATGTGAAACCATTAACCATTAATTATGCATGATCTGATGACGATCAAAAACAAAGAGCGCATTCAGAAAATCCACAGTGCCCAAGAGAGACCCCCAGAGGGAAAAGGGGAAAAAAATAGCAAATCCATAAAGCGTCATGATGTAAACTCTTCCGTGGAGACTGAGAGGAGGCGCGTGCCGTAATGTATAATTCATCATCCCTGTGCATTCAAGGAGCAGCGTCTGATTGCTGTGCATGCTGCGAGCTCTGGCGCAAGGGGGCCGGGCAAATGCATGCAAATGCTGTCCAGCTTCCGGGTTGCAAATGCTGACCTGCCAGTGCCCTCGTTTATGAAGCGGTCATGCACAATGGGGCTGATATTAGAGAGGTTAATGTTGTTTACTACTGCCTGCCTGGGTTACAACGGAGTCTCTTTTTACCTAAAAACGGGAAGTAGTGTACCCGAAAAATGTAGTGGAAATGTGGTCTCGGCAGGAGAGGGTAGGCGGAAGCCTGGTGCAACACGTGACAAGGTGTTGCATCCTGGGCATTGTAAAAGCCTTAGAACTCGATTCATGGAATTTTTTGCACCTCTCAAAGGGACTCTGCACTGCCGACACGATTCATGGAACTGTGCAAAGTGTATTTTTGAGCTTCAAAGTCAGTGCAGAATCATTTTGTACTGAAACAGTGATGTTGTACTGCAAAAATACACTTCTCTTTGCAGTGCTTTGGGCCTAAATCTTATGCCACGTCAGAGTGGCATCAGGGAAGTTGAGTGGCTATTGCAGAAAAGAGCTTCCTTTTTAGGAGGCAGGTGGTGGAGTAGTTAGAGGTGAAGATTTGTAGATGCTGCTGCTCATCTTCTCCAATTGAGTATGCATGTTCAGGGCCGGCGTAAGGCTCACTGGGGTCTCCACCCTTTGTGCTACAATGTTGCCACCACGGTCTTGAGGTGTGTGCCAGAGAAAAGCAGAACAGGACCGCAGGCTATGCTATTCTGGGCAGGGTCTCCCACTGAGAGTTGCCACATCATTCTTTCTCATATTTCTTTCTTTTCTGCAGCAGATCGAAATCAGGTGCTCTTCATTAGTCACGGATGGTAGCAGAAACAAAGGGGATTGTCTGTGGCCAGCCCCCATTATTAGTGTGATTTTTAGGAAGTAAGGACTGTGTAAGGATCTGGCCTTATCCTGCATCCTAATGGAATCTGGAGTGAGTGTCATGATTGACAGTGGACTGTTACTGGTTAGAATGTTTAAGTGTGAATGGTGTTCTCTTGAGGGAGTTGAGAGATGTAGCCTGAGAGAGAGGATGCCGGTGCTTGTCTATGAGATCTGGACTTTACCATCTGATGAATAATAACTCTAGAAACTGGATGCTATGCTTAGAAACTGAAGTTACTCATCCACTCCTTGATGTCAGAGTCATTTTGCTAAAACACAGAACTCCACAGACTACTTTAGATGAGTGCATGTCTGCAAGCCCTCACACAGCCCCAATGAACTACCCACTTCACCCAAGACAATGAATCTGAGTAGCAATGTAACCACTCCTGCTTTAAAAACACCTACACATGGGTACTCAGTTTATGGCCTACAATGTTGCCACATGTGCTTCCTAGAAGCAACATTGTTTTATTTTTATTATTTCTTTTTCACAATATCACTTTTGGCCTTATGATCTCACTCGTTGCATTTTTTGGAACTTTTGTTAGACAAGCACTTTAGTTCTTGGGGCTTCTTGAAAAGCATGATTCCCAACATCTACTATAGGTGACAGCGCATGCTTGGAAGCTCCTGCCCAATCAGAACACAAGTTTGGGGCGAGCCACGTTATATATGCTTCTGAATCCCTGGTTTGAGCGAGGAAGGCACATGCAACTGTGAACAAACAAGTGTTGATTGTTCTTCTACATAACACATTCATTTCCACACATTTCCGTTCAATCCTTCCAAGATGGTGGATGCCACAGATGGGTGTTACTATAGCCCTACCAAGAACACAGTCCTAAACCCTTAATGCTCAAGTCAAGTATGGCACAAAAGGAGGGAGGGTGTTATCCTTCAAATAATCCCACCTCTAGCAGAATGCAATACTCATAACACAGAGCAGCATGGAAAAGAGCTCTGATGGTAGGAAGGATCCCAGAACAGTATGCCCAACAAGATGCTGCTCTAAATGCTGTGTAACGGGCAGCCACGCACTGCGCCACTAACTCCCAGTAATCACCGGCCCTGCACTGCCACTCTCTACGTAAGGGACCCCCAACATATAGGAAAAGTACAAGAACGGCATTGATTGCTCGATGTATCACTAAAAAGGAGAGAAGCACAAGAGATGTTTCTAACACAAATTTTTGTACAATAGCACCCGAATTTGATATTCCAGCGGTATTTGTTCCAGCTGTAGCAGAATGTATATGTTATGTTATTTGCCATTTATATAGTGCTCTATATATCTTTGGTATGACCTCAAAGTGCTGGTAGGTTGAACGCCTTTGGGGACCGCAGTCCAGGTCAGTCGAGATAGTAAGGTGTCATAGTTTGCTTGTGTGCACCGATTATGTGCGCAGCTGATGCGATGGTAGCTGCATCCTAGCATTAGGTGTGGTGGTATTTTGGGATCAGTTGAATGTGTGCAGTCTGGAGGATGGAGACCAAGACTGGGTTCTGTCTGCGTTGAGCCTGTGTAGTATGCTTATGTGTGCAGCTAGGCCAATTTCCGTGGGGTATAGCTGCGTTTTATCAGAATGTTGGGTCTTCATGAAGTATTGTTCGTATGTGAGTAGGTAGGCCGAATTAATCGAGGGATGTAGCTGTGCTCTGATTGCGTGTTGGTGTAGAGGAGAGAGTGAGCATAGTAATAGGTGAGGTCAGTGTCTGAGTGGAGGTTTTGATTGAACGCGCTCGCTTTGCGGATTCTGCTACCTTTGGCTCTCTAGAAGTTTTGGACTACAATGCCCAGCATGCCTAACCACCATAGTCAATGGTGAGGAATCATAGACGTCACAATCCATAACATTGGGGAAGTTGCAAAACCCTGCAAGCTACTCCAGGTCATTCAAGACGATGAAGCGTTTATTAGTATCTCAAGAACCTGACTTTAGCAGCCACTATTTCCCCATGTCTATCCATCTGACGGCAGGCAACGGGCAAAGACGTAACTATGTTGTATGCATCTGCCGACTCTTCCTGCACCACAAAGAACATAAAGTGTTGGGTCATGTGTCCATGCCTGACTATCATTCTATTCTGTTAGGTGAACAAGCTCTATGAAGAGCCTAGTACAGCTAATGACTCTTTGGTCTAGTGCCACTAACCACACCCACCTGGCTGTTGCGAGACTGCCTCATCCTTCCATCCCTTCCCATGGTATCCAGTGATAATGTTGCTGTGGAAATGGCTGCTAGGGTGGCGACATTTCCCTGAAAATGCAGCCTCCAGACAATGAAACACTTTCCCCAAATATTCTAGAATTGGAGGTAATAATATGTAAGTATACCCCTACTTGAGTATTTTGGGGAAAGAATTTTAGGGCTCGCCGACTTGGTGGCTTGTTCAAGGGGACATTATCAAATTGAACCCTTCCGCTGTGTAGATGAATGGGGAATCCAGTCATTTTACCGACAATGAATCAGAGTGGTAGGTTTTACCGAAGTAAAAAAATACTGAAAAAATGCTGAAAAAGTCAAATATATATATATATATATATGGTAGTGGGGTAAGGGGTTAAAATGGGTGCAGATGGGGTTAAAAGGGTAGAAAAGGGGGGGCTTTGGGGGAGACCCCCAACATTAAAAAAAGGCTATTTTTACCAGTATTTTTTTACCTCAGGTCCTCTCTGAATTTTACTTTGGTAAAATCACATATAACCGATTCATGCTGCACTCATAATGCACACTCTGCAGATTTGCTTATGCAATGGAAGCTCATCCCGGGGCTGTGAGACCACAGCTGCAGTCCACAGGGCTTTGATATGGTTTGGCTCGTCCCTGCCTTTTTTAACTTTTGAAAAAAACAAAATGGGTCTGATTCACTGCCCAGGCATGATCTCAACTTGAGTCCTGCCACGACTGATGCCAGAGGCCAAGGGGATGAAGGAAGGGTGTTATCTGAGGACATTTCATGACTTGATGTTCATTGAGGGAGACTTTGTTGTTTCATTTGTACAATTCAAAAATCGCCCTCAGCTGCATGACGAATGGCACCTATTTTGCAAAGAATTCCCCAGCCTTTTTCTTTTACTACACTTAATAGTCAAATAAAGAGGAAGACCCATGGGGGGGAGAGGGGGTATTTCGATGGGGTGGAGAGTTAAACGGAGATGTAGCAGCTGGTGTAACACTTTCATCTTATAACACTCTGACCCATGTTTATGCCTGTTCAAGGAGGATGGCAAAGCAACAATGTGCTCTGCTTTATTTTATTTATTTATTTATTGTTCTATAACTTGCCTAATACCATACTTGAGTTCGGTTTCTAACCGAGGCCGGGATTCGATCCTCTGTTGCTCTGCTTATTCTTGCTTCCAAGACCAGCACGTTGCACATGTGCTATCCTCTGTTACCCGCTGTCTTGCACGAGCACGCGGTTCTACACCGACATAAGATATGAATGCTGGGCTAAAACCAAAGGATTGCCATGGAATGCTCCTTGCATTAACACCTGGTAAATAGCAGGCAGATTCCACAGGGATCCATTATAAAACACTGCCGGTAAAGTGTCATTTGCAAAGCAGCACTTTACTTCTCGCAAAGACCTGTTGTTCAGGGAACGAAAATGCACAGAGGGGACCCATCTGGAATTAAGTGCAAATGTTGATGCTCCCCAGCATTCACTTAGCCTTTTTTTTTACAAAATGATGTCCACCGTGTGTTACCCTAAAGAAAGGCATTATTTTAGGAAAATCTGTAATGTTTTCTGCTTTATTTCTCTTATTTATGTCTGATTTGTATAGTGCCAACTGTGGACACAGCCACTTCATGGCGCCTCTGAGGCAAGGGAAGGGCTTTGAGGACAAGGATCTTTTGCAGGCCTTGGAAGTATTTAGGCCACCAGGGGCCCGCATACATAAGGAAAGTGCAAACGTGAATATGTGCATATGCAGTTAGCTGAAGCATGTGGGAAGAGCACAAAGACATAGATGGAGCACTAAGGTCAAAGTCTCAAGGTAAGTGGTTGGTTGTGAAGCCTTCTGAAAAGGCCAATTGTTAAGTTTCTTTCTGAATTCATGTGACTTTCTACTTCTCTGAGGTCTAGAGGCAGGACATCCTGCAAGATAGGGCCAGTGCTTCGAGAGTTGGTCCACCCAGCATCTTTTCTCCAGACAGAAGGTGAACAATGTTCTTTGAAGCTCTTGATCGGAGGACCCTTGGATAATGAAGCTTCTTAACCTGTGTCTCTAGATAGTTGTAGCCAGCGCCCCATTAAGCTTTGTGGATGATGCCGGTTGCAACGGGCAGTTAGTGCATTGAGATCAGCAGTGGGGTTATTGGTTCCTTGGGGTTTCAGGTGGAGAGTCAATCTTTGTTCTGGATGATCTGGATGTCTATTCCAAAAGTTCTTAGCAGTGGAGAACAAGACCGGTAGGACAGCCAAGGATGGAGCCCCATGATGGGACATGGCGGATGGTTGTGACAAAGCATGAAATGCAAGTTTTTGAGCATGTTTGCAATGTAATATGTTGAAGGCAAACTATTGGTCAGAAATACTATCATGGCTACAATTTATTTCATCCCACAATTACAGAAAGAATACCAAAACCTTCCCTCGTGCAGACCAATATAATGGAATTAGTTCAATAACTCAACCAACATCGGAAGCGTAGCTGAGGGGCAACATGCTCATCTTGGAAAGAAGACCATAGGCCTCATTGCGAGTTTGGAGGCAGCCATGCCCTTAATGGTTGCCTCCAAACTCGGGTCCGGGTTCCTTGAATGAGGAATTACCGGGCCATTCCAACCTTGGAGGACCCCGTAATTCCTCATTCAATTTACCCATCCCCATTCCTTCTGACCAGACGTCCAGAGTGGGTCCCGCAAGGGGCCCTCGTAATAGGGCAGAGTGGGTTTAACGGCTCCGGCACCTTTACCGGCGCTGTTATACCCATTCCGCCAGGGTTATAATGAGGCCCCATGAAAAGCAACATTGGTTCAATCCCCGGGTTGTGCTTCAAAACCTCTGGGTATTAAGTGTGTTATAAGTAACCGATTAAAATAAAGAAATACTTTGAAGTATTTTTTAATCCATTAGCTCCATCCCTGCCTTCATACATCAGTGGCCCCAAAGATGTTGAATCAAATCCCTTGGCAAGAAAACGACAGATTTGTGACACTTGTTATGACATCTCTTTATAGAAGTGTAGAGCATCAAAAGGGCATTTCTATTGTCCATCATTCAAAAAAAAAAAAAAAAAAAAAACAAGATCTATTTATTTTTTGGAACATAAAGAAATGCTTATTGAAATGTTACGTTTCACCTTAACCATAATGTTTTCATGTTCAATGACATGATTTTTAGACAGGCTCAGGGCAAGGCCATGGCTTCGATATATACGCCCCCTTTGCCAATGTATTCAAGGGTCACTTCCGAAATGTGCATGTTTGGACCCATCCAGCATTTACTAAGGACCACAATATAATAAACTGGAGCAGGTTTATTGATGTTAATGAGAATTTGCACGTCTGCAAGAATATATCACCTATTTAAATTGCAATGGTTGCAACCTTAAATTAGTGATGGAAAACAAAGTACAAAAACGAACTTCTCTGATTTGGAAATATATCAGAACAAAATCAAAAGTCATACAAAATGATATGTTTAACCTAGAGCAGATACTTCGATTTTACATGCAAAATGTTACTTTAGAGGCGGTGGTTTGTCTTTGTACTTTAGAGTTAGGCACGCTTCCACCGTGGCCATAACCCAACCGCAAACACTTAACAACCTTTAACTTATTCAATATCTGCCTGCGGTTCAGCCACCCACTGTAACCTTTGATCGCTTTTTATACTCCGCTTCATCTCCCATATCACAAAGACATGTTGTGTTCCTTCACGCTGTCTTCGATCTCTATCTGCCCTCCACGTTCCTGTGCCTCAAGTTAGACTTTCCCGCATGGATGGACGCGCCATCCCAGTGGTTGCTGCTAAGGCCTGGAATGCCCTCCCTCATTCTCGCCGTGCCACCGTTGACCATCTCACCTTCTGGCGATCATTGAAAACTCTCCTATTTTAAACCTCTCCTTTTGAACTGCTCTCTCCTTGCTGCCAGCGCCATGATGCCCTCGGGTGAACGTGCGCTTAACAAGTATGAATAACATAACATAACATTGCAGCATAGTTTGCTAAGCACCCAGGTCCTGCTACCAATCTAATCCAGCAAATGTGAACAAGTTCAAAGTTTCTTGAGCATTTGGCGGAAGGCTAAGCATGCTACAGTGCAAACATGCCAACCTAGTAGGCTCTTACAGAGCCACAGCCACATCCGTTCCTGCTTCGGGCGTACAATACTTCACCCTGCCTTTTACTGATGCATTGTGGGAACGTTTCGTGACATGCTCTCCAAGGTGTCACCTAGCCCACATCGCCATTGGTATCTCATGGCCCCTGTTCTACGAGGTCCCCCGATATGCTGTCCCTATGCCTGCGTGGTACCACTATCACACCCCTCCCATTTCCTTGTGTCTCTGCGGCCCACCCCAGGGCACCACGCCTCTTGATCCCCTACAATAGGTGCCAGTGGTACTGCCATACGTTAAAGGTTCTTGATCAGTTCCAGAACGCTTCTTCAACTTGTGTTGAAAGCCTGATGTGCACTCACATGTCATTGGAAGACATTGTCCAAAGATCAGGGAAAGGCTTACTTATTATTTGAATTATTATTATTTAAAAACATAAAACATAATATAAAACAATTATTATTTTTTGAGCAGCTATCACAGGAATGCAACACCGCTGCACACATATCCGGTGCTCACACGCACCTTATGGCTCTCTCTCTACTGACATGAACTTCGGTTCCCGAGGGCGTTCAACCTACTAGCGCCTTGAGATCATATCAATGGTACATACGGCGCTATATAAATGCAAAATAACAATAACAGTGACAATTAAAATGCTAACTGTTGATGCTTTCATTCCCTCAGGAAATGTTTCATGTGGATAGTACAAGTCAGGGCAGGAAGAGAAAGGTGTTTATGAACCTCCCTTCTCCACATCACCCATTGGCTGCTCTTCCTTGAATCCATACGTCACAACTCACCCAATGACAGCTAGGTCTATTTTAGTGTTCTGGTTCTTAAATTGTAATTGGTTACTTCGGTATCCGGTCAAAACATCAGAAAACATAACAGTGTTAAATTTCAGAGTGGACAAAAACACAGAAAAACACAGCGACCATTAATTAAATAAATAAAGGGTAGTGGGGTAGAGTGGTTAAAATGGGTCGGGATGGGTTTCGGGTTATGTTTGAGAGTTAAAAAACCGGGGTTTGGGTTGGGGGCACCCCTACAAATAAAAACAGTGTGTTCTCACTATGAAATGTACCACTCTGTAATTGTGGTCAGTAAGATCACACATAACCGCTATTTATAATGCACTTAACACCCAGAGGTTTTTAAACACGGATAGGGGGATCGAACCACATTGCCCCTGAGCTATCCTACCGTAACAAGAATAAAGGAATGTATACAGGGGCTTGATAGGTGGGTAATTGTCCTATAGCTATGAACTAATTGCAACAAGCTATACAAGACCTACGAAACCTGCCACCTGCACCCTGTTTCTGTACTCTGCAGGATTGCAGAAACATGAATTGCAAGTGCCTATATACATGCAAGCATCCCACCTCTGGAAAATGAAGCTAAAATAGGAACTAAATATCACAAAATCAATCGAAATAATAAGGATTTTAGATTTGTGTTCATTTTTCCATTCCTCCTTGCCTAAAGAGTCGGTGTGGCTGATTTTTCCAAATCCTTGTGGTCAGAGTTTATATTTTCCAGGGTCCTATTAGTGCTGCAGTATTTCCAGGTAGAACATAACGATATCATAAGCATGCCTACACTGTGTTAGTTATGAACGCAGGATAGCACAGGGGCAACAGTTATGAACGCAGGATAGCACAGGGGCAACGAGCTGGTCGTGGAAGCAAGACCACGCAGAGCAGCAGAGGTTTGAATCCCAGATCACCTTATATGAAAAAGAAAGTTAACAATAGACCCAGATTTCCTATTTTTTTTTTAAAGGTTAGCAATGACATACAGCAAGAAGTTATTGAAATTGAAGGCTGACAAAACAGATTTAATTAATTTTGGCCGGCACCTACTTGTCTTTAAAATGCACAATTTGTATCGCATTTTATCAAAAAACACCCTTGCATACTATCCAAACAGTCTGTCACAAAAGGAAAGAATAGCCATTTGCAAAAGTGGGCCACTATTTCATTGGTGCCCAAGACACTTTTATGCCCAAGTTCGACCCACAAGCTTTGA